>NC_137013.1:8613810-9024455 GCF_032717465.1 Coenobita brevimanus
ACACACCCCACCCTGTTTCTGTATCAGGCATAAGGTGCAGACAAGCAAAGCAATAAGCTGGTGACGGACAGATTCACAGCAGGCACAACTAAACTACAATCAGCCCTCACCTAAGTCCAGGAGAATTGCAGCAAAAATGCTATTGGAATAATTTTCAGACAGATATCTGATTCATGACTGGGGGTAGGGAATCCAATCATCTGACCCAGCTACAAAAATAGTAGCTTACCATAAGTGAAGAAAAGGGTGTCAAATCATCAGCAATTTACTAATGTAACTACTTTACATGAAACAACTTTAAATTAAGGCTACCTAAAGAATATGCCCCATCCAATTTCTATGAATAAATGAATGAACACAGCGGCTGAATAGCACACATGAGATGCCTCTATGACAGATTCACAAACTACAAGGTAGCTACTTGGGATAGTGCGCCAGGCCATCACTCTGACCGAAGTGTTCCATCCACTAAACCACCAGGCACCTTAGTAATAACAGAATTATTTTTATAACTACTTCCTGATCCTACTGTATCATTACCCTGACCCTGGTCAATAATCATCATCCTAACCCTTTTCCATCATCATGTTAATCCTATTCCACCATCTTTATCCTAACCCTATTCCATCACATTACCCCAATTCATCATCCCCCTTATCATGGTAACCACTGCAAGCTATAGAGCCCAACAGCACCAAGGCTTCAGTCCTAGTGCAGACAACTGGCAATACTCAACACTGGTGTTTGTTCACCCTTACTGGCTTGGTAGAGAAAATGCATAGCAACCTAGGGAAGGTAACTGCGGTAACCTGGATTATGGAGTGGCCCAGTACTCCCAGATGATGCAATGACCTTATTTCCCAGCATAATTATTGAACAGCCCACCACAGGCTCAAAGGCCAAAGTTATATAAAAGAGCATCACAGTTAAACAGCTCATAGTGTCTGCCTACACCTTTATCTTACCAACCCTACTCGATCATCCTACACGTATTTGCTATCATAAATGGTGTGAATAATACCATAAACAAATAATAAAAAAAAAAATCCAAGTATTATAAAAAACAAAACAAAAAAATCAGGCTATGCTTTCGTTAAGACACCAAGCCAGAATCGGTTAGCTGTCAGATTAGGATGAGGACGGGGTGGACTAGGATGGTCTAGAATAGTTAGAAAGGATGGGCTAGGATGGTCTGACAGTTGGATAAGATGGACTAGGATGGTTAAAGACTGGATGGACTAAGATGGTTAAAAATAGGATGGCTTGGGATAGGATGGCCTTGGATGGTTAGGGATAGGATGGACTATTAGGATAGTTAAAGATAGGATGGACTAGGCTGGTTAAGGACAGGATGGACTAGGATGGTTAGGGATAGTTCAGGGTTGGAATAGCTATGGATAGGTAAGGATGAGTTAAGCTAGGACGGTATAGGTCGTTCCTTAAGTTTGGTTGGGTTAGGATAGAACTGCTTGGTTTCCATCCCAACATTAAAAAAAAAAAAAAAAAAAATCTAAAACCCAACCTCAAACATCAGTTTATACAGAAATGATGATGGCGCTATATCCCCCGTAGGACGCAGTACTGTATTCACTTATCACGCACAATAATTCCTTTAACAAGATGCGTCACTATACCAGCGCACTATACCTACAAATTACCTTCATCCAAAAGCTTCACCAGAAAATAGTTCTAAAGAAGTAAACAAAAGAGGAATCCTCAATCGTAAACACGCAAACGTACCATATAACTTTGAAATGAATCTTACAGAACTTATGGGGTTCCTGATGACGAAAGCGGTCATAAAACAATAGCAAGACTGACACCAACAAGCTATGAGGGGGAAAAAATGAAGATTAACTGACAAAAGATATGAAACTCCCCAGCTTTTCCACCCACACGTCACCATACTCACTATTCCCCGTATCTACATGCGCCTGGGTACCTGCACCAATGTCGTCAGCCTAGGAGCTCCATGACACTCCCTCAAACACGACCAAACACCAATGATTAAAACACTAACTTAGACACTACACTCAGCACGCCATACTGTCCCTAACTGAACACGTCCAACCCACCCAGCCAGTGCTTCCACAGCAAAAGTGTTGCATTACCCCGGACAGCTCTGTGAATTACCCTAAATTACACAAAATTATAACTACTCAGTAATTCACTATATATATATATATATATATATATATATATATATATATATATATATATATATATATATGCTGACAAATAATGGAACTGCATTACAATAGTATTAATTAAGTCAAAGTTACCTTCATGTTATATTTAGGTATTTTTTAAAAAATAACAAAAAACAATACTGAACACGTTTTTAGGAAAAAGATACTGCAACATTCTAGCAACAACAAAAACTCCATATGAAAAATGAAATAACCTGTGACAGAATGAATGTCAAGCTTTATTTTTCTTCGTGACACTTCTGTTATACAGTGATACTATGAGAAACACATTTCCTCTGTAAGACTTAATGGCTGTACTACAGCAACAGAAATGAAACATTTTTCTGCCACAGCAATAAAACCGAAAGACTTTATACCCAGTCTACCATGCAAATAAAGACAGAAGTTTTCATATTATGGTTACATGCATATTTCATAGAGGCAAAAGAGTGCATTATGCTACCAATAATTTAACAGTAATCCAGAAATTAAAGACAGAACTCCAGTTTGGTTTTGTTCTAATGGAATGAGAATGTGTCTGATTACCCAAGAATCTATATTTATATCCCAAATTTGCCCAATTACCCTAGAAAAAATATGTTACCCCAAACTCTACCCCAACGTAGGTTTGATTACCATAAAATAGGGTAATTACCCTAAAAGTGGAAGACTGCACCCAGCTGATCGTACACACACACACACACACACACACACACACACACACACACACTGAGAAGACTGATAATACAGGGGAACCATTTTATTTTTTCTCTCATACCTTCAATATGGCTTTTGTAGTTTTCCTTCTGTAAGTCCAGCTTAAAAAAAAAAAAAAAAAAAAAACTCTTACTACTCCAAGGCTTCGTTGAGGATAATACAGCGACCTATGAATAACTAATTAACAGTAAGCTAAGCTATTTTGCCTGTATTTGTAGCCACACTCGCCAAAGGTCAGATGTGTTGTGTCCATAATCCATATTTGCATCTGCAGTCGTCTAATCCGAAATTCTTCCTCACCGATATATACCGTTACATAATAAACCTTTTATATTATTCTGTACAATTATTTACATCAATAGAATATTATCTACGTCATACTGAATAGGAGGTAAATAAGAGATAAAAGATCTCAATACGTACTGTACATCGCTGCACAACACAACGATATAATGTCATAAAGACTTTGTATCATAAAGCAGCGACTTGTATTTGCTTGTAGAGGCGTATATTTTAGACTTGTGGTCGAGCGGCTTTTATATCTTGTAGTAGTTTCCCCACCAGATGTCATGTAGTGACGGGAGAGGTAAAGAATAGTATGGGACTATTTTTATTTGTCTTGGAAATATTAAACAGGTATAATAGTATAAGTCCTGGGTAGCTACCTCCCTGTCTCGCTATCTCTCTCTCTCTCTGTTCTAAAGCTAATCTCCGTCTCGACCTCTCTATAGGGTCGCTTGTCTCCTTCTCAACTCTCTTTCCTCACATCTCGTGTAGTAGGGTGTGTGTGTCACGTATCTTCCTCATGGCAACAGAACTTTCTCACGAGAGGACTGCTGACAGCTAACTGAATCATCTCCTTACTGGCCGCTGTCGTCAGCTTTCCTCCGTGTAAGCGTTTAGCGCTGCTCGCTTCTGTGCCAAACACAACACCTTCTCATCATTTGACTTCCTGCTTCTATCTGTCTCTCTATCTATCTATTTATCTATCTATCTAGTATGATTTGCAATTATAATATGGAGAACTACCACATTGCTCTGCAGCAAAAATGGCGTACCATCGACATTTAATAGTTATAATATATTAATACATACTACATACACATTATAATGAACTTATAAGCTAATTAAGTGAAATACATAATATTGTAAAGTAACATAATTGTATGAATATTGTATACATATATTATTCATAGTAAATAGTGATTATTCAGTAATATTACATTTAAACAAGTTGTATACATATTTGAATAAATGCAATGGTTGTTGTATAACACTTGTAAGACGTGCATGTACAACAGACGTACGCATATAATTGTGCAATGGTAATACTGCTAGGTTATACATTACATATTTGAGTTATCACTTTAGTAATGTCTAATATTTCACCTAACTTGTATGATGATACTGGTAATATAGAATTGTGCTATAATTGTATGACTTATAATATTGTACTAACATTGTGGTACTACATAATTGTAACATTTTATGAATTGTTACCAAATATTGTGTTAATGCATAATTGTGTTTCCCTTATAATTGTAGTTACATAAAAGTTACATCTTGTTAATGCAACTGTTTTGTCGTTACATAATTGTTACATATCGTTTGTAGGTACATAATTGTTGTTAAAGTTACATAAAAGTTACATCTTGTTAATGCAACTGTTACATAATTGGCAAAGTGTAACATAATGCAATCGTTTGTCGTTACATAATTGTTACATATCGTTTGTAGGTACATAATTGTAGTTAAAGTTACATAAAAGTTACATCTTGTTAATGCAACTGTTACATAATTGGCAAAGTGTAACATAATGCAATCGTTTGTCTTTACATAATTATAATATGGAGTAACAATTGTAATAACTGCAGTCCTAACATATGCTGCGGTCGATGATAGTGATGATGTGTCGTGCCACTTGTATGTGGAGACAACAATTTGCTTTTTTTGTTTGTAGTTTATGTGGTATTTTGGCTTATGTAGTAACACTTACACTTATTTTCATTTGTTTGTTATGTGATCTTACACTATTTCTCTTTTTTCTGTTTTACTTTTCTTTCTTTCTTTTTTTTTTTTTTTTTTTTTTTTGTATGTATTGAATTTCCATAGTTTGTTTCTCTTTGCTTGTGTACGCTTGTTTCCATGTTGTTCATGGTTACATAATTACTGGCTAATTTTCTTGGGATACTTTTTCAAAGTTTAGTTTATATTGCACAGATACTATAAAATGATATTATATAGTCCCATATTTTGTTATTTTATATAAAAAAATATATATACATATATACAGTATTAACTATACACACTGACTTGTTCACCTGTACCTATCGTGGGTAATATGTGTGTCAGCACTGTGTGGAAATCATTGTCTTCACGATTGTGTTGAAGATGTTCACTCTTGCTAACGGCATTTGTGTTGGCCATTTTTTTTTTTTTTTCCTTTCTAGTTTACCTTGTAACGTAATTTATAAGTTTCCACTAGGTAGCTTTAATTAATAAATGTTTAATACAGTTCTTTTAATTGCTCACTGAGAAACTGTGATTGTATATCTTCTTTATCGCTTGTAGATATAATAATGTATAGTTGTATGTATGAAACACGTATTTTACGTAGGTATAAATGGTAACACTCGTTGGTAGTAAATATTATAATAAATGAATGAATATATACTGTGTAGAATGTTTATTGTTGGTGCAAGTATTTAATGATTGAATTATGAAGATAATTGAAGTAAGTATGTGTATTTAAACTGTAACTATACAGCACGTTTTATATGTTTGTGCAGAAGCTTATTGTCTATCACTGTGTATTGTATAAATGAAGTAACTATGTAACTTACTAATTTTTACCGTGGTGGGAAATGGTGTGAGTGGTGGTGCAGGTGGTGTGTTGACTGACGTGGCGTCTGTTCAGCAAGCACGCATGATGACCTCAACTTCCCACACTGGTAGCTGTGGTGAGTGAATGAGTAGCGATGAGTAACTTGAGTGAAGACGAGTGAGTAAGATGAGTTGTAAATCGTGCCTCACTCTTCGTTTGTTTGTTCCCTTTATTCTATGTGGAAGTTTTCTCTGTCCTTTTCTCTAGTGATTTATTCGTTGTGGGATGAAGACTGCCGCTACTTGTAGGTGCGTGTAGAAGATTATACAGACGACGTAGAGTTGTTAATTGTAGTTGATTGTAGATGGCTGTAGTTCGCTTATTCGTCGTAGACTTGTAGACTATTTGCACTGTAGGCTGTATTTTGTAGGATTCAATGTAGAACTGAAGCTAATCTTGTAGTATCGGTTGCTTTTGTAGAAATTTGCTTTTAATTCGGAGACGATGTCCGCAGATTTGCTGGTTTGTCGTTAAGCTACTTGCAAGGCGTCGAGTGATCTCTTGACCTCTGCATCAGCGTAATGATCTGGGAGACGGAGGGGGCAGGAGCTGATGTTGTTGGTTGTTGTCAATCTTGATATTTTGTAGGAATTTAATGTTGATTCGTAGACGAGGTTCGTATACGTTCGCTGCTACCAAATGTCATAAAGACTTTGTAGTTACTTGTAGAGAAGTATATTTTAGACTTGTGGTCGAAATGGCTTTTATATCTTGTAGTAGTTTCCCCACCAGATGTCATGTAGTGACGGGAGAGGTAAAGAAATAGTATGGGACTATTTTTATTTGTCTTGAAATATTAAACAGGTATAATAGTATAAGTCCTGGGTAGCTACCTCCCTGTCTCGCTATCTCTCTCTCTCTCTGTTCTAAAGCTAATCTCCGTCTCGACCTCTCTATAGGGTCGCTTGTCTCCTTCTCAACTCTCTTTCCTCACATCTCGTGTAGTAGGGTGTGTGTGTCATGTATCTTCCTCATGGCAACAGAACTTTCTCACGAGAGGACTGCTGACAGCTAACTGAATCATCTCCTTACTGGCCGCTGTCGTCAGCTTTCCTCCGTGTAAGCGTTTAGCTGCTGCTAAACTTCGCAAACACAACACCTTCTCATCATTTGACTTCCTGCTTCTATCTGTCTCTCTATCTATCTATTTATCTATCTATCTAGTATGATTTGCAATTATAATATGGAGACCTACCACAATAACACGTTGGTGGTAGTCCGTTCAGAACACGAACTTCCCATGCCCAACATGTCTGGAGGGGATGGAGTTGATTCGGAGAAGAAATGGGGGGGGAAGGAGGGGGGCCTGGAGAGAAGGAGGGGGAGGAGCTAGAGGAGAGAGGTGGATGGGGGAATCCATGGAGAGGAGGAGGAGGAAGTTATAAAGTGGAGGAATGCAAAAGAAGGGGAGAGCTTTGTTTTGCCGAATATGAAGTATAGCTAATTACACATAACTCAGTTTCCTTTAGACAATGAAATGTCACCACCTTTATTCATGTACAGTAGCTCTCAGCCCCATCCCTTCACATATCCCATCTCCCCCTCTTTACCCCATTCATGCACTATCTTAGTCATGCTCTCCTTCTCTATTCTATCTGTGTGGCAGTAAAAACTCCTGAACAATAAACAAATACAACAGGTTGTTATAGGTATGCAATACTTGTGCATGCTGGTCCTGTACTGCTCCTTTACACAATTCTGCTATAATGAAGTTACAAATCATTATTTCTATCCAGGGATGAATTCTGAGATTCCAACAAAACCTTTCCATGAACTGTAGAAAAAATAATACATACATTTAGAAGAAAACTGGAGATGGAAATCATTACTGCACTTTTTCCTACTTAGATGGGATGAGTATGGCAGTAAAAGAAAATAAAAATCAATCAATCAAATATTATTCTGAATGCTTCACCCATCCATCCATCATCCAATCCTATGTTGCCCCATAAGGAGCGTAGGAGCCAGTGTTTAGGCACTTGGTCCTGACATTTAAGATGAGAGTGCAACATAAAGTTTTTACAACCAAACCAATGACATAATACCTTCACAAGGGTTATGTGAAAGACGACTGTTATCAATATAACAATTTTTCAAAATCCCATACATACATGGAGACCCAAAGAACAATGAAAACATAGTGCAATACATATTAACCATTAATATTCATGATAAAGTGTATTACCACTAAAACATCTTAATTATTCACTTCACTAGCCTACTGTTGCATACAAGCCATACACAAACCACTGTACAGTATACCATATAAATATACTAAGATACATTATAATTTTTATCAATAAAAAAACAAATGACAGAGAGAGAGAATTATAATGGTGGGTTATCAATAAAAAGATGAGAGAGAGAGAGAGAGAGAGAGAGAGAGAGAGAGATCTATTGCCAGGCGCCTCAATCCCGTTTGGGGTGGCCACAAACAAAACGCCTCCACGTCACCCTGTCCCCTGCCATTTCACTGCCCTGCTCCCAACTCACCCCCCCCCCTCTCTCATATACCTCTCCACCCCATTCCTCCATCTCATCCTCGGTCTCCCCCTCCCACTTCCCCCCTCCACCTCACTCACATACACTCTCTTCGTCAGTCTCTCACCCTCCATCCTCTCCACATGGCCAAACCACCTCAGTATGTTTCTCATAACGCTTCGTATCACATCCACACCCACACCACAACGCTCCTTTATATCCTCATTCGTCAGCCTGTCTCTCCATGTGACTCCACAGGCTCCTCTTAAATAACTCATTTCCACTGCTCTCACTCTTGACTTGTGTCTTTCCAACAACGTCCAAGCTTCACTTCCATACGTTAGAGTTAGTATCACAATACTGTCATGTAGTAACTTTTTCACTTCCATGCTCACTTCCCTGTTTCTTATCACTGCTTTCAAAGAACCAGCAACCTTTCTTCCCTGCTGTACCCTTTCAAGCACTTCACCCTCCAAACCTCCATCCTTACTCATCACACTACCCAAGTACTTAAACGTACTCACATTTTCCAATTCCTCACCATCCAACCTCGCTGTATATTCATTGAATTCACCTCTCTCAAAGACCATCACTTTACTCTTCCCTACATTCACCTTTAGATTCCGTTTCTTACACACTCTCCCAAACTCATCCACCAAGCCTTGCAGCTCCCCTTCGTCTTCACTCAACAACACAGTATCATCTGCAAACAACAGTACAGGGAGTTTCCAAACACTATCCTCTCTCACCAGGGTCACTCCAACATCCACTACCCTACCTTGTAACTTTTATTACCCCATTCATGTACAGATTGAACAACCATGGAGACATAACACATCCCCGTTTCAACCCAACCTTCAAAGAGAAAAATGCACTTAGTTCACCATCCACACGCACTGCGGCCTTAGCACCATCATACATACTCTTCACAGCATTCAACAACTTCCCATCTACTCCATATATTCTTAATGCTTTCCACAATCCTTGTCTATCCACCCTGTCATATGCTTTCTCCAAATCCATGAAAGCTGCATACAACTTCTTTCCCTTCTCTAGAAACTTTTCCACTAAAGATCTAAGAATGAATATCTGATCTACACAACCTCTTCCCTTCCTAAAGCCTTCCTGTTCTTTTCCAACTAATTCCTCTGTTCTTACTCTAACTCTGTCAGTAAGTATCCTACCATACACTTTTCCTATTATACTAAGAAGGCAAATGCCCTTATGATTATCACACACTTCTTTTTCCCCTTCTCCTTTGTACAAGGGAATAATTATACCAGACTTCCAATCTTCCGGGACTCTACATTCTTCCCAGGCCAATCTACATATCTTCCACAGCCATTCTACTACAGTATCTCCCCCATGTTTCAGCATTTCACCACACACTCCATCAATTCCTGGGGCTTTCCCCAATTTAACTTTCTTCATTGCTTCCACAACTTCTATCTTATTGATTTCTTCCTGTCTTCTCACCTCCCTCCTTCTCCCAGCCATTCCCCAGCCACTTATACTCGCATTAATTCCATCCTGTATGTTCAACAATTCCTTAAAGTGTTCTCTCTATCTGCTCACTTTTTCTCCCTTCTCCACTAGTAATCTACCATTTTTATCTTTCACTCCCCTGCTAACCTCACTTCCACCCTGTCTTACTCTCTTCACCTCTTTCCAGAACATTTTCTTAGTCCCTCCACTTTACACTCAAATTCCTTCCAAATTCCTCATCCACTCTCTTCTTACTCTCTCATACTGATCTTTTCACTTCTCTCTTTCTACATATAACTCTCTCTTCCGCCTCTCAACTTCTTCTACACCCCTATTTCTCATCCATTCATTGTATGCTTTCTTCTTTTGTGCCACAGCCTGTCTCACTCTTCAGTCCACCACACTGTTCCTTGCACCCCCCTCCGTCTTCTCTTCCTCCCACACACCACATCACATGCTGCACATATTTCTTCTGTAAATATCCTGCACACACCTTCCACGTCTCCCATCTGCTCCAATTCATATTGGCCCAATCGCTCCTCCACTTCTCTCTTATACTCTATCTTTTTCTCATCCTCTTGTAACCTTTCCACTCTCCTTGCAACTACTCCTTCCTCTCGCCTTTCCCTTCTTCTATTTCTCCATCTTACTTGGATCCTAATTCTGGCCACCACCAAGTAGTGGTGACAAAGTCCACTCCCCAAACCTCTATAAGCTCTTGCATCTATTACACATCTTCGCATCCTTTCATCCACACACACATAATCAATCATTGCCTTCCTTTCATTCAGTTCACCACCCACCCTTCTCATCACTCATCATGTATACCTGTGGATCATTTTATGCCTGAAGAGGGTACTGGCTATCACCAACCCCCTCCCAGCACATGTGTCCACTAACGCACTGCAATTCTTATCTATCTCAGCAGGCACACCTCACTCACCAACTATTCCATCCACCTTCACCACCGATCAAAAACACCCTCTCATTCCTTCCAAAATTTTCCATGCACACTTCCACATTTGTCCAGAACTCTTCTCTCACTCTGCTAGCACGATCTTGCGTTGGCGCATACACACACACAATCGCCCACATTTGTATTCCAACTTTCAGTCTTACTCACACAATCCTTGACCCAAGTGATCCATACTGTCTTATGCTCTTCTTCCATCTTTTACTCACAACTATATATACTCCTTCCTTTGCCCTCTCATTCTCACCTACTCCTGCACATATACCCCATCCATACTCCCATTCTCTCACACTTTCTCCTCTCCATTTTGTTTCAGTTATTCCACATACATCCACTTTCGCACCTTCAAGCACCTGGACAATCTCTCTTTCACCTCATCATTCGCTCCTCTTACATTCCATGTTGCCATTACCAAGTCCTTTGTCCGGTCCTGGGTCGTCATCGTTTGGTCAATCCTTGTCCGAGGCTTCTTGTTTGTCTTTTTAGTTAGTTGTTTTCCGGGGAGGGGCACTAACCCTCCGCCAACACTTTTAGTCGCCTTTTACGACAAGCAGGGATACTGGGGGAGTATTCCTGAAAAAAAAACCCTACCCCCACCAGAAATTATAATTTCTGGTGGGTTATCAAAATAGAGAGAGAGAGAGAGAGAGAGAGAGAGAGAGAGAATTATAATTTCTGGTGGGTTATCAATAAAAAAAAATGAGAGAGAGAGAGAGAGAGAGAGAGAGAGAGAGAGAGAGACTAACCAAAGTACAGTATACGCCACACTCCCATTCACTCATCATTCAAGTTTTTGGAATCCTGGTTCCACTTCATATGTTCAAAAAAAAAAAAAATGAAAACAATTATCCGCATGTAGCTTTACACTCACCCATCAGACGATCAATCCGACAAATATTAAGGTAAAAACTGGTTCCTGGTCACACACTCCTGTGCACAGAATTCAACCTCAAATCGATCCTCTCTTAGTTCCACTGACTTGTTAGGACCTCTCTCTCTCTTTTACTTTCACCATATCTATGTATTTCTTCTTGGCCAAAAAAAAAAAAAAAAAAATTGACCAGCTGCATTTCATATTTGTTGCAAAACCCATTCAAAAGCATAGTTCATCATTAAATAACAACCATAATTTTATATTTCACTGTGGCTACTGTATTTACACACAGTCTTTTACTCAGATTAAGTGTTTTTTCAAATGAGAAGTATCTCTTAAGCTGAAAAAATCAGTTCCTTACAGGCCACAACATAATTTTGCTTGTAATTTTGTTCCTAAAGGAGAATCCCAAACATGATTTCCTTACTATTTATTTTAGGCAATGGCATGATAATATTCCCTTGTATGAGACTCACGTAAACTATCTCAGTATCATACAGATATAAGCAGCACCCAGGAGAACATAAGAGTGAAATGTGGAAAACAAAGCACTAAGGACGAGGTGCAAAGTATGCCCCTACGCCACTTAGAATACAATCCTTAATGTGTTAGGTGAGAGTAAGAATGTACTCCGGGTAGTATTCCTGCTTGTCGTACTTAACAATGATGGACGGGTTGGACGCTGAATTGCCAGTGGAGTCAAAGAGGCGGGAGGTGGCAGGGTTGGTTGGGGGTCGTACCATAGATGAGTTACCACGGGTTATTGTGCCCACTGCCACCTTTACCACAAACATGTACTTGAGCCCACTAGAGTCCCCTTGGCAAAACTTATAGGAGTAGGCAGCATCGGTAGAAAAATAAGTCCCTTGACCATATGACTGGCCTCTAGCAGTCCCATGCAATCGCCAGTCTAAATTCTCGGCACATATTGTGGAGATGACACTGTGTGAGGTCCCATGGAACAGCTGCCGGACATTCACCTTTGAGTCATCACCATACACAACACTGAGTTCCTTGACTTTATTTTGGAAGGATCGCCACAGGTATACATTCTGGATACGCTCCACCTTTTTCACAATTGAGGTGGACAAACGACCTGCCAACAACCTGACAGTTGTCTGGTATTCGGTGGATGTTGGAGCTAATTTCACAAGTCTCAGATGCTCCTTTGGCTGCATCACTTCCCAGTGCGATGGCAGCGCAGATGAAATCTTCTGTCCGTCATCCTTTTTCTCTTCCTGCTCACTGGGCAAGTGAGGCTCTGGACGTCGTCTCACCATTCTGCTCATGTTGGTTTTCTGGTTGGTCTGTTTCATAGTCTGAATGTCTAGAATGTATATAAAACTGGAGTTCCTGAATCTGAGTGGTGCCATAGGACTCTGCTGAAAGTGCTTCTCTATGTCATCTGAGGTGACACTGCTCACCAATTTGGTTTCCCCAACAGTGTCCACATTCCCATATTTTACCCACTTACTGTTCTTATCCAGGAAGTACCACATGTTTTTGGCCGGCAGTGTGGGCTGACCGGGAAATGACTCAGTGCACAGACGACGCAGTTCAAGTGTCACCGATTTGGCTGAGTTTGTGAGAGTGAAGCCAGTGAATGTGGCAGTGTTGGGAAAGTCAGCGTGCCACGCGTCTCGGCCAAGTAGGCTTACAAGGTCAATCAGGGACATGTTCAAAGATGCTGGGTCGAGACGTGGGATGCCAACCCCATTTTGCTCAGGGTCACAAAAAGCTCGCTCTAGGCAGATGACCTGGTTGTGGCAAAGGTTTATCCAGCAGTCTGACTGCTTCCTAACCTGCCAGTGGAAGTGGTGTGAGGCATGCAATCGAGGGCACCCACTTTCCTCATTCTTGCACGCACTCTTCACCGAATAGTAGCAGATCTCTGGTGTGGTCACATCTCCCAACAAAAAATGTGCCCAAAGTGTCCTGCGATGGATGCCATGTTTTTGAAATCCTGTCACCTTCACCGTCTTACTGTTCTTCCTTTCTGTCCCCTCACCATCTCCCAACAACTGGTTCTTTTTGGTGGCTTTCTTTTTCTCTGAGTCCTTGCTGCCTCTCCAAACCTTCTGTTTCTTGATATTTTTCTTTTCCACTTTCTCACTGCTCCTGTATTTTTCATCACTGGACTCACTTTCACCTTCTGCACTAGAACTACTGTTGTCTTCACTGCCACTGGCTACAAATTTACCTTTAGTTTTAGCTTTTCTAGAAGTGACTTTTCTTAATTTATCTGCTGCTCTATCAGAATCTTGATTATATTCCCCAGATATCATGTCTCTATCAGTATCCTCTGTTGTCTTTTGCTTCCTGGACTTAGACTGGTAATCTGCAACATATTTCTTGGACTCTAGCTGGTTATCTTCAGGTGTCTTCTCCCTATCTTTTTCTTTGCTGGCCTTGGTGTTTTTGATTGGTGATTGAGGATTGTCTTTTGTCTCCTTGGTAGCCTGAGAAAGACTAGGGTTGGCCTGTAGAAGCGCAACCAGAACGTCTCGTGGTGATGCATTGGTAGAGAACCCATGCAGCTGCAGCAGATGGTGACAAGAGGGACTCAGTAGGTCGTGGTTCAGTTGACAGTCCTTAGCAGAACACTGAGTCAGCCTTGTCACAAAGCTCAGGCATACATGAAGCTGATCACACACAGTTCTGTCACACTTTGACTGGTTGTAGTCAGCACAAACTGACAGCAATCCTAGATCTTGACGCTGCTCCTCCTGCACTGCATGTAGCAGCTGCAGCAGCTCACGAAGTGCCTGGTCACGAAGGTGGTCCAGATAGAGTGGCTTAAGAACAGCCACATTGTGATCAGTATGCCAGTTGTGGCCAAGCACACAGGTCTGGCCAGCATCACATGTTGCTACGACCATCTTAGGACAGACATGCAGGTTCATGCAGGTGTGGCGGTGTTGACAGCCATGGGGACCACAGTGCTCATCACAGATGTCCAGCTGTGGCTGCAACTGCACCATCTCACCCTGAAGACAGAACACGCGGGAGTAGCGCAACGCGGTGGCTCGCACAGATGCCGGTATCAGCTGCTGCTGCTCCATCAGCTGCAACAGACTGGCAGAGAAGCTTGGCTGTGTTGACAGAGCCTTCACCAGTTTGTGTGGCTCCACCCATCGCTCCCTAGTCTCTCCCACCTGTAAATGTGGCCTCCCCTGAGCCTGGTATCTCTCTCCTGGGTAATCTTGGACTTCTCTCTGAGCTTGCCAGTTTTCTCTGCCCGACTCCTGATAATTGCTCTGATTCCTCCATCTTGGGTAATCTTGAACACCTCTCTGTACTCTCCAGTCCTCTCTGCACGAGTCCTGATAAGTGTAAGATGAGTCTCTGGCCCTCCAGTCATTACTCTGGCGGTTGTATGTTTCACACTGTGCCTTCAACACACAGCCTCATCACACATAACCATGACTCACAATACTTACCTCTACCTACTACTAGCCATTTGTTCTAACATGATGAAGATCCTTAACCACTTTTAGCTCAGTTTCTGGCCACATCCTCAGACAGAAAGGTTGATTTGACCAGCACCCTAACCAAGGAAACTAATTCCTATCTCGTAAGTAAGGCTCATAAAATTTCATACAGGTCATAAGAAAAAGTATCATTACCCCAGGAACGTTCGGTGCTAAACGAACGTTAGCTGGGCTATGTGGACGGGTCCCTGTTGTTCACCCCTCCCCTATCTAGTGTTGCCATATCACAATCCCATTACAAGAGTTGGAATAATGAGCAAGAATGAGCCATAAGGCGGGGAAATATATAGGACGTATTTGCTTTACCCTGAGTGCCCCGCCGGGGATTAATAATGAAACTTAGTAGGTTTATTATTTTCCTATTATTCAACACTTATTATCTATAGAATACAATAAATAAATTATTTGGAGGGTATCAAGTCTATAGGCATCGACTTTTTTTTTTTTTTTTTAAATGATAGTCTAGCCGAGGTGCACGAGTTCATTTGTTTGCTTTAGATGGGTGGTTAACTGCTTCAGACGTCTAGAGGCTGTTTTGGACGCAGGGGGTGGGCATACAAAATATTAAAGCAATGAGACTGAACATGTATTATTATTTTCCTTCTATTCAACATTTATTATATGTAGAAAGCAATACATATCATTGTTACACTGAAATTTACTAACGTGGCTTGTATCGGCTGAAGGACTATCATACGTCTGGCATGGGTGCCCATAATCATTGCCCGTCTGCACGTGTGTTGCTGACTTCAAACCATTCTGTTATATTTTTATTTAATCGGAACCGGATAATAAAGTGTATTGTCTCTATGCACAGAGGCCAAACGATCTAATTAGTTTTTATAACCTCTAGCACAATCTCTAATATCTGTCTCACATAACCAACATTGACGGGTTTGAGGTACAAACTTTCCTGTCCCGTCATTTCATAACACTTCGTCGTTGTGTCATAGTGCATAGCTCTGAAGGGTAACGATAGTTTTTCTTCTGACTGTACGATATGGTATTCAAGTTCGGGGAATGACAAAATTCCACTGGGTAAGAATAATTGGACTGCACAGCATCACTTATTTAACATTCAATAGTCCTTATTTTTGATAACTGTACAATTGATCCAAAGAGTGCTGGTGTACACTCGGTGCAAAATTGTAACACCAAAAACAATGACTATTGCAAAATGCCCATGTTTCTACCCCATATCAATATATCTGCTGTCTTAACCCCTTCACTTCCAGTGACATTTCAAAAATTTACTTCACTCACTACCTGACAATAAAACTTTATTTGGAACAAATCTCTGTCAGGGGAAGAGTTAATGAAGGCTATACCCAACCCCTCCAATCTGAAACATCCTTCCTAAGCTAAATATGATTTTTAAAAGTAAGAAGATTAAAATTAGAAATACATTACAGGAGTCATAAAGTTAAATGTAGTACAGTTTCTATAATGTGAATTGCTTGGTTCCAAATGTTTACTGAAATTGGACTACTGTACATGTATTCTAGAGTGTAGAATGGTATTGGTAAATATGAGAAAATCACATAAACATAACCTACAGTACCATGGGCAGTATATGCAGTTAAGTACAGTACCTTGTTAAAACTGTTATACTTGTCCACAAATAACTTCATGTTTTTAAATTATGCATTGACTGTGTGTGGGCAGATGATAATAACACCCACTTTTGCATGAAAATATATTTTGGAAAAGTAGAAGTTTTTGAAAATCACATGGGAGGTTTACTGTATAAGTCTGCTAGTGACTTTCGCTGATCAGTACTGTCATTGTATGTGCATTCAAATAATCATAAATTAACACTTTAAATACTGGTGACATCATTGGTGGGTTAATTTCAGCTGCTACCACATAATTTCACTCAACCTTAAGAGGGCCTCTCACAATGAGGGGTTTAATCAGTACCAAATCTAACCACTCCAGTGTGAAAAGTCTGTTCTAATCTGAATAAAATAATTAGAAAATGGAAAGAATAACGACAAGAACTTCACCAGACTCAAAGGGTTAATAATCTTGGGGCATCATCACAGGCTAAACTGATCACTTCTGGCATCACTGAAACCACTCTGCATGATACTTTTTTGGTTGAGTGTATGTACAGGACACAAGACAATGGGTCATGTTAAAAGTGCCTTTTGATACTTTGCAACAACTCTTCCTTAATAATTTAATCTGCATATTACGTCCTCCTGTAGCCTTTTCATCCTAACTTGGCCTAGATTTTAGCCCTTTTGCAGCAAATTTCACACTGCTCAGAACAAAAAGAAGACAATATTACAGACTTACACCCTTTCACAGCATATTTTTATAGCAAGCGCAATATTCTAGTATTAATACCTGGTTACAACTCAGCATTCAAGATAGGGAGATGGCAATTTTTGGCCGAGTCAGTCAAAAGAGCATAACTCTGTCAACAGCACATTAAAATAACAAAAATACAATACAGTGCAAGAGAATCTTCAGAATATGGCTCATTAGTAACAAATATAAAAATGCAACCCTTACCTCTTCCTCATCCTCCCTAGTCCGCCAGCTTCTGTCGTACCCTCTTCTATGTGGGTTTCTTCTGTAGCCACCTCTTCCACCTCTCCCTCTCCCTCCACGGCCTCCTCCACGTCTCTCACTCCCTCCTCGATGTCTCTCATTTCCTCCTTTCCCTCCACTTCTCTCAGATCCTCCCCTGCCTCCTACAAGCCCCTCACTTCCCCTGCCAAAACGACCTTCATCCGCAGCAGCTTTCACTGGCACCAGGGACGGGTTGAAAGGAAAAATGTAAATTACATGAGGGACTGCTCCTCCTCAGCATCATCATCACCCTTACTATTGTCACCACCATGACCATCATCATCATGAGATTAACCCAATCACTCACGTCTAGGGGAAGGAAACATCACACAGCACTGTATAATGAAAAAAAAAAAAAAAAAAAGTATCCTGTACAAAAGCAAAATACAGTAGCTTAGCCTTGGATCCCCTCCCCACCCACACACATGCGCAAAAATGGTATAAATCGACGTTTTGAAATCCTTAAAAAAAAAAAAAATGCTAGGTACTAATTCTGAAATCCTAAAAAAGAAAACAAAATCCAAGTGCTCATTTTGCAATCCCCCCCCTCAAAAAAACCATGCTGTCCTCATTTTGAAGTCCCTCCTCCCCCAAAAGCATTCTGTCCTCATTTTGAAATTCCTTCCCCTAAAAGCATGCTTTATGTTACTATGTCTCAAGTACTGGAAATTGCCTATTAAAGCCTTGCCATCATCATTACCATCGCCACCACCTTGCTTCTTCCTCTGAACCCACAGAGAGGGGATGACCATGGTAGAAATGCCTCTAGGCTACCTTATCCTCACCTTTTTCATTCTCTCAAAAACTCTTCCTCTTCCAATTCTCTTTTTCAGTGTGCTGTTCCACACTCATCTTCCACACCACACACTGCTTTCTACATCACTTTCGTACAACTTCTTTGGCACCTGAGCAATGTGCATTTTCTACATGTCCGTATGAAGCCTTGCTGCTACCTTTAATGCAGATCTGCCAGTTCCCCGAGTTTAACATAGTACTGTAGTGGCTGCAATCCTAGGCTCATCTGAACGTGAAGCTGGTGGACTGTAGGCTGAAGCTGCCCGTCTTCTGCAGGCAACCACAAGCATACTGAAGAACCCTACTTCATGCCATTTTTTGTTAGGAAAAGGTGATGATGATGATGACAATGCTGCTGCTGCTGCTACTGCTGCTGCTGATGATGATTATTATTGTTGTTACTATTTTTATTATTATTATTGTTATTATATTACTCTTGGAGTTGTTGTTGTGTGTTGCATTTACTGTTTACAATCATGGGAATACCAAACCAACAATGAACATCAGATAGCCCAACACTGTTATCAAATGGTTATCACAAGGCCTTTAATCTTATCAGGTGGTCCACAACACAGCCCAGATAAAAACAGTAACTATCACTATCCTTGTTGTCCGAGAGGGAGAGGGATGCCTTCTTGCGGTGGCACTGATATAATGGGCTGGCTCCACTGCCTGGTTGTGCAAATGTCCCTAGGTTTCCTTATCCTCTGAAGGGAGGATGATAGACGGCAGGGGAAGGGCAACTTCAGCCTGCAGTTCACCGGGAACATGTTCAGACAAGCATGGGGTTGTAAATACTACTACTGGTATTGTTATTATTGTACCACAGCTACTATTATTATCATTACTGTACTAGTATTACTAATTATTACTGTATTACTACTAGTACTACCACTACTACAACCATACTACTACTACTACTACTATTATTACCATTACATCTACAACCATACAACTACTGTACTACTACTATTACTTCAACCATACGGCTACTACTATTATTACTACTACTAATACTACTACTACAATATACAGTACTCCGTCCATTTTAGCACATTCAGGCCCCCAAAACTCACTCTCTGCTGCATAAATCATCAGGCATTAACTGCAATTAAATAGCAAAGAAGATATAATCACTGACAGGGTACTGTTGACACAATGAACACCCTCAGGATACAGCTCATTCTCAATGGTATAAAATCACCAAGCATGAAGTGGCATTACTCCCGGGAGCAACAAATTCGTAACTTATCACACAGACTGCCTGTTATTATATCACCTTTCATTACGTGTGATCATGTCATTCACAGGATGGGTGACTGCGTTCAAAATTATTTAACCTTTACAGATTACTGACAGGTGCTGGAGAGGATGCCTTCACGTGGTGACATGGACTTAACTTGGCAGCTCAACTCTCTCTCCATCTCCGAAAAGTGAGATGATGGAATACACGAGGGAAACTTCAGCCTACGGGTAGAGTCAACCATGTCCATGTTCAGATGAGACCACCACCACCACATGTTCAGATGAGACCACCACCATCACCACTACAACAACGACAACACCACCACCACCACCATTACACTAGAAAAAGCTTAGGCTGTGTTTGAGATATTTTGTCTGGCAAGGTTCGACTAGGATAAAGTTATGCCAAGTTAGATCATTAGGTGAGACTGGGACAAGGTTAACACTCACACTGCTTGAGCACATCATCGAGGTTATAAGCAGTCTGTAGCAGCTCCTCTCGACCGAGCCCCGCCATCCTCCCTCATGTATGGTACCACCTGAAAGAACCCAAATGATGTTAAGTCTCAACAATAGGTTGAAGGGAAGGAGGGAACTGAGGAAGGGTTCGATAGTAAGGAAATGAAGTGATGAAGTGAAGCTGGAAAAAGGAAAAGGGGACCAGAGGAATAGTTAGATGGCGATGAAGCTGTTCCCGTTGTAGAGTAACCTGTCTGTCTGGCCAAGCAGACCCATCAAGTGCAGGCAAGCAACCGCCCTTGCAGGACCACCCCGTGCAGTGAACCAATGTTCCCTTGTGGCAGGCAGCACCTCGCCTCTGTGAGGTGTTGAAGAATGTGAAGGTTTGGTTCCCAGATGGATGCTGGATTTGTGTCTCCACTAAGTTAACAGGGGCACCACAGTAGGCTCCACATCATCCTGTTACTTGTTTATATGGTCACCACCTCGCACTGTAAACGGTTTCCTGGGTTGTAAACCATTAGGTTTGTCATCCAGTGTAGATCCACCTAAAATGGAAAGAAGGGTACCAGAAAGTGACAGAGAAGTGAACTGATGAAAAGAAGTTAGGAAGACAAATGAAGATGGGAAAAAGGAAGAAGGGGACATGAAGGATTAGATGGTGAGGAGGGGACATAAAAGCTTAGGATAAGGAAAACGTGTCTGGACTTTAGTGAAATGGTTTTGGCAACTTTTGAACACCTACTGCTTACCTATTTATTCTCTTCATTACATGTCACTCTCCTTTGGTATGTTACTAATGCAAACTACGGTATTTGTTGTGAGTTTACAAAGTGTCCCTTTTTCTCTATAAGGGCTAAGGCGTTGCACCTGGGTAGAGGACTTGGGTTTGGAGCTTGTAGCATTTTGTGACCGGATGCGCTTCCTGATGTCTACCAATGACCCTTGGGTGGACCTGAACCTCCGACCCTTCAGTGAGAGCGGAGCGCTCTAACCCACTAAGCCACGGCTTCTATAACAAGAAATATATATAAACATCAAAGACAATATCCAGGTAGTTAAATATGCATAATTAATTGCAAATGAAAAGTAACGTGGATTCCTTTATCACCTAGAATACATAAGCTGAAGGGAGGAAAGGTGAGCAGAGAGGAAGGACCAGATGGTGGTGAAATGAGCTTGGAAAAAACAGAAGAAATGTTGGGTGAAATACTGGAATACGTAGGCAACTCTTCCAAAATACCTCAGCATCACTAATCACCTTCCATGGAGTAATACCAGACCCACATCTAATATGATAAAAATAGAGGAAAAAATAACAATCTTAATTCCTGCCTGTCCAATCAGCTGATGGCAGCATTGATAACCAAAATTTATTTTGTCCATCCACCCCAATCTTTTTCTGCCCCATCAGGATCACAGAGGCCCAAGGCTGGGCTACTTTGTCCCAACATTTACAGCAAGATGATCAGACTCAACTCACCCCAGAGTGGCATTATGTCGGAAACAAACCCCAACCAGCCCTCAGACCTTGACCCTCATGGATTCCAACTGGCTGCACTGCTTTACCTCAATCCATCACCACGAATTCCTTGGTTATACGGTTACCACCCAGCCTACTACATGCCTTCCTGGGTTACAGTCAACCATTGGGCTGGTCACTCAGTGCAGAGTCACCAAGGGCAATATTATATCGAGTGGATGGTGATTACCTCTAACTCGAAATAAAAGTAATAATATCCTCCAACACTTATACTATGCATTCCCAGCACGAAAGTTACATTAGATCCACATCAAGTACAATGTAAGATACAAGGAACACACAAGCAGCAAAAATTCCTTACCGTAGCCTACATTGCATGTCCACTCCTGCTAAGTCAGTTGTTGTCAGGGGTAACCAAAATTGAACAATAACCAATTACTTTCATAACAACACTTAAGCACTCCCAGCATCAATAAAAATAACAAAAGACCCCCATTAGTTACCAATAAGATACGGGGAAGACGAAAACAACCATACCCTACGTTCCCACCTGTTGTTCAGCATTTACTTCCCTCCTCCTCCTCACCGTTGTACCACTATCCTGCTGCACCTCTTGCTAGGTACACTTTTCTCTGGATGTTCGTGCACCTAGATCGGGCTGTACACTATGTATCACCTTCACACGAAGCGCACACAGAGCTAAAACTGAGCAAACGTACAGGACACACCAAACCCCCAACCTCTCAATTCCCAGGTCCAGCTCTTGTCTGTTCCGTTTTCTCTTATGATGAAGTCTGGTTACTGGGCAACTAAAGTATATTCTCTATGTTCTCTTTCATTGTAATAGAAATGTAGTGTGAGTAACGGATTCCAAGGATATATTCCAGTTTCCTTTAGTACATGTACTGTCTGGCATCTAGCAGCGAATGATGGGATGCTCAAGTTTATCCAGCTTTTCCTTTATGATTGCCCAGCCTTATCTCATATGGGAATAAGTATTCGGATGATTGTGATGCCGCCTCAGTAATGATGCAAATGCATCTTCTAGCTTACTTCTCGTAACCCAGTTTATCCATATTCGAGCAGCAGTGTAGCAAAGTCTCCACACATGGAAGGAGGGGATCGAGGTGGGGTCGAGCCCTGTTCTGGGTAAAAAGAGCTGCCCAGTTATGCAAACGTCCCCAAACTCCTTTATTCCCAGAAAGGATGATGATGGGCTGCAGAAAAAAGGAATCTTCACTAGCCTGCAGTCCACTAGGCTCACATCCGGATGAATGAGAGGATACAACTACTACCAATACCCTGAACCTCTGATGCTCTTTAATTTATTCCTGCAACAGTCAAGACAGTGTTATTATGCTGAGTGTTGGAAAGCCTCTCCTTAATCCTTTCACTGCCATATCTTCTAAACTAAATTCATATTACTGCACTATCAAATGATTTTTATTCATTGCTGTGATGAGAAGGGGTAGACAGATGGTGTGGTTATGTGGAGAACTGGGTGTGGAGGGTGAGAGGTGTGAATGTTGAGGGTAGCACTGGAAAATATATATTGTTACCTCCCTGTCCCACACTGCCACAGGCTCCAACAGCAGTAGTACTGTACAGGAAAGACGTTGCCCAGTGCGTTGTTCTTCTTATGTCAGCCTTTAGGTGTACAGTACACAAGATCAGCTGAGGCGAAAATAAACACTGGCTCCTTAAAGTTCACTGTATTTTCCATGTAATTCCACTTAATGCTTTCCAACTTCACTGTTCTCAAAAGCACTGGAGCTATACACACTTTACTTTTATCATACTTAATGTTTAACAACACTTCACAGTTAGTACACTTAATACTTGCTAACACTTTATTTATTACACAAGTACTGAAAATAATCTTCACTGAAAGTAATTACATTTAATACACTTCACTGTCTTCTCAAGTTCCACTGATATACTGTACAAACTTCAATAACCAGTCACTGTTTGCCACTATTTTCACAAGTACCAAAAATATACAACCTTCACTGACACTGACACTGCACTAAACCAAAACTGACTGCACTTCTCTCAAACTGACTTGACACCCGACTAAACTCCAAACTGACTTGACACCTCACTAAACTTGTAATAATATCTACCCCATCCTTATATAAGTTTGCATTACTCTCGAAACTTTTACTTCTCCAACATTCTAGGACATACTGTCTTGCATCAGCCCCTAGCAACAACAGTTACCATTACGAGACATCAAAACATTCTAGAGTTGTCTTACGTTACATAACACTCTAAATTATTAACCATACGAACTTAAATTACATAATTTAACAAGCAATCACTTAAATAAAACATTATAAAGAAAAAGAGCACAAAAATAAATGAATGTTTAACTTACGAAATAACTACGCTCACAAACACCAGGCAAACTGGCAACTCCGACTCGTACCGGAACTTACGGTACGAGAAATGTCTCAAAGGCATGAGACTGCCTAACTGGCAAATCTCACTTCATAAAACTACCCCCTCCCTAATTCTTTGTCGTCCCGACAAAACTACACAATATATCCTACAGAAACATAAATCTTAATCCTAATAAAACATCTAATCATACACAAAATAATGTTTCAACATATCAGGTCTTCTTCATCAGACGCTAGCCCTGTCCCTGCAGTACAGCAGCATTTCTTCCTACGATTCCCATTCCTGCTATGCTGCATGCCGTCTGTTCTTCTGTTTTCTCGCACACTATTCATCAAGGTTCTCTTGCATTTCTTCAGTGGTGGGTCTTCTGCAGTCTTCTTCTTATCATCCCAACCATTCTGATACACAAGTAACTCAAACTGTGCACAATAAGTTTCCCAAGATACTCTACCATGACTTTCTTGAGGTTTATTCTTAACTGGATCCCCATTATAGCCACGCGCTTCACTGGTTTGGGGCTTAAAAACTTAGGCATCATAATTATGTCCAGGACTTGAACCTCCAACATTCTGATTATTCAACCCTGCAATGCCATCTTCAAATGCTCGGGATCCGCCAAGATTCACCACTGTCCACTCCTTTCATATGCTCTCTGTACACCAACCTGAGGCCCAGCAGTACAATATTTCTCTTCAGCCTCCATATTCTCACTAATTATCTTCACATGATCGACTACATGCTTCAACTGGCTATCAACATGCTGTCTGCACTCCACCACAATTCCCTCACTAATCTTTAGTTGGTTGTCTACATGCTGTTTGAACTCCGTCACTATTTCCTCACTAACTGTCTTCAATTGTTCGTCTACATGCTGTTTACACTCTGTCACATTATTGCTTACCTCATAGTTCTGCTGCTTTAGCTTGGCATCTATTTCCTCCTTAAGCTGTTACTGTTCTTCCTTGATTTCCCCCATGAATGCATCTGGCTATCCTTGCACCCTCAGTCACAATTCCCTCTGTTGCTCCTATAATCCCTCTTTAAGTTCTTAAAATCGTTCTTTCTGTTCTTCGTTCTGTGCCTGCAGTTGTCCTCTGGTTTCTTGCTTCTGTGCCTGTAATTGTTCTTCGAGCATTTTCTGTCCTTCATTCTATGCTTGTAGTTGTTCTTTGATTTCGTTTCTGAGCTTTTTCTTTTCTTCACTTTGTGTTTGTAATTGTTCTTTGAGTTCGTTTCTGAGCTCTGTATTTTGTGCCTCTAGTTGTTCACTCCGTGCCTGTATATGTGCTTGCAGTGTTTGTAATAGTTTCATAATTCCATCCAGCAATGCCTCTTCCTGCCTAGCTTGGGCTCTTGTCTGGACACCTTCTTGCTCCATGTCGAAAATAACCTCACTGCAGCCCTGAAATAATAATCCCACACTCCTGACACCAGTGTTACGTCCCAGTCCCACACTGCCACAGGCTCCAACAACAGTAGTACAGCACAGGGAGGACGTTGGCCAGTGCGTTGTTCTTCTTATGTCAGCCTTTAGGTGTGCAGTACACAAGATCGCTGAGGCGAAAATAAACACTGGCTCCTTAAAGTTCACTGTCTTTATTTTCAATGTAATTCCACTTAATGCTTTCCAACTTCACTGTTCTCAAAAGCACTGGAGCTATACACACTTCACTATTATTATACTTAATGTTTAACAACACTTCACAGTTAGTACACTTAATGCTTGCTAACACTTCATTTATTACACAAGTACTGAAAATAATCTTCAGACAGTAATTACATTTAATACACTTCACTGTCATCTCAAGTTCCACTGATATGCAAACTTCAATAACCCGTCACTGTTTGCCACTGTTTTCACAAGTACCAAAAATATACAACCTTCACTGACACTGACACTGCACTAAACCAAAACTGACTGCACTTCACTCAAACTGACTTGACACCCGACTAAACTCCAAACTGACTTGACACCTCACTAAACTTGTAATAATATCTACCCCATCCTTATGTAAGTTTGCATTACTTAAATTACATAACTATAAATATATATATATATATATATATATATATATATATATATATATATATATATATATAATGTATGGAATGGTCATAGATACAAGGACAGAAATGAGCTGAAAGGCAGGTAGAGATCAAGTGGCATGGAGAGTTGCCATTAGGTGACCAAGGTCAATGTATGCAAGCCTGTTGTAGTCTGTATATGAATGAACGAACACATAAATGAAATCAAATAAATGAACGTGCTTCGGGAAACCTCACGTGGTGAAGGAGTTAAATTTGTCACCTTTACTGAACACTTGTTGCTAATGTCATAAGGTTTTGAACAATGAAGTATTAACATTAATGAAGTGGGCTTGTTTTTACCTGATAGCAAGTCAGATTAAAGGTCTAATCTGCATACACTTGGTCATCACCTGAAGTGAAATGGGACTGTAATTTTTGCCACATAATGAGAGTATGCACTTTAACATTATTATACACTGATACACATTACTTGAAAAAATAAAAAAAAATCAACAAATGGTATCTACAGAAGTATCTATAAGTAAGCAGCCCAAGTAACTTCAGTTCACATTAATTTAACTGGGGAAAAAACAGTGGAAACGCTAATCAAGTTTATTTGTACCGGTATTAACAAAGAAATCAGGATTTCATTTATCAGAATACATTAGTACTTCTGTTATCACTATAAATCAGTGTTTCCGTTATCAAAATATTCTTAATTAGTAAACAACAAGAACAAAGTAATTTAACCCATTGTCTCCAGCTGGCTCGTTAGTAGACTTTTGCTGCTGCTAGACAATTGTACACAACTTTGAATACACCTCTCGTAATGAGAGGTTTATTAAGACTGTCTTTAACACCTCCAGTTTCAAGAGCCTATCCAACCTCACTAAAATCATTAGATGATAAGAATAATACGAATAAACCATCCCCTGGATTGGTGGGTTAACAATTATGTACAGAAAACATTTAATGACTATTTTACGCGTGCACACACACACACACACACACACACACACACACACACACAGTACTTGACCACTAGGAGAAACGCTTGAGTCATTCTCCATGAGAGAGAAAGGTTAATTTTTGCTGTGAACCACATACAGACTGTTACAAATGCCGATATGAAAAAGGAACCAGAGCAGAAACAGATTACATTTGAACCATCAGCTATACATGTTCTCTAGATCTTCTGTACATACCAACACATTTAATTTATCGTCTCACATGGCTGATACTACCTCGTGTACCGTAGGTAGAATTAAGGTAGTATGTTATGACACTGATCAACAATATCCTGTGATTCTTATAGCTATTGCTTGAGCTGGGAACACCGACACGCACTGCAACAGACGTGTCACGGCACCATTTGCTGAAGCTCCATAAAATTGGGACTTGGTGCGAACAGAATTATCTATAAACCAATCAGTCAATGTATCTGTCTATCCATATCTATCTATATAAATATACAGAGAGAGAGAGAGAGAGAGAGAGAGAGAGGGAGGGAGACTCATTGCCTGTTGAGTTTTTACTGCCCTCTCAGCATTTGATTGTGTAGTTGGTGAAACTGATAACTACTTCGTTTCACTTCGTACAACGTTATTACCCTTTAAAATTTTATAATGCACATATGTTCTCACATACTGAATAAATATATTACCAAAACCGTAATCCTACCACAGGAGAAGGGAGTACACCGACAACAGGAGAAGGGAGGTATGTATGCCAATGCCCGCCGAAAGTATGCATAGTTGTCGAATATTTATGTAGACTGTGTTGAAAAAAAAAAAAAAAAGAACTACAAAAATTGTACATAGACCTATACAAAGTCTGTGAAACATGAAGTTCCAGGATTATTACATATAAGAGCAAACATACTTTTTCAGATTTTTTTCGTTTCTGTGACATTTTACAAGTGAGGGATCTCTCGAGCATAGATAGTTTTCTGTGCTGGAGAGAGCAGTCTATAACTTATATATACTACTGGTGCAGAGAGAGAGAGAGAGAGAGAGAGAGATCAACATACACACATACACACACAACATGTATTTCTAATCATCATCATCATTCAGACCTCTCTTCCTAAAAAAGCATGATGTGAGAGTACATTCAGAAAACAAGGTAAATACTAGAGGCCTCCCGAAGGGGGAAATCATACCAGCCGCTAGCCGATACATATCTAGTGCGGCTCGGAATATGACTTAGACTTTGACCTACTTTCACCAGTTTCGAACTCTTAGATTTTCATCCCTGCTATAGACCTGCAAAATTTTGTGATGAAATCTTCAGCGGCTGCGAAGTTATCGTGGTAACTGACACGCAGACCTTGACCTACTTTCACCAATTTCGAACTTCTCAGATACTTTTTATCCCTATTACTATCTAGCCATCTATTGCAAGACGCCCTCATCCTGTAAGGGGTGGCCACAAACAAATCGCCTCCATGTCGCCCTGTACCCAGCCATTTCACTGCCCTCCCGCTAGCTTACATCAACCCTCTGTCATATACCTCTCCAATCCATATCTCCATCTCATAATTGGCCTCCCCCTTCCACTCCCCCCTCCACCTCAGTCACATACACTCTCCTCTTCAGTTTCTCGCTCCCCATCCTCTCCAAGTGGCCAAACCACCTCAGGGTGTTTCTCCCATGCTTCCTAACGCATCCACAACAGCACCACAACGCTCTTTCACCTCCACATTTGTCAGTCTGTCTCTCCATGTGACTCCACATGCTCCTCTCAAATAACTCATTTCCATTGCTCTCACTCTTGACTTGTTGCCCTCCAACAAGGTCTAAGCTTCACTTCCATAAGTTAGGGTTGGTATCACAATACAGTACTCTCATGCAGTAACTTTTTCACTTCCATGCTCACTTCCATGTTTTTAATCACTGCTTTCAAGGACCCAGCATCCATTCTTATTTGTTGTACCCTTTCAAGCACTTCTCCCTCTAAACCTCCATTCTTACTCATCACACTACCCAAGTACTTAAACACACTCACATTTTCCATTTCCTCCTCATTCAGCCTCGCTGTACGTTCACTGACTTCATTTCTCTCGAAGACCATAACTTTACTCCTCCCTACATTCATGTTTAGATTCAGTTTCTGACACACTCTCCCAAACTTATCCATCAAGCCTTGCGGCTCCCCTTCGTCTAAACTTGACAATACAGTCTCATCTGCAAACAACAGTAAAGGGAGTTTCCACACACACGCCCTCTCTCATTAAGGCCACTCCAACATCCACTGCCCTACCTTGTATCTCTTTTATAATCCCATCCACATACAGATTGAACAACCACGAAGACATGACACATCTCTGTTTTAATCCAACTTTCAAATGGAAAAATTCACTCATTTCACTTTACACACACATTGTAGCCTTAGCACTCTCATACGTACTCTTCAATGCATTCAGTAACTTCTTAGCTACTCCATATATTCTTAACACTTCACAATCCTTGTCTAGCCACCCTGCCATATGCTTTCTCCAAATCCATAATGGCTGCATACAACTTCTTTCCCTTCTCTAGAAGTTTTCCAATAAAGACCTAAGAATGAATATCTGATCTACACAACCTTTTCCCTTCCTAAAACCTCCCTGTTCTTCTCTGACTAATTCCTCTTTTATTTCCCTAACCTTACCAATAAGTATCGTGCCATATACTTTTCTTATTACACTAAGAAGACAAATGCCCCTATGATTACCACACATTTCTTTTTCCCATTCTCCTTTGTACAGGTAAATAATTATTCCTGACTTCTGTTCTTCTGGGACTCTACCTCCCCCTAGGCTAATCTGTACATCTTCCACATACATTCTACTGCTATCCCTCCCCAATGCTTCAGCATTTCACCGTACACTCCATCAATTCCTGGGGCTTTCCCCATTTTGACTTTCTTCATTCCTTCCACAACTTCCATGCTACTGATTTCTTCCACTCTTCTCACATCCTCCCATCTTCTAGCCATTCCCCAGCCACTATACTTGCATTACTTTCATTCTCCATGTTCAATAATTCCTTAAACCGAGGGGTCCCATCAAGGTGTATTCACATTGCAATATTTTGTTACAGCGACTCCCGTCGACGTGTTTACAAGTTTTACAGTTGTGAGGTCTGGCATTTGTACATTTCTCAAGCTTCGCGGGTGATTTTTGGTAGGCATATGTGGGAGACCTTCCTCTACCTGTCGCCAGGTAGCAACACTGCCTGGATCTGTGTTACCCCCCCCTCTGCACGCCATGTTCTCGGCAACTCACATGTTAGCAGTGACCTGGCCAGTAAAGACATGTCACGCTACGGTTTCTCCGACGACGAAAATCAAGGTGAAAATGATTCCCGATGTGGAGGACAAGTATTACGTGGCGGTAGAGGAAGAAACATGTAGAAGTGATGAGGAGGTAATGTTGCCAAGGAAGGCGCTGTATGTTGATGTGTTTGATGAGTGAAACAATGCTTATATCACCTATATTATTGTGTGAAAACCAGTATAGTCTTGTACTACATATAAATTCATACCAAATGAATATTTACCTATTCTGAGTGTTTTGGAATAGTTACCCCTCCCACAGAAAATTTCTTCTCTGGAGCACGGCTCCAGAGAACACGGTAGGGGTGTGGTGATGGTTCGCACATTTTAAAAAATATATATAAAAATTCAGGTTTACAGTAAGCAGGACTGTAATCTGGTTTATGTTAAAATGTTGCCACATCATTTGGCTCTTTAGGTTGATAATATGAAATTCTTAGCTCTTTTCAGCTTTAAGGCCTTACCACAAATTTAAACTCAGTTCATTTTTTCCTTCAGTCCATATCCCCTTTGGCCCTTTTCCTCACACAACCACAAATCTCACCCTCTACCGATATATCTCTATTTTGTTTTCCCGGTTACCATCTCCTTACAAACTTTCGAAACAAGGGCGGCACCTGTTGTTATATCAAATCCCAATATGCAGTTGATACTATTTTAAACTTCACTTCATCCAGTTTTGATTACTCATTATATAAATTAAATTGCCAAAACATTACCAAATATATCTGTGTAGTTTATCGTTCCCCCAATGCTTCTTCGGAACCCAGTGTATTTGATTCCATATCCACTCAGTTGAGTAACCTTGACCTTGCCCTTGGCAATGAAATTACCATTTTGGGTGATTTTAACATACACAATGTTGAATGGTTATTGCATTCTGCCCAGACTGACGACGCTGGTCTAGAATGCGAACTGTTTGCGGAATCGTTTAATCTCACCCAGTTGGTAAAGCAACCAACCAGAATACCTGATATTCCTGACCATAATGCCCATCTCTTGGACTTATTCTTGACAAATAATCCAGATCAATACAGGATAGAGGTACTGTCACCACTTGGATCCTCTGACCACAATCTCATCAAAGCCTCATTAGTTAACCCTCCTACACCTCCCCATTCCGAACCTGTCAGGGTGACCCGATGGCACTTTGACAGGGCAGACTGGGATGGATTTAGAAATTATCTTGCTGATGTTCCATGGCAGTCTTTCTTCTCTAGTGATCCCAATTCTACCCAGTCCCACATTTGTGACTTAATACTAGCTGGTATGGATTTATTCATACCAAGTCAACAATTCACTAAAAGATCAAACTCTCCAAAATGGTTTGATGGCAATTGTGCCAGAGCAACAGCCCAAAAGTCATTAGCATATAACTCTTACTTAAAATCAAAAACACCTGAATCACTCTCCCAATTTAAAATTGCTAGAAATCATGCAAAAGCTGTATTAAATCTATCTAAATCAAACTTTCTTCAAAAGCAAGCATCAAAACTACTTAACAACCCTAATGACAATAGAATATTCTGGTCAACTCTTAATTCTTTCAATAATAACTTTAACAAGTCATCTTCCATTCCCCCACTAAAATCTTCAGATGGCAATATTACAAATGACCCACGTGGGAAAGCAGATATCTTTGCTAGTACCTTTGCAAGAAACTCTACCATAGATGATACCAGCCAGAATGTCTCAGTACTGGAACTTGATTCTCCCGAAATTGCCCCACTTAAAATACAGACAAGATTTGTAAAATCCATCCTAGACAATTTACCTACCAACAAAGCTCCAGGTCCAGATGGAATTCCGCCAATTGTTTTGAAAAAGTGTTCCCTGAACTTGCCTCTGTCCTAGCTAAATTATTCAGATTATGCATACGTACTTCTTTATTCCCAAATTCATGGAAAGAAGCCAATATCCACCCAGTTCCGAAGAAAGGAAGTTCGTCTGATCCCTCCAATTACAGACCAATAGCTATCACATCTTCTCTTGGTAAGGTATTTGAAACTTTAATTAATAAGCATATTGTTAAACATCTTGAATCCAACAACTTAATTAATGATAGACAATACGGTTTTCGCCACGAAAGATCCACCATTGACATACTCAATTTCTTAACTCATACCATCCATCAATCAATTGATCTTTTTGGAGAAACTCATGCAGTAGCTCTTGATATCTCTAAAGCTTTTGACAGAGTATGGCACCGTTCCCTGCTGTCCAAACTCCCTTCCTATGGACTAACATCTTTTGTTCCTTTGATTTCTTCTTATCTTAGTGACAGGAAAATAAGAGTAAAAGTAGATGATGTATATTCGAATTTCCACTCAATTAACGCCGGCGTGCCGCAGGGATCAGTTCTGGCGCCAACCCTATTTCTGGTTCATATTAATGATCTCTTATCTGTCACTCACAATCCCATTCACTCATATGCAGATGACTCAACACTACATAGTTCATTCACACTCAGACATCCATTTACAAAGTCTAATATCTCTACCTCTCAACTCAATACAGCCATCTCCATAAATCAAGATCTATCTACAATCTGTGAATGGGGACAAAACAACCTTGTCTCTTTTAATGCTAGTAAAACTAAATATATACAGTTTACTAATAGACAGATATTGCCAGATTCGTACATTACCTTCAGTGCTACTAGTATTCCCATCTCCAAAAGTATTGAAATTCTTGGTGTCTCACTTAACAGTGCCCTCAGCTGGACCTCTCATGTCAGATCACTTGCTAAAACCGCCTCAAAGAAACTTGGATTATTGTACAGAGTCCGTAACTTCTTCGCCGATGAGCAGTTAGCTATAATTTATAAGAGTCATGTGCGCTCTCAGCCTGAATATTGCTCACCCTTGTGGAATGGTTGTGGAGAGGTTGCATTAAGACAACTAGACAAAATTCAGAATAAAGCTGTTAGAATCATTAACAACCCTGCCATTACATATAAACTACCTCCCCTGCAAGTAAGAAGGAATGTTGCCTCCCTTGCATTATTTTACAGATATTTTTTTAGCAAATGCTCAGACGAAGTTGCGTCCATGGTGCCACCTCTCCATGCCTTTCCTCGTGCTACACGGGCATCTGGTAGCGCTCATGACTGGAATGTCACTCAACCATATTGCAGAACTTCTGCCTATCAGAATTCTTTCATTCCCCGAACTGCATCTCTCTGGAACTCGCTTCCCCAGAGTTGTTTTCCTCCAAATTTCAATCTACAACTGTTCAAGTCTAACTGTTACAGATATTTTATGAACAGAGGACACCAGTAATCTGGTGTATGGATTATTTTTTTTTCTCCATTTATTTTTCCTTCCTCCGTTCTGTTATTTAAAATATATATATATATATATATATATATATATATATATATATATATATATGAAATAACCTTCACCAGATTTAGTAATAAATGACTTAACCTCTTACTTTCTGCTACAAATTATACATAAATAGCCTTCTCTCTCTCTCTCTCTCTCTCTCTCTCTCTGGAATACTGACTTCACTTTTCACTTTCTAGGCCTTATTTCAGACGGACTAACTTAAGACTTTTAATGCAAATTTTAGCCTGCAAAACTGAAACAGAAGTTTTAATACCCCTTCCCTCTTTTAAGACTTTGAGGAATAAGTTAAACAAACAAAACTATTAATATATATTCCCTGATAACTATTAAGAATGGTGTTTCACTCTAAGTTCAAATATAAATGATCAAAAGTAGCATTATCATTTGATAAGGTCATGACTTGGTAGTAGTGGAGGGATAGTTAGGACTGTTCGAACCTTTCCCCTCCTCAACTGTCCGAATCATCCAGAATCTATGTAATCAATTGACGAGTACTCTCAAGTTTCACCCGAGTTTAACATTCGTTTTACATGATATGTTCTACATGCAATACAGATTCACCCTGATAATGCACAGTTCGATGCTTGGCATATTCATAAAGGTAAAGCTTAAGATATACACTCAAATTATTACATAGGAGATGCAAAAAAAACATGAAATCTGACCTTCATCAAAAAGTGAGGGGTTTCTAGCTTGGAGGTTCCGTGTGGTTGAAGTAAACAAACTCTCCCACTTTAAGACAAGATCACATGGCCCTAGTCCCAAACGTTTTTCAGGGAATGCACTGTCCGAACCATCCCACCGTCTGAGTCATCCCACTGTCCGAGCCATCCCACTGTCCGAACCATAACCGCCCTCCCCTACCAAGTTAGGGGATGGTCACCTGTACAGGGCACTTCTAAGCTAAGGTGAGCACTTTCTCTCTGAATTTTCGATGTTTTGCATAAAATGCGGAGGTTTTAGCAAAAAAAAAAAAAAAAAAAAAACTTTTTGAAAATCTGCCGATTGGGGGGGGGGTCATTGGTGAAAAATCTGCTGGGACGTGGTGGGTTAATGTGATCCCTCCATCTGCTCACTTTTTGTCCCTTCTTCATCAGTAATCTACGATTTTTATCCTTCACTCCCCGACTAACTTTGACACCCTTTCTAACTCTCTTTACCTCTTTCCAGAACATTTTCTTATAGTCTCTCCACTTTACACGGGGGAGGCGGTGGCAGAATCGGTAGAGAAACGGCCTGCAGTCCTAACAGACCCAGGTTCGAATCCCGGCTGGGGCAGGGAACTGTTTACCGATTTGAATTTCATAAAAAGCAGACTTTTCTGATCTACCAGATCACTCGCTGACATGTCATAAAAGTACCTCCACTAATACCAGTACACCAGTCCTGTATGAGACAACCCTAGCATTTATTCAATATGGATCTGGGTGTTAGTGGCGAAGTGGTGACATGTGGAGATGTAGGAGGACTACTGGGCCCCAAGGAGGACCACTGGGACTTGGAAATAGGCACTGAAGCCTTCGCCCAGAAGTTGGACACACACACACACACACACACAAACACACACACACACCATCAGTGAATTAACAGTGGAATTGAGTACACTTAGGAGGAAAATGAGTGAAATGGCACATACGGGAGACACCAAGCGGTGAAGACGTTCGCCGACAGCGCTCCACTGAGCCAGAACGGCCAGTGGCATTACCTAAATTAGTATCTTTATATTAGTATCTTTATATTTATTAGTATCTTAGTATGATGTGGTTGAAAAGATTAGGAGAAATACACTGAGGTGGTTTGGACATGTGGAGAGGATGGAGAATGAAAGACTGACTAAGAGGGTGTATGTAGGTGAGGTGGAGGGGGGGAGAGGGAGGGGTAGACCGAGGATGAGGTGGAGGGATGGAGTTGAGAGGTATATGAGGGAGGGGGGGTTGAGTTGGGGGGAGGGGAGTCAAATGGTGGGTGACAGAGTGACTTGGAGGCGTTTTGTCTGCGGCCACCCTTTGCGGGATTAGGGCGTCGGGCTATAGATAGATAGATAGATAGATAGATATGAGTCAAGCTCTGTACCAGGTTAGACTAAATGGTTTTTTATTATTAAAAAAAATAAACAATAAAAAGTTTAAACAAGACTTGTTTAAACAGAAAAGAGAACCGAGTGGCGAAAGAATACTTTCAGTCAGCTGATGTTTGTTTAGACTACAAAGGCCCCAGGGAATGTACGTACTTTTAGTATTGCAAAATGGATACATACTTTAGTAAAGCAAATTTGGAAAAGAAAAGGGATAAAGATAGAAAGCAAGATGATGATTTCTACCAAGAACTGGTTGAATTGGAGACTCACAATAGACTGGTTGAACGTGTACACAAACTAGAGATGGCTTTCAAAAATGAAATTGATGAAATAAAGAAGCAGATGCACTTGCAAAAGGAAGAAATAGAAAAACTAGGAAGGGAGGTCAACAAGAAAGACACAACCATCAGTGAATTAACAGTGGAACTGAGTACACTTAGGAGGAAAATGAGTGAAATGGCAAGTACAGTAGTCAATCACGAGAGTATTATGGAAGAGTTAAAAAATGATACGGAGACAATTAGGCAAGTAAGTAGTCTGATAGACCAGAGCAGTGACATTGAGGAGAAGGTAACACAGGTGAATGAAGCTGTGCAAAGCTACAAAAATGATGTGGAAACCACACCAAAGACTTTTATGGAAACTGTACCATCATGGAGGAATTCGAGGCAAACTGTTTTGTTGGATGCAAGATTTTCTCATAAAACGGGAAATGAGAACAGTACTAAGGGGAAACTACTCATCATGGAAAGAAGTGACTAGTGGAGTACCACAGGGTTCAGTGCTGGCACCAATCATGTTTTTAGCGTATATAAATGATATAGACAGTAACACTGAAAATGAAAGCTATCTAAATGTTTGCAGATGATGCAAAAATCTATCTATCTATCTATCTATCTATAGCCCGACGCCCTAATCCCGCAAAGGGTGGCCGCAGACAAAACGCCTCCAAGTCACTCTGTCACCCACCATTTGACTACCCTCCCCCCAACTCACCCCCCCTCCCTCGTATACCTCTCAACTCCATCCCTCCACCTCATCCTCGGTCTACCCCTCCCTCTCCCTCCCTCCACCTCACCTACATACACCCTCTTAGTCAGTCTTTCATTCTCCATTCTCTCCACATGTCCAAACCACCTCAGTGTATTTCTCCTAATCTTTTCAACCACATCCACATGCAAAAATACAAAGGAGAATTACTAACACAGACTCTTGTAAAGAGCTACAAGAAGAATTAAATAAACTTCATGAATGGAGTAATACATGGCAAACGGAATTCATTGTGGACAAGTGTCATGTAATCAAGTTTAGTAAAAGTGGAAAAAGACCTGATTGGGATTATACGTTAGGAAATAAAACCCTACACACATCAGAAACACAGAAGGACATAGGTGTGATTATCAATAACAGAGTATCTCCGGCTGACCACATCAGTGAGAAGGTACGGAACATGTATACACTGCTTGCAAATATGAGAATAGCATTCACATACATAAATGAAGACATGCTAAGAAGGATAATAACATCATTCATCAGGCCAACCCTGGAGTATGCATCAGTAGTCTGGAGTCCTCATCTCAAAAAACACATAGACAAGATTGAAAAGTTCAAAGGGCCGCTACAAGAGTGGTACCAAGCTTAAGGGATCTAAGCTACGAAGAAAGACTAAATAAACTGAATCTACCAACACTACAAGAGAGAAGGAAAAGAGGTGACATGATAATGCTATATAAATGCATATCAGGGAAGGAGAAAATAGACATAAATGATTACTTAACATATGGGGAAGCATCAGCAAGAGGACACTGCAAAAAACTGCATAAGAAGAGAGGTGATAAAGACGTAAGGAAATTCAGCTTCCCAAACAGAGCAACTGACCATTGGAATGCATTACCGAATGAAATAGTGTGTGTCAAAACAATTCACAAATTTAAGGATATGTACGATAAATATGGTTTAAGACACGGGACAGTACGAGCTTGACTCATTCCTGTAAAGATACAATTAGGTAAGAACAATTAGGTAAGAACAAAAAATATTCCATCCAATTTCCTCATCCACTCCATTCATACTCTCTCTTACCAATTTTTTCACCTCGCTCGTCCTCTCTACATTTAACTCTCTCCTCTGCCCTCAACTTCTTCCACACCCATTTCTCATCCACTCACTATATGTTTTCTTTTGTGCCACAGCCTGTCTTACCTCTCCAATCCAACATGCTGTTCCTTGCATCCCCTTTTGTCTTCTCGTCATCACACACACCACCGCACATGCTGAGCAGATTTCTTCTGTGAATATTTTGCTCACACCTTCATGTCCTGCATCTGCTCTAATCCATGTTTACCCAGTCACTCCTCCACTTCTCTCTTATATTCTTCCATTTTTTTCCCATCCTGTTGTGTCCTTTCCACCCTCCTTGTATTACCTACTTCCTCGTGTCCTTCCCTTCTTCTATTTCTCCATTTCATTTTCATCTTGATTCTCACCACCATCAAGTGGTGATCAGAAAGTCCACTCCTCCAACCTCATTATGCTCTTGCATCCATTACACACCTTCTCATCCTATCATCCACACACACATAATCATTCATTGCCTTCCATCCATTCAGTTCACCACCCGACCTTCTCATAACTAGCCACTTATTCCTGTGGATCATTTTGTGCCTAAAGAGGGTATTGGCTATCACCACCCCCCTCCCAGCACACATGTCCACTAGAACACCGACATTCTCATTCACCTCTGCAGGCACACCCCACTCATCACCTACTCCATCCACCTTTACATTCCCTACTTTTCCATTAATATCTCCAGTCAAAAACACTCTCTCATTCCTGTCAAATCTTTCCATGCATGCTTCCACAGTTTGTCCAGAACTCTTATTTGACTCTGCTTGCACAATCTTGCGTTGGCACATACACACGCACAATCGCCCATATTTGTAGACCAACTTTCAATCCTACCCACACAATCTTTGAACCAACTGATCCATACTCTCTTATAATCCCCTTCCACCTCTTGCACACAACAATACATTCTCCTTTTGTTCTCATTCTCACCCACTCCCACACATATACCCCATCCATACTTCCATTCTCTCACACTCTCACCTCCCCATTTAGTTTCAGTTAATCGACTTACATCCACGTTTGCACCCTTAAGCATCTGGACAATCTCTCTCTCTTTCACATATTCATTTGCACGCCTTACATTCCGTGTCGTAATCCGTACCATGTCCTTTGGTCTGTCCTTAGTCGTCACCTGTTGGTCGGTCTTGGTCCAAGGCTTTTGGTTAGTATTTTTAGTTATTTCGTGGACGGGCACAACCCTTTCGCCAACCAACTTGTTGTCACGTAGGGATTACATGATCCGTATTACACACCTGAAAATTTTGCGATGATATCTTGAGCAGTTGCGAAGTTATCGTGGTGACAGATGCACAGACCTTGACCTACTCTCACCAATCTTTAACTCGTAGGATATTTTTATCGCTACTACACACCTGTAAAACTGTGATATCTTGAGCGGTTGCGAAGTTATCATGGTAACACACACAGAGACCATGTTCTTTCATTTTCGAACTCATAGATCTCCATCCCTACTACACACCTGTAAAGTTTTGTGATGATATCTTGTGCAGTTTCGAAGTTATCGTGCTAACAGGAACACAGACAGACGGAAAGACGGACAGACAAAAATAAAATAATACCAGATAGCTATCGCGGCGGTAAAAATGGCAGGAAATACTAACCAAAAGTCTGGCCAACTCAGAGGGACACTGTAATTAATTTACCATTCAAGCAACCGGAAGCCTAGCTCCATCTTGCAAACATAAACATCTACACTTACGCGAAGGTGTCAATCACCTGTAATGAACTTCTGCGTATAAAAATTTTGCACAAATCTTGATGCTGTGTAGGTGGGGGCGCCTATCATCCACTCACTCAATTAATGCTTTCTCCCCTTAATATGCAGTGAGTGGCAAGCCAAATGGTTTCCTGGAGCCCAACAAACCAGTTATTATGCTGGTGGTAACATTATAATTTCATAATCGCAACAGGCCTAAGAAACAGGTTTGGGGGTTGGCAGGCGGTAGCGTTCGCCCAGACTTACTTCTGTTTACTGCCAACTCTTTAGAGTGTATTCATTTTTAAATCATGAAAATTATGAAAATGTAGCAGGCGGTAGCGTTCGCCCAGACTTACTTCTGTTTACTGCCAGCTCTTTAGAGTGTATTCATTTTCAAATAATGAAAATTATGAAAATGTAGCTATAAATTATGGAGATTTTTCCACAACGTTTTTGATGAAGGATTAACCTTACCTCTCCGTATGTAGATCATGGCCGCACTGGAGATGTAGACTAAGCCATTTGACTACAGAATTTGTGCAGATCAGTTCCCACCTCGGACTCATAGGTTACATAACGTTTCCTTGACATTACCGTACTTTTCACGTCAAGGCAGTAAACAATATGAATTCATTTCGTTTTTTCCTGTGAAATTTTCATGACAACTTTTCTATAGTCGTGGTGGTCCTTCTTGCTTTTTCCTACCGGCTTCGGCGAAAAGGTTTGGTGGGTTGGGGTTGAGGAGCCTTCCAGTTTTGCTGTCTTTGTCTTTGCTGTCTTTGTCTTTGGCAGGCTACATAGAATAGTTATGTTAATTACAATCTGCCTTTTATCAAACAGCCTCGGAAAAAGTTTGTTGCTCTTTGCATTCCTTTGTACTGTGCCAGCATGGGGGAAGGGCTAACTCTTGCCTTCACTCTCCGAGAAAGTTTAGTTCAGTCTTAAGCATGGAGTGATATACAGAGATACTGATACAGATAAGGAACCCAACAAAGCCCGAGGGTGTCACTATACCTCATACCAATTAATCTGGCCAGGCACGTATGGCAACACTGTTCCCGCCGAGATGCTGATTGGCTGGAGGTGTTTGTTCGATTTCATTGTTGCTTAAACCAATACTCTATTATCAGATGTGACACTGAGTTTGTCGACAATACAAATGTCAAAAGCAACAATAAATCCGTTATATACTTAACAACAATGAAATTTTTCGTAGGAAGATAGAGATATGAGTCAACAAAGTATTATTATAGTCTAAGTCAAGGTCAGCATTCGGCCAATTCCTGTAAATCTCCCACACTCCGTAATATGACATAATTAAGGAAACCTGCTTAATCTAAGCATTGGTATAACACATTTAAATTTTAAGATCAGTCCGCACTGTGATAATAGAGGAGATATAATGAAAGTGTTTTCCTTTAGCCTACTTTTTCAAATTTTTTTCAAATCTCCCTCCCCGCAGAACTCGTCTTTTCATTAGAATTTATAATTATTCAGAGTTGTGGCAAGATTTAAGGGTGCGGACTGATCTTAAAAATGTGTTATACCAACGCTTAGATTAAGCAGGTTTCCTTAATTTTCTGTTCTATTACGGAGTGTGGGAGATTTAAAGGAATTGTTCGAATGCTGACCTTGACTTGGACTATAATAATACTTTGTTGACTCATATCTCTATCATCCTACGAAAATTTTATTGATAAGTATATAACGGATTTCTTATTGCTTCTTTACGATTGTATTGTCGACAAACTCAGTGTCGCATCTGATAATAAAGAGAGTATCGGTTTAAGCAACAACAAAATCGAACTAGCACCTCCAGCCAATCAGCATCTCGGCGGGAACAGTGTTGCCATACATGCCTGGCCAGATTAATTGGTATGAGGTATAGCGCTAAGTTCTTGCTATCTCAAAGCATTTATAACCAGACAGGCTCAGGTTAGACTTTGCCAACAGTATTGATTATATGCTGTCTTCATTAACCACTTGGTGCTCTCCTAAGCAATATACACTGCATGATGGTAGCAAGAATAAACTATAAAAGACAGCAATCGCGGTGAAGAGCTAAAATTACAGTACCCTACTATTTCAGATACGTGCTGTTTCATTACAAAAGTTTAATCTTTTCATTACAGTACATAGTATTAAAAAATCTAATCAATAAACCATCATCATCATCATCATCATAGACATGTGTAATCATCATCATCATTATCCTGACGTTCTTTCCCATCATGGATCCACAAACAAGCAAAGAAATAGTAGCTATCAATAGCACGCTTAGGGAAAATACCCAAACAATTTTCAAGCGGTCAGAATCCTGCATGTAACTCACAAGCAACACCATCTTTAGGCTATACATTTATAACCCTTTCAACCTGGGAACATCGTTTATATTTTATTTTCTCTATCTCAAGATGATTTTATTCAACAAAGAAGAATTTTTTTGAACTGGAGGAATTGTAGTGTACCCTACCTTAATCCTGTATTAATAACGTACTTTTTAAACTGGAAAAAAATGTATGATGTCAACACGGGCAAAAAATACAGCATCCAGTTATAAGTATTACAGAGGGTGGCGGTTCTGAGGTCTCTTGTGACACTGCTGTATTTGTTGACGACTCACGTTTACTGTATTGGAACACACCTGTTATTGTAGTCAGACCCCAGCAGATGTGAGACCGGTGCCAAATACGACCCCTAACACACCGCCCCCTTCAGTACTTCCATATGGAGGCGATTGTACAGCGTGACCAGTAAATAGCGCTACACCAGAAACTCATCTGAAATGATGTGGGAACTGCTCAGACTGATGGTGAGAGCGTGGGTGTGACAGTGGGAGTAGGAAATGGATGAGTGATGTTGGATAGACATTGATAAAGCTGACTGAGCCGTCCCCGCAACACACGAGAAATACCCGGCGGATTAAAACAGTTGTCTGGTCCGCCCTGTATAATGGATCCTCGAACTGAAGGGATTATAAGTGTCCATTAAGGTAATCTATGTGCACCGATTAAAAAAAAAAAAAAAAAAAAATCCTTACACACATTCATCAACACTCGATAATAAAATGAAGGAAACTGCATGAAATAGGACTGACACTGAAGACCAGAAATTAACTGTACATGTGCCCCAGCTTTATATCACCTCACAGATACGAGTTGGGTTGTAAAGTATGCTGCGTCTTTGGAGATATCGTAATACCTCTTCCTAAGCGATTTCCGAGTATTCTACATTTTACACATCATCATCCTCATACGAGCTAGCGATTCTATGTTTGTCGATGTTGAAGCGATAAAAATAACACACGAAAGAAAATAAGGTAGCCATGTACAAAATAAGTCGCTAAGGAGGCGGTGTTATGAAATTTCCGGTGTTAACAAAACCTGAATTGTACCGTACTATATCTGACGTTAGCTAAACTTCATCTAAGCTGGTTTAGTATGTGACATAATACGTTGGTTTAAAATAAGGTGACCAGATTTATTGGAGCTAAAAGCGGGACGCGCGCGCGCGCGCTCGTGTGTGTGTGTGTGTGTGTGTGTGTGTGTGTGTGTGTGTGTGTGTGTGTGTGTGTGTGTGTCTATATAGACAGATAGATAGCTATAGATACGGATAGATAGACACAGATAAATATAAATAGACAGATATAGACTGATATATAGATAGATAGATATATAGACAGATAGGTATTGACTAATGTGACAGAGACCGCCGCTGTGCTACACCTCAAACTGAGGTTGCTAATCAAACACAAATGTCTCATGAACTCCGAACATACAGTACGGTACAGTGAATGGGTCGACCAAAGTTACCAGCTAGTGAGCATTACAGATTTTATATTAATAATTCGGTATTTCATTTAGTTATGATTATACGTAATTTTCCTATTTCATCCTGATTTCATAAAAGAAGGTCATGTTATATCTAATGCAATAGTAAGTTTCTAAAAGCGCGACAATTAAGATAATTTGCTCAAAAAGCAGGACATTCTAGTCACAATTTCAGAAGCGGGACGGACGTCCAAAAAGCGGGCCTGTCCCGCCTAAAAACGGGACTCTGGTCACCTTAGTTTAAAAGGATATTTCCCTCAGTTTTATGTCGTACTTTCTCTTTCCTTGATTCTCGATCCTACTTTACCCGACCCGCAGGTGAGGTGAGAAAACGTTAATATGCTGAGTTGCGGCTGCGGCTGTGGCTGTGGAGGCTGCGGTGTGTGTGTGTGTGTGTGTGTGTGTGTGTGTGTGTGTGTGTGTGTGTGTGTGTGTGTGTGTGTGTGTGTTTGACCGAGACGAGTTGTTTTTTGAGACGAATAATTTCCGTTCTAAAGTTTGGGTATTAGCGTCTTCTGTTGCCTCTTGGAATATGAAGTTTCCCTGTGTTCAGTATATCTTGGCAAATATAGTGATGTGCCTGACAATAAATAACTATAACTATAAATATATAAATATATATATATATATATATATATATATATATATATATATATATATATATATATATATATATATATATATATATGTGTGTGAGTGTGTGTGTGTAAACATACTATTCATACGTGCAGCATATTATATGTATGGTACGTATATGTGTGCAGCATATATATATTTAGGCACGTGTGTAAATATATGCAGGTAAATGAAAAATGTAATACTATTGTATAATGCGTAAACAATAACCATATTTTCAAGGTAATAAAATTATTATTATTATTATTTTATTATTAATTTATTATTATTATTATTATTATTATTATTAATATAAATTTAACTTACCGGTATGAGTGTTTTGCTTAGTATGCTGAAGTTTTGTTTTGTTTCTCTGGAAAATTTGTGTCTAGTCTGTATTATTGTGGTCTGTGTAAATGGTGTGCTCGTTCTGGTGTGGAGTGTATTCCTGTGGTGATAATGCAAGGAACATTATCTGAAGGGAATTTTGTTTCCTTCCGCCAGGTGGTGGTTAGTGAAACTATGGGAGAACAATATGTGATGTGTGAGAAAGAGAGGGGAAGGTGTGGTTGGTGTGGGATGTAGGTGTATTGTGTCACAGAAAATACATGTTGAACTGTGACGCAACGCCAAGGCCTTGGCGGTAGTTTTCATTAGCTGTTCTTTTGTGCCAGTCAGTACATTTAGCTTTTACTTCTCCAGCAATTACCAGCAATTACTGAGTTGGTATGTGTTAAGAGGAGGAGTTGAGGGTTGCAAAGCCAGATTAAGTGTTGTGGAAGGGCTGGGGCCATGGGCGTCCGGAGTGAGGGGGGCAAGGGGGGACAGTTGCTCTCCCTTGGAATTCCAAAGTGTGTTTGGAACTTTCCCGGTCGTCACCTATATTTTCGTTCCTTTGAGGTATAGCATATCAGTATATGAATACTTTTTGACTGCGATTTAAGTTCATCTTGATACTATACTTTATAGTGAATTATAAGTTCGGTCCGCATATATATGTATAATTTCTTTTGTTTCCCCCCTCCCTTTTCAAAAAATCCTGCGGACGCCCCTGGCTGGAGCACAGAATCTTGTGGAGGTCCGTTTTGTGTGGAGGGCCAAATGTTATAGTCCTGGTAGCCCTCTCTCCATTTATCCGGCCCTGAAGGGTTGCACTGTACTTGTATGGCATGAGAGTTGTCAAAGGGAAAGTAAAAGTGACCAGATGTAACATAACACTGAGTGCTTGAACGAGTACTCCCGTGCTGTGTCTTTGATATCTGAAGTTAAGTGATGTGGCCTCCTCCATGGCCTACAGTTCTATATGTGCTAATGTGCGAGTACAGACTGATGTGGGGGATTTCACTGTATATCTATGCTTGTTTCTTGGGGGAGTGATGTGTATACAGTATGTTGTTATCATGAAGCTGTCCTTTTTTTGTGCTGAGGCCTTTGTCACTGAGTTATAACTTGTTCATGTTGCAATTTCAAGGAGATGAATATCTAATGTGGATCTGTGTTTTGTATGTGTAGTGTTTGTGCTTAGAGGTTCAGTTGTGGTGGCAGTTTTTGTATTAGTAGAGGGATAGTTGGAGGGAGTGGAGGGGAGTGTGCATCAAGTGACATTAGAAGTACTTATGGATGTGTTGTACCTTTCGCATACACGCGTGTAACGTTGTTGTCTGATATTTTTAACAGTAGTGCTGGTGGTGTGGACCCACTGTCTGTAACAATTACATTGAACAGATCCACGCGATCACTAAGTGTCTGACAAGTACTTACCACACTGGACAATTGTATTGTGTTTGGGAACTGTGAGAGCTCTCAATGTCTGATACACATGAGGAGGAGGGATGACTTCTGGAGAGTTATTTTTATTTTTATTTTTTTATAAAAAGGTGAACGAAGCCGCTGCTTCCACACTAGAGATGCTGCTCCGCCACCCTGACAAGACCCTCCTCACAGGATGCAGGGTAGGTTGGGTAGGGTTTGCTCTCATGCTAGCGTTACAGTTGCCCCTCCACACCTGCACTACACAGTGCCACCACGGGTAGGTTCCGCTCCAGCGTCATGGAGAAACGGTAAGGGATATCAAACAAACACCAGCAGGAAAAGTTGTCAAACACTATTTGGAGCGTGCTTAAAAAAAAAAGTTTACAGCATATCTACGTCGTGCAAAAATAGCCGCAAAGATGACACAGAGAGGAAGATCAAAACATTTCATACATATATACTTACAACTAATTCCACAACCATAAGTTTCTGTCTGTATGTCTATCTGTCAGTGAATTATGCATGCAACATCATGCAAAAATGGTCAGAAATATCATCAAACGCACATTTGTTAAGGACCCTTTGGAGTATGCGTTAATCCAAGAACATTTTCTGGAGACCAGCCAAGTTTACCTTAATTAAAAAAAAAAAAAAAAAAAAAAAAAAAGAATCACGGACAGAGGATTAGACATTCTAGTTTCCTAATACTAGTGATCCACGGTGAGACCATAAAGAGGCTCAATACTACCCGTGTATATGCCATGTATTATATATATATATATATGATACTTTGGTCGACTCTCAGTTCTTTCAATAATAACTTTAACAAGTCATCACCCATTCCCCCACCAAAATCTTCAATGCAAACGTTATAAATGATCTGCGCGTAAAAACTAACATCCTTGGCAGTACGTTTACCAGAAATTCTACATTAGAGGAAACAAGTCAGAGTGTCCCTCTATAAGAACCTGAATCTCCGGAATTTGTTACATTTAAAATACAGACTAGATGTGTAAAATACATCCTTAACAATTTATCAACCAACAGAGCTCCAGGTCCAAATGGAGTTCCTTTATTTGTTTTGAAAGTGTTCCTCAGAACCTGCTCCTTCTCTAGCTAAATTATTTACAGTACATTATGCATACATACTTTATCATTCCCTCATTCTTCGAAAAATTCCAATATACGAGTACACCTCTCTGATTCAAGACCAGTGTCTATCTTCTTTTGGTAAAAGATATTGAACTTGTAATTAATAAGCACATTGTTAAACATCTTGAATCCAACAACAGACAATGTGGTTTTTGCCACGAAAAATCCACTGTTGACAGACTCAATCTCGTGACTTATGGCATTTATCAGTCAAATGATCAACATGGAAAAGTCCATGCAGTAGCTTTGATATTTCGAAAGCTTTTGACAGAGCGTGGCATCGTTCTCTTGTATCCAGTCACCCTTACTATGGCCTATCACCTTTTGTCCTACTAATGTCCTCATATATCAGGGACTGAAAGATAAAAGTAGATGATGTATAGTCCAATTTCCACTCGATTACTGCTGGCGTGCCGCAAGGATCATTCCTGGTTCCACCCCTATTCCTAATTCACCCTATTCCTAATGATCTCTTGCCTGTCACCCATAATCCCATTCATACATAATAATGCTACATAACTCAAAGTTCCGCACTTCCCTCACACTTAAACTTCCAATCAGAAAGTTTAACATCTCCAACTCCACACTCAGTAGTGTAATCTGTATAAATCAAAGCTCATTTAAGATCACTGAATGGGGACAAAATAATATTGTCTTGTTTAGTGCTAGGAACACCAAATATATATACAATTCATTCATAGACAGATACTGCTTCATTTCTATATTTCGTTCAGTGCAACCAATATCCCTACCTCTAAAAGTATTGAAATCCTCAGTGTTTCACTTAACAATACCCTCAGCTGGCACTCTCATATTAGATTACTTGCTAAAACTGCTTCAGAGAAACGTGTTAAGAAACGACATTTGCCAGTTGGGTGTTTGAGAGTCTTCTCGCTGCTTCCCGATATTTACAGTTGTTTCGGCACGAGTCAGAGTTGCCAGTTTGCATGCTGTTTGTGAGTAGTTATTTTGTTAGTTGTGCATTAATTTTTGTGCTTTTTTTTTTATAATATTTTATTTACGTGACTGCTTGTTAAATTATGTAATTTCCGTTTGTACGCTAAATAATTTACAGAGTTATGTAATGTTAGAAAACTCTGGCATGTTTTGATGTCTCCTAATTGGCAACTGTTTTTGCCAGGGGCTGATGCAGGACCAGTGCATCCTAGAATGTTGGAGAAGTAGATCATTCTTGTACAATGCAAGGTTATATAAGGACTGATAAGGGACTGGAACAAGTTCAGTCAGTTTTGGTTCAGTTTGAGTGTAGTGCAGTGTCAGTGCAGTGTTAGTGAAGACTGTATATTTTGGTATTTGTGAAAACAGTGTCAGTGACAGGTTGTTGAAGTTTGTACATCATAGGTACTTATGAATCACTGTGAAGTATTGTCAAGCATTACGTGTAATTGCAATTCATAATGTGTGTATAGCCCCAGTTCTTGTGAGAATAGTGAAGTGAAGTTGGAAAGCATAAAGTGTAACCATTTGGAAAATAAAGACAGTGAACTTTAAGAAGACAATGTTTATTTACAGTACCTCAGCTGTTTTTTTTTTTTTTTTTTTTTTAATGTACACCTGAAGGCTTACCCTAGGAAGAACAACTCCCTGGGCAACGTCCTTCCTGTACTGAACTACTGCTGTTGGAGCCTGATGCAGTGTGGGATGCAGACGTAACACTGGTGTCAGGAGTAAGGATTATTATTAACGGCTGCAGTGGGGCTAATCTTCGACATGGAGCAAGAAGGTGACCAGACTAGAGGCTAAGCTAGGCAGGAAGAGACATCGCTGGGTGCAATTATGAAACTATTACAAGCACATATATGGGACAGAATGAAGGACAGAAAGAACTCAGGAAAGAACTCAGTGAACAAATACAGACAGAGAAGAAAGAACTCAAAGAACAATTACAAGCACTAAGTGTCCAGTTACAAGCACAAAGTGTCCAACTACAAGCACAGAATGAAGGACTACAGGCCCAAAGTGAAGAACAGAAAGAGCTCAGCAATGAAATCAAAGAACAACTGCAAGCATAGAGTGAACAACTAGAGGCACAACGTCAAGAACAAAAAGAATGATAAGAACAACTTCAAGAGGCATTACAGGAGCAACAGAGGGAAGTACAACTGAGGGTGCAAGAACAGCTGGATGCACTCATGGGGGAAATGGAGGAAGAACAACAACACCATAAGGAGGAAGTAGATGCCAAGCTAGAGCAGCAGAAGAATGAGGTAAGCAATAATGTGATGGAGTGTAAACAGTATGTGGATGACCAGCTGAAGATTAGTGAGGGAATAGTGATGGAGTGCAGACAGCACGTAGATAACCAGTTGAAGCATGTAGTTGACCATGTTAAGATAATTAGTGAGGAAATTGAGGCTGCAGAGAAATATTGCACTGTTGAGCCTCAGGTTAGTGTACAGGGAGCATATGAAGGAAATGGACAGAGTATGGTGAATCTTGACAGATCGCAAGCATCTAAAGGTAGCATTACAGGGTTGAATAATCAGAATGTAGGAGATTTAAGACCTGGCTTTAATAATGATGCCCCAGTATTTAGGCCCTAAACCAGAGAAGTGCATGGCTACAATGGGGGTCCAATTGAAAAGAAACCTCAGGAATATGATGGTAGAGTATCTTGGGAAGCTTACTATGCAAAGTCTGAGTTACTTGCAGATCAGAATGGTTGGGATGATAGGCACAGAGCAATGTAGCTTGCTACTAGCCTTAAGGGTGCCACAGTGGAAATTATGGGCCAGATGTCAGTCATGAAGAGGAACAGTTATCAGTCCTTAGTAGAAGTGCTGGAGCGCAGATATGGAACCATGTGCCAGACTGAGGTTTACAGAGCAAGATTCTGGAGCCGTGTACGGGCTCAAGGAGTAACCCTACAGCAGCCTGTTCATGACCTGGAGAGTATGGCATACAAGGCGTGCCCTGGAGCAGCACCTAACCTGTTGGCTATTCTGCTGAGGAACAAGTTCATCGATGCTCTTGATAGTGCAGAATTGAAAGTGCAAGTGTAGCAGGAACAAACAAGAAGCATGCAAGAAGCACTAGCCAGGGCTCTAGAATTAGAGTCCTATGTTAGGTCCAGTACATCCACCTTTCGGCAATTCAAGGCAAGAACGGCAGAGGTACAGGAAGTGCAAAATTTTGAAGGAAGATGATGGTACTGAAAAAAACCAAGACATCGGAAAGAGGATTGCAAGCAGTGGAAGATAGAACAGGAGAAGATCAGAGGAGGTTGCTGGTTCTCCAGGAAGCTGGGACACAGGAAGGTGGATTGTCACAAATGGATGAAGAAGCAAGAATGGAAGAGTGCAAGGAAATCTCAGATTGCAACAAACGGGTGTTGGAAATGTGGTGAGGTGGGACACTTCAGCTATGAGTGCCCAACTGTGAAGGATGAGGATAAATTAGTGAAGGCTGGTGACGAGGGACAACAACCATGCAGTTTTTCCCAAGACGCCACACCACTGAAGAAATACAGTTGAACTTGGATGAATAGTTTGCAAGAAGATAGAAGAACAGAAGGCAAGGAGTGTAGTAGGAATGGGAATCTTGGCAAGAAATGCTGCCGTACAGTTGTGACAGGGCCAGCGTCAGATGCAGAAGACCTCAAGAGGATGCAGATGGAGGATGCAGATTTACAACCAGTGCTAGAGTGGCTGCAGTGGAGTAAAGTGTGACCATCATTGGAAGAAGTTTCCAGGTTAAGCCCTGCAACCGAGAGTTACTGGAGTCAGTGTACCTTCTTCGTTTGAACAACAGACTACTGGAGCAACAGTGGGAGACACCCGATGGCCTCGGCAAGTACTGGCAACTGGTGGTTCCGAAGAAGATGAGGTCCAAGATCTTGGATGAGTCTCATAACCAGATCACTAGTGGGCACCTGGGAGTGAAGAAAACTCTAAGCCGGCTGCGACAGAGTCTACTGGATTGGCATGCATCAGGATGTCGAAGTGTGGTGTCGGGCCTGTGATGTGTGCTGTGCCAAGAAGGGACGCAAGAAACGTGGCTGTTCCCCTCTCCAGCTGTACTAAGTGGATGCACCGATGGAAAGAGTCATGATGAACATTGCTGGACCTTTGCCACTCACTGAGAGAGGAATCCGGTATGTATGTGTCACCATGGACTACTTCACAAAGTGGCCAGAAGCCTATGCTATCCCTGATCAAGAGGCTGCGACTGTTGCTCAGGTGTTGGTTGACCAGTTTTTCTATCGTTTTGGGATGCCACAAGAGCTACATTCAGACCAGGGTAGAAACTTTGAGTTTGCAGTGTTCTGTGAGTGCTGCAAGTTATTGGGGATCAAGAAGACCAGGACGACCCCACTAAGGCCACAGTCAGATGGGATGGTGGAAAAATTCAACTGGATCCGGGAACAAGAACTGGCCAAGTACTGTGTAGAGGGACAAACAGAATGGGACCAGAAATTACCTGCATTGTTGATGGCATATCAGTCTTCATCCCATGAGTCTACTGGCTGCACTCATGCAAAACTGATGTTGGGCCACGAGTTACGCTGACCTGTTGACTTGTTAATGGGAAGACCACCTTGTGAAGAGCTGCCTACAGACACCACCGGCTACGTGAAGCATCTTCAGGAAAGGCTGGCTGAGGTATATCATCAAGTGCGAGGAGCCCTCAAGTTTTCAGGAGAGGTGATGAAGTGCAAGTATGATGCCAAGGCAGGTAAGGTAAACTTCAAGGATGGTGACCAAGTTTGGTTATACAATCCTCAGTGAAAGAAGGGACAGTCACCAAAGCTGCAGAGCCCATGGGATGGGCCCTACATTGTGTTGGATCGCCTATCAGATGTACGGTAACGTATTGGATTCGAGGAGACAGGAAGTCTCCCCCAAAGGAGGTACACGTAAACCGTCTGTGGCAATACCATGGGCCAGGACAGTAGAGCTGGAACGTCTCTGAGGAATTGTGCTCTCACGCAGCTGAGGATATTAAGGAGGACCAAGGAGCTGAGGTGAAAGAGGATGGTGACAGTTTCCCAAGACAAGAAGCAAATCAAGAAGAGGACCAAGGCCTTCCAGGAGGAACGGACTGTGTGGAGGAACAAGGACATCATCTGAAGCGGCATAGAAGAAGACCTGATTAGTGGAAGGATTATTTTGTGTATAGTTAGATGGTTCATTAGGATTAATTATGTCTGTATATATTGTGTAGTTTTGTCGGGATGACAAAGAACTAGGGAGAGGGTAGTGTTAAGAAGTGAGATTTACCATTTGAGTGTTTAAGAGTCTTCTCGCTGCTTCCCGATATTTACAGTGGTTTCGGTACGAGTCAGAGTTGCCAGTTTGCCTGCTGTTTGTGAGTAGTTATTTTGTAAGTTGTGCATAAATTTTTCCGTTCTTATTCTTTGTAATGTTTTGTTTACGTGACTGCTTGTTAAATTATGCAGTTTCAGTTTGTATGCTAAATAATTTACAGTGTTATGTAATGTAAGAAAACTCTGGCATGTTTTGATGTCTCCTAGTTGGCAACTTGTTTTTGCCAGGGGCTGCTGCAGGACCACCACGTCCTAGAATGTTGGAGAAATAGATCATTCTAGTACAATGCAAGCTTATATAAGGCTGGATAAGAGGCTAGAACAAGTTCAATTGGTTTTGGTTCAGTCTGAGTGTAGTGCAGTGTTAGTGCAGTGTCAGTAAAGATTGAATATTTTTGGTACTTGTGAAAACAGTGACGGGTTATTGAAGTTTGTACATCATCGGTACTTGTGATAAACTGCAGTGTTGTCAAGCATTAACTGTAACTGCAATTCATAAAGTGTGTATAGCTCCAGTGCTTGTGAGAATAGTGAAGTTGGAAAGCATAAAGTGTAACCATTTGGAAAATAAAGACAGTGAACTTTAAGAAGCCAGTGTTTATTTTCACCGCCTCAGTTGATCTTGTGTACTGTACACCTGAAGGCTGACCATGGGAAGAAAAACTCACTAGGGAACGTCCTTCCTGTACTGAACTACTGCTACTGGAGCCTGAGGCAGTGTGGGACAGGGACGCAACACATAGATTATTGTATAGAATCCATAACTTCACCGAACGAGCAATTGGGTACAATTTACAAGATTCATTTGCACTTCCAGCTTGAATATCGCTCACACGTGTGCAATGGATGTGTAGAGATTGCGTCAAAATGAGTTTACAAAATTCAAAACAAAGCTACAGAATTATTAGTAACCCTGTAATTACAAATGAACTAGCTTCCCCTCTCCCTACAAGTACGAAGGGATGTTGCCTTCTTTGCTTTACTTTACATATTCTTGTATGGCATTTGGTCATAGGAAAATGCATCCATTGAGCCACTTCCACCTCTCCACAGTTTCCCCCGTGCTACACGGGCATCCAGTTGCGCTCGTAACTGGACTGTTACACAGCCATATTGTAGAACACCTGCATATTGGAATTAATCTATTCTCCGATCCGTCTGTTCTTAGAATTCGCTTCCCCTGAACAGTTACCCACCAAACTTCAACATAAAGCAGCTGAAGTCCAACTTATATAGATTTTTAATGAATTGAGGACACCCGCAATCTGATGTATTAATCACATTTTACTTTAATTTGTTTTCTTTCCTCTGTTCATTGTATATTTACATATATATATATATATATATATATATATATATATATATATATATATATATATATATATATGTCTATCTATCTATATCTATATTTATCTATCTATCTATCTATATCTATATTTATCTATCTATCTATCTATAGACAGATAGATAGATAGCTAAATATAGATTTAGATATAGATATAGATAGATAGATAGATGGATACAGATATACATATCTATGTCTATCTATCTATATATATCTATACCTCTCTCTCTCTCTCTCTCTCTCTCTCTCTCTCTCTCTCTCTCTCTCTCTCTCTCTATATATATATATATATATATATATATATATATATATATATATATACACACACACCAGAGTCAATGGGGAAGAAATGAATAAAACCTTCATAATAATGATACCAAGATCCAATTCACTCCACATCTAACCACTCACCCTTTGCCCAAGACATACTCCTGTAGCCTCCTTCCCCGTACAGGTAAGTGTTCCTTGTTTAGAGAGAAAACCGAGTGTCGCTCACCTGAGAATCTGACTGAGTCGTTCTCAAGTGAGTGGCCACTCGTATGCTTCTGTTACTACGGTCGTTTGAGTAAGAAGATATTCTGGAGGAGGCTGTCTCCAAATAGAAAAATTGCTTGTTATCCAAAAGGACGCAAGTTCCATTCAAGGCTGGGACATTGAACAGTCTCAGATACTTTAATTTTGCAAAAATTCTGATATGTAATAAAAATACTCCCGCTGTAATTACCCCGGTCTTGAGTGAGACACCCCAAATATATATTCAATATCGACTGCACATATTGATGTAGAGGTGATGACTTAATAAGTTTGTGGCACATACGACACCTGCATCAGAGGCAATGAGCTGTCAAGCCTATGCCGATAGTCGGAAGAAAAATATTTCGGTTGCAAACTTTGTTGGTAAGTGATTAAGACCAATAAATTAAAACAGTGCTGTTTATCGACCAGATAATAGCTGCATACTGATTTGAGAGAAACAGATACCCTACTTGTTTCCAAGCTTTTTGTATTCGTTTGCCATTATTTTATATCTTACTCATTCTGCAATATAGCAATCGTTTTCCTATACTATACTTGGAATTTGTGCTAGCAAAAATTATCATGGTAAAATTATGGGCAACAGTGACGTAAGCGAAGCAATAAATGGAATTAAACTTGAGAAGGCTGACACTTCTCTTTACTTCTTGCACTATCCCTGCCCCTCTCCTTATCTAGCTCTCTCTCTCTCTCTCTCTCTCTCTCTCTCTCTTAACAGATCCTCTCTCCAAGCTTCCTTTCCTTTTACCTGGTCTTTCTTTCCTGCTGATCCTTCTTCCTTCTTTATATTTCTCTAACTCTTTTGTTTCACTGCTTCCCTCAACCTCCAGTTTTCTGTGTTGCTTCTGTAATCTCTCTCTCTCTCTCTCTCTCTCTCTCTCTCTCATCACATTCCCTCCCTTGTGCCTTTTTCTCTTTTCTATACGCTCCCCCCCTCTCACTCTTTCTTTCTCAGCCAGTTCTTACACCTGCTACCCTCCTTTCGTCTTACCACTCCCTGCCTTTCTCCTTCTCCCTCCATCCCTCCCCCACATTCTGAACTTGCCACTCTCCCCCTGCTTCTCGCCTCCCACACACATGCACTCCTGCCTCACTGCTTCAATACGTCCTTGCCTGCCTACATGATTCTTGCCTCCATTCCTAGCTCCATCTGAGCCACTCTCCCTTCCTTCCTGCCTGCCAGTTTGTTGCCGGCTTTCCTTCTTCCATGTCAACTACCCTCAATCTGCCTGCCTACCTGCTTAAATGTTGCCTCTCTGTGTGTGTCTCTTCGTCTTTTGCCTGCCTGCTTCCTCATATGCATTACGCCTGACTGACTGTATTCTCATCTGCCTTATGCCTGCCTGACTGCCTCCCGGCCACTATGCACGCTGCCTCCCTCTCAGTCTGGATTTTGCTTACGTAAGCTCTAAGCACCACCCTCCCTTTCTGCATCCTAACTGCATCGTGCCAGCCAGCCTGTCTAGCTGAACTTTGGCTCTCTTTTCTTCTAGATTTTCTATACTTACAGTCTACGCACTAACCTCCCTTCCTACCTTTTATTTGCCACGTGTCTGCCATCTGCCTGCCCTTCTTTCAGTTTTCTAATTTCCAACCCGTTTGTCGGTCAGTGAGTCTGCTGCCTCATGTTTTCCTGCCTCTGGCCCTAAAGTTACCACTGGGCAGGTGCGGTCACAGCTGCTTGCCTTCCCCTCTCTCTACCCTCACGAGGGACAGCCACCCCAAGGTGGATATCGAACCCCACATCCACAACCTCACACACACTCACTGAACTCACCATCTCCCACACTCAGTGCTGTTACCACTTCACACACAACGCATATACCTCCTCACACATAACACACCATCTCACACACTTGAAACGCACACACCACCTCACACACTTTCAGTGCACTTACCACCTCACACAGTCTCAATGCATTCGACACCTCACATCCTCTCATCGCACTCAGCACCTCACACACTCAACACACTCTCCAATTCACACACTCAAAGCATCACCACCTCATACTCTCAACACATTCATCACCTTTTACACTGAACGCACTGACCATCTCACCCGCTCCACGCGCTCCTCATCTTACACACTCCACTCACCACCTCACACGCTCCACACACCATCATCTCACACACTCTCAATGTACATTTCTTTCCATTCAGAATAAATTCTTCATACACCCGCATTTTGTCATATACCTCAAACTCAACACCTGTCACCATCCACTCATCTCATCATGCACTCTCGTTTTGCTTTTAATATCAGTTCATTATTTTCAAGCAAGATGTCAGTTCCATTACACATCATTCACCGCACACTCCAATATTCACCCGTACTCATCCACTAATGCACTCTCAAATCTTCATTCATACTTTATTCGCCGTATCATGCACTCATCTTGCATTCAGTGCCAAATCATCTTTCCTACGCAACTAATTAACGTGACAGAAAATGATTCGCTACACAGTTCATTACCCACACGCTAAATCATCTCGCACACAATCCAAATTTCCCGTCTCAAGCACTCTTAGGGCTGTAGTCTTAAATTGTGGGCAGGCGCTCACCTTGCCCTATCCATATCTACTGGTAATCTTAACGCACGAAAGGGAGAGCGTTCCCTGGCGAACGGGAACGGATTACCGCAGCATAGTACTGGAATCAGCTGGGAATCTCATAGTACCCCTTCACATGCTCCTTCGTCATATTTTAGTAGCCTTGTGCAATGAAAACTATGTAGAATTTGTTGTGTGTGATGGGAAATTTAATTTGGTGATAAAAACATCTTTTGAGAAAAAAAAATATATATAAGCATTTAATATTGTTCCCGTTTTAGTAGACTTCACTACTTCTCCGGAGATGGTTAATTAAAGACGAGACGAAAACAAAGATGAGATACTGTATCCACTTCCGTTTTATTTCTGAACATTCCTGCCAAGCTGTTCATCAGATATGGTGCATCATACTTTTATAATTAGTTTAATTAGTTCATTAAAAGATTCCTACGGTAAAGAATGGCCGAGTACCACCTAAACAAACGTAGGGGAGGGCGGTGATGGTTCGAACATTTTTTTTTTTTAATATTTGTAAAAATTCAGGTTTTAGCAGAGTGTAATCTGGTTTATGTTATTATGTTGCCACATCATTTAGCTCTTTAGGCTCATAATATGAACTTCCTTGCTCTTTTTAGCTTTAAGCTATAGTTAACAAAACACAAGTGACTAAATCGTCCGAACCATCCCTACCAGTGGTGATGGCTCGGACAGTAGGGTGGGTTGGTTGGGCCATATGTACTGTACTACTCAGCATATTCTGAAAATTATGTGAGTTATATTGCATAAAAACATTTATTAATTCAAAGATATTTCATTTTCCTAAAGTACAATAGAATCCAAATGAACTACTTGATATCTGATAAAAACAATATATACATTTTATAACAAATAACCTTCACCAGATTTATTAATAAATGACTTAACCTTTTACTTTCTGCTACAAAATTATGGATAATTAGCCTTTTTTTTCTCTCTCTCACTCTCTGTCTGGCTGTCTCTGTTTGTCTGTCTGTCTGTCTCTCTCTCTCTCTCTCGATGGAATACTGACTTCACTTTTCACTTTCTAGGCCTTATTTCAGACGGACTAACTTAAGTCTTTTAATGAATATTGTAGCCTGTAAAAGTGAAATAGAAGCTTTAATACTCCTTCCTTCTTTTAACACTTTGAGGAATAGGTTTAATAAACAAAACTATTAATATATATTCCCTGATAACTATTAAGAATGGTGTTTCACTGTGTTCAAATATAAATGATCAAAAGTAGCGTTATCACTTGATAAGGTCATGACTTGGTAGTAGTGGAGGGATAGTTTGGACTGTCCGAGCCATCCCCCTCCTCAACTGTCCGAATCATCCCGAACCTATGTAATTAATAGACGGGTACTCTTAAGTTTCACACGAGAGTTTAACATTCATTTTTCATAGCAATATGTTCTACATGCAACACAGATTCACCTTGATAATGCACAGTTCGATGCTTGGCATATTCATAAAGGGAGAGCTTACGATATACACTCAAATTATTACATAGGAGATGCACAAAAACATAAAATCTGACCAGCATAAAAAAAGTGGGGCGTTTCTAGCTTGGAGGTTCCGTGTTGACAAAGTAAACAAACACTCCCACTTTCACGCAAGATCACACAGCCCTAGGTCCTATACGTTTCTCAAGGAATGCACTGTCCGAACCATCCCACTGTCCGAACCATCACAGCCCTACCCTATCGTGCACAGCCATTTAGTGTGAATTACAAAGTCTCATGTTTGCGTTCGGTAATCTTTCACACGTCCGCTCCGTTTTGTTTTAGCTTGGCAGTATATTTTTCTGGTGTAATTTGTTGTGGTTTGAATGAATTTGACCATTATTCTCGGTGGTCTTGATTAGTTTTCAAATTAACCCCCCCCCCCCTTTCCAAGTGTTTTGGGGGACTAGTTGAATTTCGGGTTCTGGGTGGGAAAAATGACAAAAACAAGCATTTGGCGAAAAAAAAAAAAAAAGCCAAAATTGGTAGAACCAACCAAGCCGTAATCGTAGGGTTATTAGTGACCGCATGAATCCCTGTGAAGCTATAGTCTGTCTGACACCGAATTTTTACTACGGTACATGTTCTCAAAGCCTGTATGCATACTCTTATACATAGTATTCAAGAACAAAGCCACTCTTTAATAATAAAAGTGGTAAGAATTGCTGACATTAAGAGATTATATTGTATGTGAATCTTAGTTTTTTTTTTTTTTTTTTAAGACTAAATTATAAACTTAATCAGGGCTACCAACTGTTTGCCGCGCTTATCCATACGAAGGGGTGCGCTCTCACTATTTCAAAATTACCACTTACGTTGAGGGAAAGGTAACCCCTGCCCTCAGTTTCAAGACTACGGACTACCTACTTCATTCTCTCTAGCCTACCCCGGCTTCAGGATCAATCACTCACTCGTTAAATTCATTTTCTTCCTTACTCAGTCTCTCTTGCTCACTCACTCACTCATAAACCATCGTACCCAGGAAGTGGTCATACATTCTGTCTCACAAGACACTCACGCACATAGCCTTAGCTTTACTTTCATATTTTTGTGACATTCAGAGAATTAGATCTCTTCCTCTCTCTCTCTCTCTCTCTCTCTCTTTCTCTCTCTCACACACACACACACACTCCAAGCTGTCAGTTCGCTTTTTCCCGTGCTTTGAACTTGATGTGGAATAAACGGGCAGTATGAAAAAGTGGAAATGAAAGAAAAAATCTTCCAAATAGGGCCACAGTTCTCTCTGTCTGTCTGTCTCTGTCTGTCTGTCTGTCTGTCTCTCTCTCTCTCTCTCTCTCTCTCTCTCTCTCCATTAATCTGCTAATTCCTGAAGCTCCACTACGTTCAATTTGGCCAGACTTAATCCTCGGGCTGTCTTGAACTGCACAGGGAACACCTGGAATTGCAGGTGCCAGGCAGCTTAAGGCGGCGTTTACCCCAGCACAGACCAGGATGACAGAAGAAGAAGAACGGTTAGATTTATGATTTTACGCTGCACCAGGGTAGATGCATCTGTATGTATGTACGTATGTATGTGTACATGTATGTATGTATGTATTGCAATGCCAGGTTTACACATGCCTGACGTGGACGGCCAGCACGACTATGCATTCTACGGATCCTAAGGGACAACAGATCCGTTGGGCTAAGAACCACATCTTTCCCTCAGTGAAGTGGCCCGCTGCCACCCTTCGCTTCACGCTTGTGTGCAGGTATGTAAGGATTCTGGAGCGCCGCAGGCTGCTAAATGCAAGTGGAAATTTGTTCTGTAATGCCTGGGTTTGTAAGTGAAAGTCCACAGGTCACCATGACAAACATTCAATTTTTGGCTAGACGACGACCTGTAACGGTCAAACTGCATCAACGACTCTAGTATTGGATAACAGGGACTTGGGGAAAACAGACTCTGTTCACCAGTCTGACCGGCCCTGGAATCAAATATAGGGTCTTCTCCTTACAAGCAGAACGTGCTACCACTTCACCATCGGCTCCCATGTGAGATTGACGTGTGGCACACTTTAAAGTGTTGGTTGGCTGAAACTTTGACAAATTCCGAAATGACACAGTTCTGCTCGTTATTACGCCCTTGACTTTTCCTAGCAATAAGGTGGCAAATTTTTAGATGTACACTGAAGGTTTATCAGTTTCTGAGATATGCTAATTTCGTTGCTAAATTTTGCGTTTTCCGTTTTTTTCCCAACAATATTGTGGTGAATTTTGAAAAAATAATCACTTCAATAACACATTACTTTTCCACAAGATAACCAAAGATGTCGGTAAGACTGTTGTTGTAACAGTTTGCAAGATAACTGAGTTTTGGTGCTGCGCCCCTCCACCCTAGCATATACCTCACAACGTTGTCACCTAGTGAAGTGGCAGGGAAGGGAAGACCGAGAAAAAGGTAGAAGGAAGCAAGATAATTAACCACCCTCACCCCCTGAGGGTAGGGGGGTTTTCAAGATTACTCCCCCAGTATCCCTGCTTGTCGTATGAGGCGACTGAAAGGGTTGGCGGAAGGTTAGTGCCCCTCCCCGGAAAACAGCTAACTAAAAAGACTTCCAAGGAGCCTAAGACAAGGACCGACCAAAAGATGACGACCAAGGACCGGACGAAGGACATGGTACGGATCGCGACGTGGAATGTAAGGGTTGCGAATGATGAGGTGAAAGAGAGATTGTCCAGGTGCTTGAGGGTGCGAAAGTGGATGTATGTGGAGTAACTGAAACTAAATGGAGAGGTGAGAGTGAGAGAGAATGGGAGTATGGATGGGGTGTATGTGCAGGAGTAGGTGAGAATGAAAGGGCAAAAGAAGGAGTGTGTATGGTTGTGAGTAAAAGATGGAAGAAGAACATAAGAGAGTATGGATCAGAATGGCTCAAGGATTGTGTGGGTAAGGTTGAAAATTGGAATACAAATGTGGGCGATTGTGTGCGTGTATGTGCCAATGCAAGATCGTGCAAGCAAAGTGAGAGAAGAGTTCTGGACAAACGTGGAAGTGTGCATGGAAAAGTTTGGAAGGAATGAGAGAGTGTTTTTGATTGGTGATATGAATGGTAAATTAGGGAATGTGAAGGTGGATGGAATAGTTGGTGAGTAGGGTATGCCTGATGAGATAGATGAGAATGACAGTGCATTAGAGGACAATTTTGCCGGGAAGGGGTTTATGATAACCAATACCCTCTTCAGGCACAAAATGATCCACAGGTATACATGGCGAGTGATGAGAATGGTGGGTGGTGAACTGAATGAAAGGAAGGCAATGATTGATTATGTGTGTGTGGATGAAAGGATGCGAAGATGTGTAATAGATACAAGAGCTTATAGAGGTTGGGGGAGTGGCCTAACTGACCACTACTTGGTCGTGGCCAGAAGCAAGATCCAAGTAAGATGGAGAAACAGAACAAGGGAAGGACGGGAGGAAGTAGTTGCAAGGAGAGTGAAAAGGTTTCAAGAGGATGAGAAAAAGGCAGAATATAAGAAAGAACTGGAGGAACGATTGGGTAGATATGAATTGGGGCAGATGGGGGACGTGGAAGATGTGTGCCAGATATTCACAACAGAAATATGTGCAGCATGTGATGTAGAGTGTGGAGTGAAGAGAAGACAGAAGGGGATACAAGGAACAGCACGGTGGAATGAAGAGGTGAGACAGGCTGTAGCACAAAAGAAAGCATACAATGAATGGATGAGAAATAGGGGTGTAGAAAGGAAGAGAGGTGAAAAGATTAGTAAGAGAGTAAGAAGAAAGTGGATGGGGAATTTGGAAGGAATTTGAGTGTAAAGTGGAGGGACTGTAAATTTGGAAGGAATTTGAGTGTAAAGTGGAGGGACTGTAAGAAAATTTTCTGGAAAGAGGTGAAAAGAGTAAGACAGGGAGGTAGTGAAGTTAGTAGGGGAGTGAAAGATAAAAATGGTTGATTACTAGGGAAGCAACATGTCCGCGTGGTGTTCGTGTTAGGCGTGGTGTGAGTTAGCAGAAGGTGAAAGCACTTGTCTAACATGTAAAGGGGTAATATGTTATAACGGAAGTATTATAAAAGGTGAATAATTAGATTTTGAGTCGAAAAAATACTGACGGTACCTGAAGTCATGTGGTAGCGCTATTGCTATGCTCACTCTTTTCGTAAAGCATGTACATCTATAAAAGCAATTGTATAACATGTAAAGGGGTAATATGTTATGTTGGAAGTAATATTACAAGGTGAATAATTAGATTTCGAGTGACCTGAACTCACATGATTACGCTATTGCTATGCTCATTCTTTTTGTAAAGCATGTACATCTATAAAATCAATTGTATAACATGTAAAGGGGTAATATGTTGTATTGGAAGTATTATAAAAGGTGTGTGGAGTGCAACGTTGCTCTCTGCCTGCAACAGTGCTTCCGTATCATAATAACAGGCACTACTGAAAGTGTGTGTTGTGTGGTAAGGCCTGTACATACGCGATAAAGTGTCGCTCAGTATCATAATAGTGCCATGTTATCTTATGTGATACTAATCATAGGAGGTTATATAGTTACTATAAAGTTAGTATGTAAGTTGAAAAATAGTCTAAGCTGAAAGTCACAGAACATACAGTCAGCAGATAAATAAGCGCTAGAAAGAATTCTGTTCATGGTGTAAGAGGAGTGGGAAATTCCCAAAGGGTTCTAAATTTAGCCACCAGTTATGAGATAAGCTGTCTCCCAGTGTACCACCATCCCACCTCTCTCTCTTTCTCTCTCTCTCTCTCTCTATATATATATATATTAGGATAAGGCTTGCTGTAAATCGTGTACTACTGTGAAAGCAAATGTCTAACATGGAAAAGGCCAGAATGTAATGTGAGAAGTACTATAAAGGGGGAGAAAATAAATTCAGAGGTGAAAAAATAATGACATGACATGATTTACCTACGTAAATTAGCGCTACTTCTATGCTAATTCTTTTCATAAAGCATGTACTTCTGTAAAAGCAATTGTCTAACATGTACAGTAAATGGGTAATATGTTATAAGTAATGAAAAAGGTGAAAAAATAGAATCTGAGTTGAAGAAACCATGAAAGACCAAATTGTCACTTGGTAAATAAGCGCTATTCTTATGCTAATTCTTTTCGTAAAGCAAGTACATCTATAAAACTAATTGTATAACATGTAAGTGGGCTATATATTATAAGTAATCTAAAAGGTGAAAAAATAGAATCCGAGTTGAAAAAAGCATGAAATAAAATGATCTCACTTGGTAAATAAGCGCTACTTTTATGCTAACTCTTGTCATAATGCCTCAAAATATGTACAAACAATTATGTAAAGTTGAAAATGGTATGATGTTATTGTGGAAGTAATATGGAACATGAAAAAATACAATAGCTGATGAAATAACGATGTCTGTTATCCATCGGTGACATAATCGACCGATTTCGCTAGGGTCGCACAAAGGTACTTATATTTCTCATTTTTTTCTGTATAAAACCCAATATACTTCTGGTAAACATATTTCCAACATATGAATACATGATAATATACGTATACTGCATCAGTTCAGAGTATCCGTGCCACCATAGAATACGTACGGCGAAAAGACTACTCATAGAGCATGGCAGTACCTGTCAAACTTAGGTGCTCCAGGTAAGCCATTTCTGGACCCAAGGGACACCTTTCTTTGTGATTTTCCTTAGTTTCTGACCAAAAGCGAATGTTTGAGCAAAAAAAAAAAAAAAAAAAAAAAAAAAAAAGGTCCAAAAAAAGCCGGGACTGGGGCGGACCAAAGCTCAGAAAACGTCGGGATTGGGCGGGTTAAGATGAGCCTGTGGAATCACATGGAGAGACAGGCTGACAAATGAGGATATAAAGTAAGCTTTGTAGTGTGGATGTGGATGTGACAGGAAACGTTAGGAGGAACACATTGAGGTGGTTTGGCCATGTTAAGAGGATGGAGGGTGAGAGATTGACGAGAAGTGTATGTGAGTCAGGTGGAGGGGAGGAGAGCGAAGGAGAGGCCGGAGATGAGATGGAGGAATGGAGAGGTATGTGAGACAGGGGGGTGTGAGTTGGGAGCAGGGCAGTGAGATGGGGGACAGGGCGATTTGTTTGTGGCCACCCCGTACGTTTAAGGTGCCTGGCAATAGATAGATAGACATTTACCAGTACGACAGACCATACAGTAAAGAATGGCATGATTTATTTGTATTCTTTCCTCAATCATCTGATGTTCTTATGCTAGAGGTAGGAATAGTCGCCATAAAAAGGCACGATGGAGGACACAAAAGAAGCAAAATGATTATAATCCGCTATAAAGGGAGATAAACGGGATATATTGGTATCTGTGGGCGGAGTTACGTCCACTCACACACCTCGCTGCTGTAAGCTGCATAATAAAAGCAAAAACCATAGCATGTTTTGGTCAGCTGAGAAATAATTTCACGTCTAGTGTGCGATGATTCAGTTAACGAAAAGAAAAACTTCCTAACAAAGATTTTTTTTTTCGTTTTACAATATTACCAAAATTAAGAACAATATTTGATTGTAGATCACGTTACACGACTTAGTTCATCCCAGAGAAACCTGCCACCTTTTTGTATGTAACAAAAGACCCCCATTAGTTACCAATAAGATCCAGGGGGAAGACGAAAACAACCATGCCCTACATTCCCACCTGTTGTTCAGCATTTACTTCCCTCCTCCTCCTCACCGTTGTACCACTATCCTGCTGCTCCTCTTGCCAGGTACACTTTTCTCTGGATGTTCGTGCACCTAGATCGGGCTGTACACTATGTATCACCTTCACACGAAGCGCACACCGAGCTAAAACTGAGCAAACGTACAGGACATACCAAGCCTCCAACCTCTCAATTCACAGGTCCAGCTCACGTCCGTTCCGTTTTCTCTTATGATGAAGTCTGGTTACTGGGCAACTAAAGTATATTCTCTATGTTCTCTTTCATTGCCGTAATAAAAATGTGGTGTGAGTAACGGAATCCAAGGATATATTCCAGTTTCCTTTAGTACATGTACTGTCTGGCATCTAGCAGTGAATGATGGGATGCTCAAGTTTATCCAGTTTTTCCTCTATGATTGCCCAGCCTTATCTCAGATGGGAATAAGTATTTGGATGATTGTGATGCCGCCTCAATAATGATGCAAATGCATCTTCTAGCTTGCCTCTCGTAACCCAGTTTATCCATATTCGAGCAGCAGTGTAGCAAAGTCTCCACACATGCAAGGAGGGGAGGTGGAGTCGAGCCCTGTTCTGGGTATTAGAGCTGCCCAGTTATGCAAACGTCCCCAAACTCCTTTATTCCTAGAAAGGATGATGATCGGCTGCAGAAAAAAGGAATCTTCACTAGCCTGTAGTCCACTAGGCTCACATTCGGATGAATGAGAGGATACAACTAATACCAATACCCTGAACCTCTGATGCTCTTTAATTTATTCCTGCTACAGTCAAGACAGTGTTACTATGCTGAGTGTTGGAAAGCCTCTTCTTAATCCCTTCACTGCCATGTCTTCTATACTAAATTCATATTACTGCAATATCAAATGATTTTTATTCATTGCTGTGATGAGAAGGGGTAGACAGATGATGTGGCTATGTGGAGAACTGGGTGTGGAGGGTAAGAGGTGTGGATGTTGAGGGTAGCACTGGAAAATATATATATATATATATATATATATATATATATATATATATATATATATATATATATATATATATATATGTTACATAGCCTATGATATCATCCTCTGTGTAATTTTAACGCACAGTATGCTGCATGTTTGATCACGAGCGTGTTCTGCCTCAGTCCCCCCCTTCTACCGTTATAGTAAAGTCGTCCTTTGTGTTGTTCAGAGCGGGAATGTCAACTCTTTGTCCCCATGGCTTCATTTGCGCGTCCTTCTTACAAGTTGTATCAAGCTCTGCTGGCCCCTATATAGTGAGCTCAGTCTCTGCATCATTGCCACTTAGATCTACTCATTTTGTTCACATCTCTGTCCTCCCCTGTACCGTTATTATTATTGTGAGTGCTCCAACCATCTAGCAGCTGTGTAATTTGAGTATAACTGTTACTGCATTTTTTCCTTGTACTGTATAGCATAGGGTGTTGATTTATAGGCCTAGTGAGTTTTTTTTGTAATTTATGTAGGATTCATTTTGTCAGCCAGTTTTAATATTATTTTGTATCCGTAATAATTTATCTTGCATTAACTGAGCATTACCCAGTGTATTTTCATTTTATCAGGGCTGACTTAGGTAAATTTACTCTTGCTAATTTCATGTTAATAGAGGCTATTGCAGTTAACCATATATTTAACCTGTTTTTTGCCATTACATTATACTTATGAGTCCTGAATGTTTGAGCATTAAACTTTAACTTGTAATTTTACCTAACTCTTTTGTTTTGAACCTGGAACTTTACGGGACAGTAGTGATTTTTAGTATTCTCACTTAAAGTGTACATCATCTTTCTCTGTTCCGTAACATAAATTTGGCGACCTCATATCAGGATATTCAGGATATTATCATAAGGATATTGCTTGATATTTTGTGACTGTTACTTATTCATGATGTCTACTATTACTACACTTGAAGCCAAAGATTTTTTGTCAAATGTGCAAACAGTGTTGGATGTAGAAAACAGAACAAAGAATGAACTTAAGCTTGTTGCTCAACAATTGGGAATTGCTGTTCGCTCTCACCATTCTAAAGATCAAATTGTTGACATGATTGATGAAAGCTTGTTTAATGTAACTCCTCTAAATGGCCAAACGCAGATTGAATTAGCTAAGTTACAGCTAGCCCTGCAGGAGGCTCGTGTGAAGGAAGCTGAATTTCAAGCACGTACTAAGAAGGCTGAGTCTCAGGCTAAGGAGGCTTGTGTTAAGGAGGCTGAGTTTCACGCACAAGTTGAACTTCCTAGGATTCAGGCAGACCATGAATATCGCATGAAACAAGGTGGAACTGGATCATCTAGCTCTGATGATTTTGATGTGGCTAAAAATTTTAAACTTGTCCCTCCTTTTAATGAATCTGATTTAACAAAGTATTTTCAGTTGTTTGAGAGGGTAGCTACAGGTTTTAATTGGCCCAAAAAGTATTGGCCAGTACTCATTCAAACTGTTCTCACCGGTAAAGCTCAAGTAACTTATGCATCTTTGCCTCAGGATCAATCTGATAATTATGATGTAGTTAAGAGCTTGATTCTTAAGGCCTATGAGCTTGTTCCTGAAGCTTATAGAGTAAAATTTAGGACAACTTACAAGCAAGATGAGCAATCCCATGCTGAGTATGCAAAAATCAAAGATCTGTTTCAGCAGTGGTTAAATCCTAAGAATGTGGATTCTGATTTTGGTAAATTTAAGCAGATGATTTTGCTGGAGGACTTCAAGAGGTGTATTTATAAAGATGTAAGCCTATATCCTGATGAGAAAAGAACAGATAATTTGTCTGATGCTGCAGTTTTAGCTGATGAATATGTTCTCACTCACAAGAGATACTCTAGAGGAAAAGGGAAAGCTGAGAGTAAGTACGTTGCCTCTACTCAGAGTACAGGTAACAGGAAAGAGAATAAAGACGATGTTTCTCAGGAAGTAAATACCAGCTTCACCTCTAGATTTCAGAAAAGTAAATGTACTTATTGTAGTAAGCTTGGTCATACTACGGAGAAATGTTTCAGGAGACAGCGTGATGTGAACAAAAAGGAGTCTTTAAATATTCAGTCAATTGGTCTAGTGTCCACCCTTGAGAGTTCCCATAATTCTTTAACTGAGTTAACTGAACCTGCTTTGAGGGGTAACTTAAATTCTCATGATGGAGCTCCTCTTTTGAGCAGTAATGTGGGTGACAATCTCAAGAGTTCATGTGCTAATTTTCTGTCTGATGATTTTGTCAGTCCTCTGGACAGTAATGACAGGAAATCAGTTAAAATATATCGTGATACAGGTGCTTGCCAATCCCTTATGCTGACCAGTGTTCTACAGTAGGCTCTAATGTTAATTCCTCTGATGAAACTGTAATTTTACAAGGTGTAGGGAATAATTACTTCTCTGTCCCTCTGTGCAGAGTGAATTTAGAGTCTGGTTTTGTTAATGGTTCCGTTATGGTTGGGTTGGTTGAGACACTCCCAATGTCAGGTTTAACTTTCTCACTTGGAAATGATATTGGTGGAAGTCAAGTGTGTCCAGCTCCTCAGTTGTCTAGTGAGCCAGTGGCTGCGACCCAGGATTGTGGTGTCCCTGATGTGTTCCCTGCATGTGCTGTCACTAGGGCTAAGTCTAAAGTTACTGGTGATTTAGAGGATAATGATGATGATGATGTTATCCTAGCTGACACTATTCTTGCTAATTTGGACCACTCACCAGATGAGGCAGTACCGCGTAGTGTTCATAATTTGTCTCGTCAAGAGTTGGTTGAGTTGCAGGTTGCTGACCCTGAGTTGAAAGGTCTAGCTAACTCTGCTTGCAGTGAGCAAGAGTCAGCTGGTGCTTCTACTTGTTATTATATAAAGTCAGGAGTACTTATGAGGAAGTGGAGACCCCCAACAGCATCAGCCGACTGTGAATGGGAGGTTGTACATCAAGTTGTCATCCCTCGTGTTTGTAGGCAGGATATCATTAGAGTGGCTCATGATTCCAGTTTGGCAGGACACCTTGGAGTGAGGAAGACTGTGGCACGTATTTTGAAACACTTCTACTGGCCAGGTATCTTCAGGGATGTTTCCTGGTATTGTAAGTCTTGTCACACCTGTCAAGTTGTGGGGAAGTGTAATCAGACCGAAAAGGTTGCACCTCTAGTTCCCATTCCTCCTTTTGAGGCGCCATTCACCCATGTGTTGGTGGATATTGTGGGCCCTCTTCCTAAGACTTCTTCAGGATTTTCTTATGTGTTGACCCTGATTGATATAGCTACTCGTTATCCTGAAGCCATTCCACTTAGAAATATCTCAGCAAAGAACATGGTTAAGGAAATGCTAGGGTTCTTCACAAAGTTTGGTCTGCCCAAGGAGGTACAGTCAGACTGGGGAAGTAATTTCATGTCAAACGTTTTCAAGCAGTCTCTGAAAGAGCTGGGCATCACCCAGATCACGTCTTCAGCTTACCATCCCCAGACCCAAGGAGCGTTGGAGAGATATCATCAAACACTCAAATCGATGCTCAAGAAATACTGTTTGGAACATCAGAAAGACTGGGATAAAGGTCTTCCATTCGTTGTATTTGCTGCAAGAGAATCTCCAAATGAATCACTGGGCTTCTCACCTTTTGAACTACTGTTTGGCCATGAAGAGGACCCCTTAAGTTACTCAAGGAATGCTGGCTGTCGGAGGAAGATGACGTCAACCTGCTGGAGTATGTGATGAAGTTCAAAGAACGGCTGTCCACTGCTATAGAGCTGGCAAGAGAGAATTTAGGAGCTGCTCAGGAGATGAAAACTTGGTATGATAAGAAGTCCAGGTTATGCCACTTTTAGCCAGATCAGGTTTTGATTCTGCTACCAGTTCATGGGCAACCTCTTCAAGCCAAGTTTAGTGGTCCTTATTTCGTGGAGAAGAAACTCAGTGATGTCAGCTATGTCATCGCCACACCAGATCGTAGAAAGAAGAAGCAACTATGTCACATCAACATGCTAAAGTTATATCACAGGCGGGACGAAAATAACCCAGTCTGCACTGTAGCTGTTCCACCCGAGTCTGCAAGTGAAGTTCTTCCATGCAGCATGAGCCTGAGTGATAGTTTGGGGAAGAATCCTGATATCATGAATGATCTCCAGACTAAGCTTTCTCATCTACCTCCCGAGGAAAGGCAGGAGTTTTCGGCATTACTGCAGGAGTACCCGCAAGTGTTCCGTGCCACTCCAGGAAGAACCACTGTGTTGATGCATGATGTCGATGTTGGAGACGCAAAGCCAATTAAACTGCCTCCCTACCGTGTGAACCCAGTGAAAGTTCCTCTCATCCAGAAGGAGCTTGGCTACCTGTTGGACCACAAGATGATTGAGCCCTGTCAGAGCGAGTGGAGTTCTCCTGTCACTCTGGTCCCTAAGCCAGGTGGGTCACAGCGGCTTTGCATCGACTGCAGACGTGTTAATCAGATAACCAAAACAGACACTTACCCTCTCCCTCGTGTGGAAGATTGCATAGACAAGATCGGAAAGGCTAGGTACATAAGTAAGTTTGATTTGTTAAAGGGATACTGGCAAGTACCTATGACTGAACGTGCTAGGGAGATCTCATGTTTTGTAACACTAGGAAAGACTTTTGCATGTTCTGTAATGCCGTATGGCATGAAGAATGCACCAGCCACATTCCAGAAGCTCATGAATGTTGTAACAGAGGGTTTGGCAGGGTGTGTTGTTTATATTGATGATGTATTAATCTTCAGTGACAACTGGAAAGATCACCTATGCCATGTCAGTAAATTTCTTGAGCGTTTGGTTCATGCTAATCTTGTAGCTAATTTATCAAAGTGTGAGTTTGGTCAAGCTAAAGTTCAGTACCTTGGGTATGTAATTGGTGATGGACATGTTGCACCACCAGGAGCTAAGGTTCAGGTTATAAGTGATCTTCCCAGACCTAAAAGTAGGAAAGAGCTACAAAGATTTTTGGGAATGGTAGGTTATTACAGGAGATTTGTTCTTAACTTTTCAATTCTTGTATCACCACTTACAGACCTACTGAAAAAGGGAGTTAAATTTGCCTGGACCGATAAGTGTGAATCCTCTTTCACCAAACTTAAAGCTATCCTATTAAGTCAGCCAGTGCTCGCTACTCCAAATTTTGCTAAGCCTTTTAAGATGTCTGCTGATGCAAGTGATACAGGAGCTGGGGCTGTTTTGCTGCAAGAGGATGATCAGGGTATTGAACACCCTGTATCTTATTACAGTAAGAAGTTCACTCCACCTCAAAAGAACTACTGAACTATTGAGAAAGAGCTTTTGGCCTTGATTTTGGGTTTACAGCATTTTTCATTTTACTTGTGTTCTGGTTTTGACCCCATAGTCATTTATACCGATCATAACCCACTGAAATTCCTTAGTAAGTTTAAAGATAAAAATCAGAGATTGACAAGATGGAGTCTACTTCTTCAGGAGTATTCATTAGACATACAACATGTCAAGGGGAAAGAAAATGTTATTGCAGATTGCTTATCTAGACTTTAGAAAGATTGTTTTATAGTAATAAGAAGTTTCCTTTGTAAATTTCTTTTTCTTTGTGGGGAGGTGTTACATAGCCTATGATTTAATCATCCTTTGTGTAATTTTAACGCACAGTATGCTGCATGTTTGATCACGAGCGTGTTCTGCATCAGTCTCCCCCTTCTACCGTTATAGTAAAGTCGTCCTTTCTGTTGTTCAGAGCGGGAATGTCAACTCTTTGTCCCCATGGCTTCATTTGCGCGTCCTTCTTACAAGTTGTATCAAGCTCTGCTGGCCCCTATATAGTGAGCTCAGTCTCTGCATCATTGCCACTTAGATCTAATCCTCATTTTGTTCACATCTCTGTCCTCCCCTGTACCGTTATTATTATTGTGAGTGCTCCGGAAGTCTCCAACCATCTAGCAGCTGTGTAATTTGAGTATAACTGTTATTGCAATTTTTTCCTTGTACTGTATAGCATAAGGTGTTGATTTGTAGGCCTAGTGAGTTTTTTTTTGTAATTTATGTAGGATTCATTTTGTCAGCCAGTTTTAATATTATTTTGTATCGGTAATAATTTATCTTGCATTAACTGAGCATTACCCAGTGTATTTTCATTTTATCAGGGCTGTCTTAGGTAAATTTACTCTTGCTAATTTCATGTTAATAGAGGCTATTGCAGTTAACCATATATTTAACCTGTTTTTTGCCATTACATTATCCTTATGAGTCCTGAATGTTTGAGCATTAAACTTTAACTTGTAATTTTACCTAACTCTTTTGTTTTGAACCTGGAACTTTACGGGACAGTAGTGATTTTTAGTATTCTCACTTAAAGTGTACATCATCTTTCTCTGTTCCGTAAAATATATATATATATATATATATATATATATATATATATATATATATATATAATGTATGGAATGGTCATAGAGTGTGACTACAAGGACAGAACCCAGCAGAAAGGCAGGTAGAGATCAAGTGGCATGGAGAGTTGCCATTAGGTGACCAAGGTCAGTGTATGCAAGCCTGCTTTAGCCTGTATATGAATGAACGAACACATATGAAATCAAATAAATGAACGTGCTTCGGGAAACCTCACGTGGTGAAGGAGTTAAATTTGTCACCTTTACTGAACACTTATTGCTAGTGTCATAAGGTTTTCAACAATGAAGTATTAACATTAATGAAGTGGGCTTGTTTTTACCTGACAGCAAGTCAGATTAAAGGTCTAATCTGCATACACTTGGTCATCACCTGAAGTGAAATGGGATTGTAATTTTGCCACATAATGAGTGTATGCACTTTAACATTATTATACACTGATACACATTACTTGAAAAAATAAAAATAAAAATCAACAAATGGTATCTACAGAAGTATCTGTAAGTAAGAGGCCCAAGTAACATCAGTTCACATTAATTTAACTGGGGAAAAGACAGTGGAAACGCTAATCAAGCTTATTTGTATTTACAAAGAAATTAGGGTTTCATTTATCAGAATACATTAGTACTTCTGTTATCACTATAAATCAGTGTTTCCGTTATCAAAATATTCTTAATTAGTAAACAACGTACAAGAACAAAGTAATTTAACCCACTGTCTCCAGGTGGCTCAGTAGACTTCTACTGCTGCTAGACAATTGTACACAACTTAGAATACACCTCTCGTAATAAGACGTTTATTAAGATTGTTTAACACCTCCAGTTTGACGAGCCTATCCAATCTCACTAAAACCATTAGATGATAGAAATAATATGAATAAACCATCCCCTGAATTGGTGGGTTAACAATTATGTACAGAAAACATTTAATGACTATTTTACGCGCGCGCGCGCACACACACACACACACACACACACACACACACACACACACACACACACACACACACACACACACACACACACACAGTACTTGACCAGTATGGGAAACGCTTGAGTCATTCTCCATGAGAAAGGTTAAGTTTTGCTGTGAACCACATACAGACTGTTACAAATGCCGATATGAAAGAGGAACCAGAGCAGAAACAGATTACATTCGAACCGTAAGCGATACGTGTTCTCTAGATCTTCTGTACATACCAACACATTTAATTTATCGCCTCACATGGCTGATTCTACCTCGTGTACCGTAGGTAGATTTAAGGTAGTATGTTATGACACTGATCAACAATATCCTGTGATTCTTATAGCTATTGCCGAACTGGGAACACCGACACGCACTGCAACAGACGTGTCACGGCACCATTTGCTGAAGCTCAATAAAATTGGGACTTGGTGCGAACAGAATTATCTATAAAATCAATCAGTCAATGTATCTGTCTGTCTATATCTATATAAATATACAGAGAGAGAGAGAGAGAGAGAGAGAGAGACTCATTGCCTGTTGAGTTTTTACTGCCCTCTCAGCATATGATTGTGTAGTTGGTGAAACTGATAACTTCTTCGTTTCAATTCGTACAACGTTGTTATCCTTTAAAATTTTGTAATGCACATATGCTCTCACATATTTTATAAATATATTACGAAAACCGTAATCCTACCACAGGAGAAGGGAGTACACCGACAACAGGAGAAGGGAGGTATGTATGTCAATGCCCGCCGAAAGTATGCATAGTTGTCGAATACTTATGTAGACTGTGTTGAAAAAAAAAAAAAAAAAAAAACTACAGAAATTGTACATAGACCTATACAAAGCCTGTGAAACATGAAGTTCCAGGATTATTACATATAAGAGCAAACAAACTTTTTCAGGTTTTGTTCGTTTGTGACATTTTACAAGTGAGGGATCTCTCGAGCATAGATAGTTTTCTGTGCTGGAGACAGCAGTCTATAACTTATATATACTACTGGTGCAGAGAGAGAGAGAGATCAACACACACACACACACACACACACACACACACACAAAATGTATTTCTAATCATCATCATCATCATCATAATTCAGACCTCTCTTCCTAAAAAATCATGATGTAAGAGTACATTCAGAAAACAAGGTAAATACTAGAGGCCTCCCGAAGGGGGAAATCATACCAGCCGCTAGCCGATACATATCTAGTGCGGCTTGGAATATGACTTAGACTTTGACCTACTTTCACCAGTTTCGAACTCTTAGATTTTCATCCCTGCTATAGACCTGCAAAATTTTGTGATGAAATCTTCAGCGGCTGCGAAGTTATCGTGGTAACTGACACGCAGACCTTGACCTACTTTCACCAATTTCGAACTTCTCGGATACTTTTTATCCCTATTACTATCTAGCCATCTATTGCAAGACGCCCTCATCCTGTAAGGGGTGGCCACAAACAAATCACCTCCATGTCGCCCTGTACCCAGCCATTTCACTGCCCTCCCGCTAGCTTACATCAACCCTCTGTCATATACCTCTCCAATCCATATCTCCATCTCATAATTGGCCTCCCCCTCCCTCTCCCCCCCTCCACCTCACTCATATACACTCTCCTCTTCAGTTTCTCGCTCCCCATCCTCTCCAAGTGGCCAACCCACCTCAGGGTGTTTCTCCCATGCTTTCTAACGCATCCACATCAACACCACAACGCTCTTTCACCGCCACGTTTGTCAGTTTGTCTCTCCATTTGACTCCACATGCTCCTCTCAAATAACTCATTCCCATTGCTCTCACTCTTGAATTGTTGCCCTCCAACAAGATCTAAGCTTCACTTCCATAAGTTACAGTTGGTATCACAATACAGTACTCTCATGCAGTAACTTTTTCACTTCCATGTTTTTAATCACTGATATCAAGGAACCAGCAACTTTTCTTATTTGTTGTACCCTTTCAAGCACTTCTCCCTCTAAACATCCATTCTTTCTCATCACACTACCAAAGTACTTAAACACACTCACATTTTCCATTTCCTTCTCATTCAACCTCACTGTACATTCACTGACTTCATTTCTCTCGAGGACCATAACTTTACTCCTCCCTACATTCATGTTTAGATTCAGTTTCTGACACACTCACAAACTCATCCATCAAGCCTTGCGGCTCCCCTTCGTCTTCACTTAACAATACAGTCTTATCTGCAAACAACAGTTAAGGGAGTTTCCACACACACTGCCCTCTTTCATTAGGGCCACCACTCCAACATCCACTGCCCTACCTTGTATCTCTTTTATAACCCCATCCACATACAGATTGAGCAACCAAGAAGACATGACACATCCCTGTTTCAATCCAACTTTCAAATGGAAAAATTCACTCATTTCACTTTACACACACATTGTAGCCTTAGCACCCACATATGTACTCTTCACGGTATACAACAACTTCTTAGCTACCCCATATATTCTTAACACTTTCCACAATCCTTGTCTATCCACCCTGCCATATGCTTTCTCCAAATCCATGATGGCTGCATACAACTTCTTTCCCTTCTCTAGAAGTTTCCCAATAAAGACCTAAGAATGAACATCTGATCTACACAACCTTTTCCCTTCCTAAAACCTCCCTCTTCTTCTCCGACTAATTCCTCATTTATTTCCCTAACCTTACCAATAAGTATCTTGCCATATACTTTTCTTATTACACTAAAAAGACAAATGCCCCTATGATTACCACACATTTCTTTTTCCCCTTTTCCTTTGTACAGGGGAATAATTATTCCTGACTTCTATTCTTCTGGGACTCTACCTCCCCCTAGGCTAATCTGTACATCTTCCACATACATTCAACTGCTATCCCTCCCCCATGCTTCAGCATTTCACCGTACACTCCATCAATTCCTGGGGCTTTCCCCATTTTGACTTTCTTCATTGGTTCCCACAACTTCCATGCTACTGATTTCTTCCTCTCTTCTCACATCCTCCCATCTTCCAGCCATTCCTCAGCCACTATACTCGCATTACTTTCATTCTCCATGTTCAACAATTCCTTAATCCCAAGGGTCCCATCAAGGTGTATTCACAATGCAACATTTTGTTACAGTGACCCCCGACGACATGTTTACATGTTTTACAATTGTGAGGTCTGTCATTTGCACATTTCTCAAGCTTCGTGGGTGATTTTTGGTAGGCATATGTGGGAGACCTTCCTCTACCCGTCGCCAGGTAGCGACACTGCCTGGACCTGCGTTACCCCTGCCCCCATACGCCATTTTCTCGGCAACTCACATGTTAGTAGTGACCTGGCCAGTAAAAACATGTCACGCTACGGTTTCTCCGACGACGAAAATCAAGGTGAAAATGATTCCCGATGTGGAGGACAAATATTACGTGGCGTTAGAGGAAGAAACGTGCAGAAGTGATGAGGAGGTAACGTCGCCAAGGAAGGCGCCGTATGTTGATGTGTTTGGTGGGTGAAACAATGCTTATATCGCCTATATTATTGTGTGAAAACCAGTATACTCTTGTACTACATATAAATTCGTACCAAACGAATAAATATTTACCTATTCTGAGTATTTTGGGATAGTTACCCCCCATAGAAAATGTCTTCTCTGGAGCACGTCTCCAGAGAACACTGTATGGGTGTGGTGATGGTTCAGACATTTTAAAAAAATATATAAAAATTCAGGTTTAAGCAGGAGTGTAATCTGGTTTATGTTAAAATGTTGCCACATCCTTTGGCTCTTTAGGTTGATAATATGACGTTCTTAGCTCTTTTCAGCTTTAGCCTATAGTTAACGAAACACATGTGATTAAATCGCCCAAACCATCCCTACCAGTGGTGATGGTTTGGACAGTAGGGTGGGATGGTTCGGCCATATGTATTACTCAGCATATTCTTTAAATTATGTGAGTTATATTGGATAAAAACAATCGTTTATTAATTTAAAAATATTTCTTTTTCCTAAAGTACAATATTAAACTTCAGAATCCAAATGAACTACTTGGTGTATATATATATATATATATATATATATATATATATATATATATATATATATATATATATATATATATATATAGTGCTGGGAGGGGTTGGTGATAGCCAATACCCTCTTCAGGCATAAAATGATCCACAGGTATACATGGCGAGTGATGAGAAAGGTGGGTGGTGAACTGAATGAAAGGAAGGCAATGATTGATTATGTGTGTGTGGATGAAAGGATGCGAAGATGTGTAAAGGATGCAAGAGTGTATAGAGGTTGGGGGAGTGGACTTTCTGACCACTACTTGGTGGTGGCCAGAATTAGGATGCAAGTAAGATGGAGGAATAGAAGAAGGGAAAGACGAGAGGAAGGAGTAGTTGCAAGGAGAGTGGAAAGGTTACAAGAGGATGAGAAAAAGGTAGAGTATAAGAGAGAAGTGGAGGAACGATTGGGCAAATATGAATTGGAGCAGATGGGAGACGTGGAAGGTGTGTGTAAGATATTTACAGAAGAAATATGTGCAGCATGTGATGTGGTGTGTGGAAGGAAGAGAAGACGGAGGGGGGTGCAAGGAACAGCGTGGTGGACTGAAGAGGTGAAACAGGCTGTGGCACAAAAGAAGGAAGCATACAATGAATGGATGAGAAATAGGGACGTGGAAGAAGTTGAGAGGCGGAAGAGAGAGTTATATGTGGAAAGGAAGAGAGAGGTGAAAAGATTAGTAAGAGAGAGTAAGAAGAGAGTGGATGAGGAATTTGGAAGGAATTTGAGTGTAAAGTGGAGGAACTGTAAGAAAATGATCTGGAGAGAAGTGAAAAGAGTAAGACTGGGTGGAAGTGAAGTTAGCAGGGGAGTGAAAGATAAAAATGGTAGATTACTAGTGGAGAAGGGAGAAAAAGTGAGCAGATGGAGAGAACACTTTAAGGAATTGTTGAACGTAGAGGATGGAAGTAATGCGAGTATAAGTGGCTGGGGAATGGCTGGGAGAAGGAGGGAGGTGAGAAGACAGGAAGAAATCAGTAGGATAGAAGTTGTGGAAGCAATGAAGAAAGTTAAATCGGGGAAAGCCCCAGGAATTGATGGAGTGTGTGGTGAAATGCTGAAGCATGGGGGAGAGATAGTAGTAGAATGGATGTGGAAGATGTGCAGATTGGCCTGGGAGGAAGGTAGAGTCCCGGAGGATTGGAAGTCAGGTATAATTATTCCCTTGTACAAAGGAAAAGGGGAAAAAGAAGTGTGTGGTAATCATACGGGCATTTGTCTTCTTAGTATAATAGGAAAAGTGTATGGTAGGATACTTATAGACAGAGTTTGAGAAAGAACAGAGAAATTAGTTGGAGAAGAACAGGGAGGCTTTAGGAAGGGAAGAGGTTGTGTAGATCAGATATTCATTCTTAGATCTTTAGTGGAAAAGTTTCTAGAGAAGGGAAAGAAGTTGTATGCGGCTTTCATGGATTTGGAGAAAGCATATGACAGGGTGGATAGACAAGGATTGTGGAAAGTGTTAAGAATATATGGAGTAGATGGGAAGTTGTTGAATGCTGTGAAGAGTATGTACGATGGTGCGAAGGCTACAGTGCGTGTGGATGGTGAACTAAGTGAATTTTTCTCTTTGAAAGTTGGTTTGAAACAGGGATGTGTCATGTCTCCATGGTTGTTCAATCTGTACATGGATGGGGTAATAAAAGAGGTACAAGGTAGGGTAGTGGATGTTGGAGTGGCCCTGGTGAGAGAGGACAGTGTTTGGAAACTCCCTGTACTGTTGTTTGCAGATGATACTGTGTTGTTGAGTGAAGACGAAGGGGAGCTGCAAGGCTTGGTGGATGAGTTTGAGAGAGTGTGTAAGAAACGGAACCTAAAGGTGAATGTAGGGAAGAGTAAAGTGATGGTCTTTGAGAGAGGTGAAGTCAGTGAATGTACAGCGAGGTTGGATGGTGAGGAATTGGAAAATGTGAGTACGTTTAAGTATTTGGGTAGTGTGATGAGTAAGGATGGAGGTTTGGAGGGTGAAGTGCTTGAAAGGGTACAGCAGGGAAGAAAGGTTGCTGGTTCCTTGAAAGCAGTGATAAGGAACAGGGAAGTGAGCATGGACCCCCCCAAGTTACTACATGACAGTATTGTGATACCAACTCTAACGTATGGAAGTGAAGCCTGGACATTGTTGGAAGGACACAAGTCAAGAGTGAGAGCAGTGGAAATGAGTTATTTAAGGGGAGCCTGTGGAGTCACGTGGAGAGACAGGCTGACGAATGAGGATATAAAGAAGCGTTGTGGTGTGGATGTGGATGTGATAGGAAGCGTTATGAGGAACACACTGAGGTGGTTTGGCCATGTGGAGAGGATGGAGGGTGAAAGACTGACGAAGAGAGTGTATGTGAGTGAGGTGGAGGGTGGAAGAGGGAGGGGGAGGCCGAGGATGAGATGGAGGGATGGGGTGGAGAGGTATATGAGAGAGGGGGGTGTGAGTTGGGAGCAGGGCAGTGAAATGGCGGGGGACAGGGCGACTTGGAGGCGATTTGTTTGTGGCCACCCCAAACGGGATTGAGGCGTCTGGCAATATATATATATATATATATATATATATATATATATATATATATATATATATATATATATGTATGTATGTATGCCTTATTTCAGACTGACTAACTGAAGACTTTTAATGCAAATTTTAGCCTGCAAAACTGAAACAGAAGTTTTAATACCCCTTCCCTCTTTTAGGAGTTTGAGACTTTGAGGAATAGGTTAAACAAACAAAACTATTAATATATATTCCCTGACAACTATTAATTTATTTTTGTAATTATTGTTGTTTTCTTTATTGGTTTCATGAGTTATGTTCGGTTGTTCGGTGGTACCCGAGGTTGTATAATTATTGGATAATTCACTTGAAACTCGTTTTAAATGGTAAATATGAACTTGTTTTTCTTCGCCACTTGACTGTGACCTGATGACAACTTTGTTTTCTTTTATGTTAATTACTGTGTATGGGCTCTCAAATTTTGGAGATAATTTATTGTCTCTCGTATGAATGATACCATAGACAATGTCTCCTAAGCTGACATGCAATTCTTTTTGCCTTTTGTTGAGTTCCTCCGTCATTTCTTCCTTGGACATCGTTATTTGTTTTTTGAGTCTTATGTATGTCCAGGAATTCACGTAAATGGAGTTTAGGGTATTTTCGCCTATAATCTCACATGGTAGTTTTTTATCTGTCCCATATATAATGAAATGTGGTGTGTCTCCTACAGATTTATTTATAGATCAATTTATTGATGCTTCCACTCTGGGAATCCAATCATCCCAGCTTGCATAAATTTCATGGAGAATGTGTTGCTGGGTGATGGGCTAAAACGTTAACCTTTTTGATATTGTATTGTTTACATATTTCTTGTATGATATTAGAATTAAATTCACCTCCATTATCACTTATTAGTACCTTTGGGGTAGTAAAGCGACATATTACATTATCTATTATTGCCTTTGCTACTGTCTCTGCTATTTTATCCTTAATTGAGGCTAAAATTACATAACGGGAAAAATGATCCATTGCTACGAATAGATATTGGTTGTTATCGTATGATAAATGCAACTTGTGTAAACCAACCGCTGCAACGTCCCATGGTTGATGTGGTACAGGGTAATTACCCATCGGTGCAGGTGTGATTGGGTGTCCTTTGTGTTTTGCACATGATTTGCATCTGTCTATATGATTGTTTATATCTTTTCGTGATGATGGCCAGTAATATAACAATTGGGCTTATTTAAATGTCCTATCCTTTCCAGGATGTCCTGCATGTGGGCTATCGTGTATCATTCGTAATACTTGGGGTATCATGTCATTAGGTACCACTAATTGTTTATTATTTCTTCGGCGTTTTGGTTGTTTTGGGTTGATCCTGTATAAGGCATTATTGATTATTGTGAATTGTTTTAGCGGTACATGTAGTTTGGGTAACTGTATGTCATCTCCACTTTCTAACTTGTATACAACTCTAGACCATGTTGGATCAAGTCTTTGTGCTTTCGCGATTTCATCGTGGTTTGGGATGTTTCCTTTGAGATCTAATGCCGCGACATGAATTGTCTTTGGGTTCCTAGATAATGCATCGGTTACTAGATTCATTTTGCCTTGTATGTAATAAATGTGTACATTGTAGTTTTCGACTGTACATTTCCATCTTGCTCTCCTCCCAAAGAGGAGTTTTTCTTTAAACATACCCACTAGCGGTTTATGGTCGGTGAATAAGTGTACTTCGTAACCACATACCAAATCTCAGAACTTTTGTAATGCAAAAACCACTGGAAGTGCCTCTAAGTCTGTAGTGCAATAATTTTTCTCTGCACCTTATATTTGTCTGCTAGCAAATGCAACTGGTTGATTCTTTTCTCTTTTATCTTCTTGCATTAACACACCCCCTAATCCTTTAATAGATGCGTCTGCAAATAATAAATGGTTTTGTAGAATCCGAATAGGCCAAACATGGTACCATGCATTTGTAAGTTTTTTTTTATTAATTCGTTTAATGCTTGTTTTTGTTCTCCCCATTGGAATATAGCATCATTTTTTAGTAGTTAGAATAGGGGAAAGGCTATATGAGAGAATTGTTGTATGAATGACCTATAATACCCTGCTAGACCTAAAAATTGTCTAACTACGTCTGTCGTAGTGGGTTCTGGGAAGTCTCTCACTGCCTGTATTTTGTCATCGGAGGTGTGAATACCTTCAGCATTTAGTTTGTGGCCTAAGAGTTTTATTTCCTTAAAGCAAAATTTGCATTTAGAAAGCTTAATTTTTAAACCGGCATCACCAAGCTTTGTAAGAGTAGGTCTAATTTCGGGAGATGTTCTTTTATTTCGTTAGTTGTAACAATTATATCGTCAAGATAGACGAATAATCCTTGCCCTAGTATTCCAGACAATACATAATAATTCATCAGGTGTTGAAAAGTGCCTGGTGCTGTCTTCAATCCCACTGGCATTCTCTTGTACTGATAATGTCCTGCATTTGTGGAAAAGGCAGTGTATTTACGTGACTCTTCTTTTAGTGGGATTTGGTAGTATCCATTAAGTAAATCTATTGTGGAAAATACATTATTTTCTGGTCCAATATTCTGTAGGACGTCACTTAGCAATGGCATGGGAAACCGGTCTGGGATTGTGTGACTGTTTAGTTTACAGTAATCTACTACCGCACGCATTTCTCCATTTCGTTTGGGCATGAAAAACAATGGGGCATTCCACGGGGAGACTGATGGCTCAATTATTCCAAGTTTCAACATTTCATTGACATACTGGTTTGCGAGTGTTGAGATTGTGGGATTCGATATGCATGTACAAAATCGGTGGTGTGTCTGGGTGCACGTTAATTTTGTGATTAATCAGGTTAGTACATCTTAACTGTTCTCTGGGTAATGCTATGGTGTCCCTATGTTTTTCCAACAGGTTTAAGAAATCAGTTTCTTCATCAAATTCATCTGAGTGAATTAAATTCTCTTTTATGCTTTCTCTATCCGTAGATTTTATCTCACTTGTCACTCCAGCTAAAACTATTTCCATCACGGGGGTGGGTCATTTTTCAATATTAACTATACAAGTCCCCTTTTTCAACTGTACTTTCCCATTCATGTGACTGATTAGGAATATCTGAGTTTGCCCATCGTTATTCATCTGACATAATGCATTTTCTACTGGCAATCCCTTTACTTTACATAAGTCTTCAAAGATAAGAACAGTACTATTTTGCTCTTTATGGTTACCTGTATGTAGGAGTTAGGAGGAATAAATAAATCATTGGTGAGATGGACGGGAAAAACTGATAAGTCAGTACTGTTACCACGGTCTCTAGTCCTGGAGGCTGGCGGGGGGGGGGGGTTGTGTGAGTGGATCTATACACTCATCTGTTTGTGTATGTTTGATTAAACTTTTAATATTATCAATTCTTTTTGGTTCTGTTTTACTAATCGGTGAGGACTCTGATGGTATTTCTTCTACGAATTCATTATCAAAGTCTCTTCCATTCATTTGTGGGAGTAAAGTTATTTTCTCTGTTCTCATGCATCTTAAGCCCAGCAACATATAGCTTTCATTGCTAAGTTATCAGTAATATAAAAAAAAAATGCAGAAATTGGTCTTGTAGTCTCTGTAAAACTGATGTTTAACAGTACCACACCTTTTATTGCAATTTGTTTGCCATCTACTGTATATGTCTAAATCAGATTCTTCTAGAATAGTTACATTCTTCTTATTTCTAAAATTTCTATCTATTTCTTCTTGTGTTATTAAGTTCACTGGAGAGCCTGTGTCTAAAAATAAAGAAACGTTTTGATCCTCACATACAGCTGGTATCAAGATACACTCACTTCCCAACATGCCTCCTATGTGAATTTTAGACATGATTTTATTGACGTTTGTTCGTTTTTTGTCGTGACTTCGACTTCCCCCGATTTGAAAATGGAAACTAGCCTCTCTAATGTTTTACAATTGCTGGTCCAATGACCTTGGCACCGATGATGTCAACAGTATGGATCATATCCTTGTCTTATGTCTATCCTCTTTTGTTTTGTTAAAGCATTCATTCTTTGTGTGTCCTGGTTTTGCACAATAATAACATAGAATGGACCTATCTCCCGACTGTGATCTGCGAGATGACTTCACAAATTTAGTGGTGTCTGTGGCACGAGTTCTGCTCAGATTGCACATAAACTTATGTGACTGCCTGTGGCCTGGTGTTGGAGAACGCTGCCTCAAAGTGTTGGTTGTTTGTTCTGTCTGCTTTCGGGTTGCGATCGATTTTGTTCCCTGTTTTGGGCAGTTGTAGCTGTTTTCACAGCTGATACTGTCTCAGGCACTTTCATTCTACTAGAATGTGATTGTGTTTCGGTCACCTCTGCTTTGCTACACTGAATCTCTACCTCGTTCCTTAAGTCTAGGAAGCACATACCTGGGGTGTACGAGATCGTCTTGGCAATTTCGAGGGTCCTATCAGGTAATTTACACAGGGCAACTACATAACCAGTGATGTGTACAACAAGCTCTGGTGACATTTTTCCATCTTGTGATATCAAGTTTGAGCTTTCTAAAGTAGCTAATAATATTCTTTTAATGGTGGAGACATCAGCTATTACTTCACTGAGCACATGATTTGTAGTGTGCTCCCTTACACGATCTACAGTCTTATGTAATTCTGGGATTATACCTGGCAAAAAGTTTATACCTCCAGAAAATTTCTTCAAGAATTCTGTTTTAAATTCATCATATTGTATGTCTTAGCCTTAAGAAGCTTATCTGACTTAAGAAAATCACCTGCCGGGCATCGTTCCTGATTAATCCATGAGGAGAATATTGCAATTTTTTCTTGTTCATCCGTTATGTGTCTTCTTATGAAGATCTGTGCACAGTGACTGATCAATGAAATCACATCAATGCAATCTTTTTCTGTGCCTGAAAATTTTGGGATGTTTTTATCCTGATGATAAACGTAAACATGAGGTGGAGATATTTGATCTGTGGTATTGCTTGCGTTATTCATTTTGATTCATTGCTTTGTTTATCGTTGTGTGAGGGAATAGTGGAAGAGGTTTTCCCTGAGCGATGAACTCTGTTAAGTAAATTTTCATAGATAAGCAAGTCAGAGACAAAGTTCTCACTCGCTACATCAGAGGGGGTTTCCCAATCATCATCATTATCATCTAGAAATGAGATATTTGTTTCTTTGTCTTTAGTTTGCAGTGAATTTTGTAGGGTGGGTGTGTTGTCCTGTTGTTCTCCTAATTGTGGATCTGCAGTGGCCACTAACTGTGTATCATCTGTTACTAACACGGGTGGAGGCGAAAATATCCCGGTCATATCACAGCTAAAATGAACTCATGTTGTTAGGGTACGGTATTATGAAATACATCTTTTATTTATGTCCTAATGGAATAAATGAATAAATGAGTTGTAATAAATGAATGATAATAAGTGTATATATATAAATAAGTAAAGGAGGTGATTGTACCTAAGTTAAAGCACTGAGAAGAAATGAGTAAAGTATAATTACACCCACTTGATACAGATGATGTCACTCAGCGAGGCGTGTTGATAACAGATGTCGATCTCGGAAGATAAATGTTGAGTTGATAGAAGATATCCCTCTCAATAATTCTAGGGCTGTGTTGATGGACGATATTACTCCGGAAATTCCATGGCTTGATGATCTCAGTGTTCATTGCAGTGTGAATTAATCACAGTGATAGAAAACCTCACCATACAACTTCCAACTCCCCCTCAATAGCTGTTAGAAATAAATGAGTATGAGTAGGAATGTGTAAATAAGAATGAGGAGCAGTGGGTGAGAATTGCGTGGTGTCAGACACACGTTGACTGATGCGGCATCATCTCAGCAAACGCACACAGTGACGTCGACTTCCCACACTCCGGTAGCTGTGGTGAGTAAATGAGTAACGATGAGTAACCTGAGTGAGGAAAGGTGAGTAAGACGAGTTGTAAATGTTGACTCTGAATTATGCTGCTGTCGTCTTTGACCTTGTGCACTCCTGTCGTCAGCTCGCTGCAGGCAGAGGGTGATTGGAGAGGGTGGGGGTCTGGTGGTTACTGCTGTGTTTTTGCTTTTCGTTTGCTTGTTGTGTAGCAATCGTTGATAGATGTAGGTCGTTGGTTCGTCGTAGAAATGAATGTTATGAGGCGTCGTGGGGCTATAACTGTAGTGTCGTTTGACTTCTCTCTTGATAATGTAGACCCAGCTGTAGACTCACAGACTCGTAAATTCGTAGAGCTTGTTTTCCCTCACTCGTGACTCGTCATTTTTATTGTTTGATCGTAGAAATGATGTTTTTTTAGGCATAGGGCCGTTCGTTGCGCCACCAACTATATATGTGAATCTTGATCTTGTAATATGTTAATCTTGAGATTTGGTTTTATTTATTGTGCTAGTCGAAGGCAGGAGAAATTAAAGATGAATACAGGGAGTTGATCTTGATTTATTTTCTTCAAGGAAAGTCTAAGTTCAGCAGTGTATGTATTACACAGGGACGTAATTTACTAAGTCTCGTCGGTCCCCTCTTCTTATTTCCTCTCTCCACGACCTTTCGCTTCAATGGCTACCCCCTTTCTCCCCTTTAACCCCTGCATTCTTGTTTAGGGGGGCTTGTGTCACGTGGGCCACACTGGCTTTGGAAGAATCTAGAACCCTGTATGTCTGTGTGTATATAGTGCTTCTGGTGCCCACTGGCGTACTGTTGATTAAGTCTTGCTGAAATCATTTCCTTTGGTCGATTCTCGCTGACACACTTCCTGTTCTCACACCTTGTCTGATGTTCCTATCTATCTATATATCTATCTGCCTATCATGCTATGAGTTGTATTATTATAATATGGAGTCCTGACAGCTACCTCAGTTTCTGTGCTGACTGATTTTGCCCTTGGGAGAATTTCCGAATGAGGGACTATCTTTCCACCTGAGTTCGAGGATGTGCTTTAACCCACCCTGTCCAGACCACTTTTTGACCACTGGTACCCCCCAATCCCGACCATTTTTCAACCCTTTTTTTTTTTTTTGCTAAAACTTTCGCTTTTGGTGAGAAACATCGAAAATTCATAGAGAAATCGCTCACCTGAGGTTTAAAATACTCATTACAGGTAGGAGAGCCTCCTTACCTTACTGGGTTTTCTATCAGGCTGGCACCAAAGAAAACGAGTTCTATGGGAGGATAACTATTTCACACCACTCATAAACAGTATTTATTTATTATTTACTGTTACGAATTTATATGTAGTACAAGAGTATATTGGTTTTCAAGCAGTAATATAGGCATTATAAGCATTGTTTCACTCACTAATACCTGACCTTTTTTTGCCACATTACCTGATCATCATTTCTAACTGTTTCTTCCTCTAATGCTATGTAAAGTTTGTCCTCCACATTGTCATTGATTGGGGAATCACTCTGGCCCTGAATTTCGTACCGTGGCATGACATGGCTATACTGGCCAGGTCACTGATAACAGGTGAATTGCTGAGACAATGGCATGCAGGGGGGGGGAGAAGGTCATGCTGGGTAAGGCATTGTCTCTGCCTGGCATCTTGTTGAGGAAGGTGTCACGTGTATATGTACCAAAAATGACTCGCGAAAATTGAAAATTGTGGAAATTATGAACCTTGCAATTGCAGGACGTTGAAGTGCGTCCCCGGGATTAGCTGTGACAAAACGTGAGGACGTGGAAGTACGTCCCCGGGACGCTGCGGGTTAAGCATTGGATGTTTCATGACTCAAGCTGTTTGATGTGATGCTGGTAGGTAGTCCAGGATTCAGCACCGTATAAAAGGGTGGAAAGGCATATAGCAATATGTACTATACCCTTGACTCTTTTCTGAAGTTGATATTTTAAAAGACTGCATCTGAGACGTCTGAAGGGGACTGACGCGTGGTTGATTCACGCAAAGACTTCCGCATCAGTGTCCTGTTAATTTATGAGCAAAATTCCAACGCAGATAAAATTCTCCACCTGTTTTACATTTTCGCCATTTATCTGAAATCGAAGAAGCTATGTTGGGTTGTTTCACTGAGATTTGTTTTTTGTTTTATTAACAAATTCAAAGCATCATCGCAGGGTAAATGTTGGAGACGATGGAGATACTCTGCTATGAGGCTTCTGGTTTATGTGCATGGACAGCACAGTCATCATCGAATTGTGGCACTAGGAAATGAGCTATTTCAGCCGCTGACTGTGCTTGAAGACGTCTGAGATTAAACAAGTTACCGTCTGGTCGGAACTGGATTTTTATTCAGTCATCAGAGTCCATCTGTCAGTGATTTAGAAATTGACTGCAGTTAGATAGATGCAAAAATTGACAGGGGCCAGGAGACATACCTGCTTCACCCCGACGTCCACGTTGGAGTGTTTGGATTTGCTCCTACCCATGAACACTTGAGCAATCATGTTGCCATGCAGTCTCTTCTGGATGGTGAGAAATTTTTTTGGAACTCAAGAAAGAGCATTTCATGCAAGCTGTCTGTTGACAATGACAAATGCTTTTGTAAGATCAATGAATTCAATATACAAGTCACAGTTCTGCTCGTGGAGTTTCACTTGGATCTGTCATACAACAAAGACCATAATCACAGGTGCTTCCTTCTTTCCGAAATCCACATTGTGTTTCAGGAAGTGTTTCCTCAGTGAGATGTTTTGTCAGTCTGGATAACATTTTCCTGGCTAAATATTTGCTTGCATTCAGAAGGAGGGAGAAACCTCGGCTGTTGTCACAATTTGAGCGGTCCCGTTTCATCTTCTACGTGATCACAATGCCAGAAGTAAGCAGTTTAGATGAAATTCATTTTTGGTTCCATATGGTTAGTATGAGATCATGGAGGAGCTCGTGGAGTCAGTGGCTGCCCTCATTGATTAGTCCACGTGGTATGTCATCAGGATAGGCTGAACAGTTTCTGCCAGTGTAGGTAGGACACACACACACACACACACACACACAGATGAAGGGAATAATCCCCGAGCTAGACCTCATCAGATCATATAGCCCTGCTAGGGTTACAGGAGAACGCTACCCCTCCCAGCACGGCAGCCACCGGGCGGGGCGCGAACTCGCAACCTCACGATTACGAGCCCGACACCCTACCACCGAGCTACCGCGCTCCCCAGAGAGAGAGAGAGAGAGAGAGAGAGAAGAGGCGAAAATAGGGTGGAAGTGGGTGGAGGGATAAAAAGGCGGAACTGTAGGTTATAGAGAGCAGGGGAAAGAAGTGAAGGAGACAGGAGATGACCGAAGACAAAGAAAGTAGGAGAGTAGATATGAGTAGTAGAAAACAAGACTAGTAAAGAAAAGACTAGAAGTTAGACGAAGGGAACTGGTGAGAGAAGAGAAGAAAAGAGCACGACAGATGATATGAGAGAAGAGAGTATAGGAAGAATGAACATTATAAGACGCTGGGGCAGGGAGAGATGACTATATGTGGTGGAGGAGGATGACATAACATGGGACAAGACGGAATTAAAAAGTGCCAAGAGAAAAAGAAAAGATGAATGTACATGAAACTGATGGTAGAACAAGATTAGAAACCCTCCAACACTCACTATACAACATTCTATCCACGAAATATAACAATATAAAATTATCTATCTATCTATATATTTATCTATCTCTCTATCTATCTACCACGTAGAGGTGTATGTAGAGGTATATGGTATGTAGGAGGACTACTGGGAATTGGGAGCAGGCTGTGAAGCCAATGACCAGAGACGGACATACAAAAAAAATCATACATCTATCTACATCTGTCTATCTATCTATCTGTCTATCTATCTATCTGTCTATCTATCTATCTGTCTATCCATCTGTCTATCAATCAATCACTATCTATCTATCTGTCTATAGCTATAGACTTGGAGAGTGGAAATCACAGACGTAATAGGAAGAGGATCACCATGCAGAACAACAACATCGTGCCAAAGTTAGGCTCTTTCTTTACTGACGTTTCGGAAAATACTTATTCCATCTTCAGAACAAAATCTACAATCGAAAACTATACACAGTTAAGATTTTTATATGTTATAACGATCAAAACAAGACTAAAAACATGAAGGTACAAAAACGAAGTCCATTAAAATACCGTGTTCGTAAATCAATAAGTAATAAAACTAAAATGAATGAGGTACCGGTAGGAGTAAGAAAGCAAAACGTATCTGTAAAATAGTAAGTGGAGCACTGTAAAAAAAAAAAAAAAAAAAAAAAAACTTACCTAGCTTGGAAAACAAAACAGTTCACAGGAAACCATGTCACTACTCGAAGGGTTAAAACGATATTGGTACAAAGCTTCCATAATGGGAAGGTCCGTGTCATTGTTGCTGCCACCAAGAACTGTGAAGTGGGAATGAGAGAAAGGATGGTCGTGTTGTGAGTGGTCCCGTATTGCTGAGTGTGGTGGATTGGTGATTAACTGGCCTGTTCGAACTGAACGACCCAAGTGTTCATAGATTCGTGTCTTTAGGTGTCTATTTGTTTTACCTATATATGCCGCCCTAAAGCCGGCACACGTGAAGAGGTAAACAACGGATGCTTGTAAGTGTGAGGGAATGGTTTCTTTTACCTTGAAAAAACTCTGGATTGTTTTTTGGGTTTTAAACACAACTCTAAGTGACACTTGTGGGAAGTGTTCAGGTAGAAGCTTTCCAAGTTTGTTCCTTGGCGTGAAGCTAAGGGGTCCCGTGTATGTTATGGGAAAGTAAATAATGTTTTTCGGAACAGTAATGACTTGGACCTTCGAAGCCGTAAAGGGTTTATTAAGGGTCTTACCAATGTACAGTCGCCAAACTTTCCACCTGGGCCATCCCGCCACGAGAGGTGGGTAAGGGGTGCTGGCAACAGTGTAGGCTATCTGTTTGTTCGTGTGTACATGCTTGATGAAAGTTCGGATCATTACCTCTCGTTTTTCTTAGTGAACCTCAGTCAAAGTTCATCCCAGTAATCAGTCAACAATTTTTAGGCAATAGAATTTCAAAGGAGCTTCTTGAAAGTGTTGGATAATGCAAGTATTGAAAACAATAAGTAAACTAATTCAAAAGGCGGCATCTTTACATATATTATATATTTAAAAAAGTATTCTTTTTCATTATTACATGATAAACCCATGGCTAAAAAATGTCTACTGCATATTGGGGGGGAAGAACCGTCGTGTGACCGGCTCTTATGGTTGAAAAGTAGATACCTGTGTCTGACTGTTCGTTTTGCATTTAGCCAGTCCTGGGCCGGTCTCGATTAAACCTATTGAAATACCATTCTTGATCCGAGACATGATTAGACAAGTTAGGTCATTAATCGTTACAGGATTACTCATGGGGAGGATATTAATTTAAACTAAGTAGGAGAGTTAGGAGCTGTAGATGTCGGAGGTTGAAACTCGTTCGTTGAGGCAGAATACTGCCTTGAGTCAGCTAGTCATGAGTCAACCTTTCGTTAACAATAGAAAACCTAAGCATCTCATCACTTAATCATTACGTGGATCTCTGTGCTTGCAGTGCACACACGGCAATTGTTTTAATAGTTGATATATATTAAATATTTGGAACAGTACTGTGGGTGACGTGGTAGTTAACGCTTCCGCCAGGCGATCCGTGTGACGTGGTTCCACCCCCGTCAGGAGAGATGGGTTTCTCCTATTAAACACCAAGCCCTTGTCTTATGACCTAGGTCTTGGTAGCAGCCAGTCAGCAACCAACATCACATATCCTCGCACTCCGGACCTCGGTGACGGGGGCTAAAGCGAGGTTCGCGGGATTTAAAAAAAAAAAAAAAAAAAAAAAAAGTGTTCCAGCCTATAATGATAATTTCATGTTCGTTATGTTGCATTTACCAATCACATAGGTAATATCACAGGCAATGGTGATATAAATGTCCAAACAATTCATGAATCAATAAAATTGAGCTTAAAATGACTGGAAGCTTTTGCATACTGTGGTGAAGAGATGGTGTCTTCATCTTACTATAATGTGAGATAATGTTGTTCGGTGAATAATCGATGAGCATGTAAATGCGTGACCGCACATATAAGCGGCACCGCTCACAATCAGTTTTCCTTGCAATGTGTAATTCAGTCATACGTTAGACGAATGGACTATAAAGATGTGCTGTAATGACCATAGTCATATGAAAAATGGTACGGTAAATCATTATCATAGCTGATATAATAAACACATTCGACAAAAGTATGCATAAATTCTCTGCCTGCTGAGGTGACAGTATTTTAATCTCCTACCTCTTCGTGGTGCACCACAGAACACATGAAAACATCTGCCTGAAGTACTACCAACGAGGAAATAAGCAACCGTTAACAGTGTCTGAACATCATCCTAATGTTTATTGGTCAGTGTCATTCATGATGTGAATATGGCAGGCAATCTTATTTGTAACTGGTTGTAGATGTTAGGTAAATGCATTCATCTTCAACCTATACTGATAATGGTATCAAGTGATAACCCTATGAAATGGAATTACTGATATAATAAGAGAGTGTGAGAGAAAGGCTTGGAGTGATTCCAGTATTTAGTGCATTAACATGTTATTGTAACAATGTAAAAACAACATAGAAAATAACATGTTTAGTATTGTTAAGAAGGTAAATATTTGGTAGATTGCCAATGAATCTCAAAAACTAGTTCGGCAGTTATTGTCACTGGCGGTATGAATAACGTAACCCCCTTCCCTCAACGTCCTGCACCTGCCCTGGACTTCACTATGCCAAGCTCCCCCCTTAAGCAGCTCTCCCACCGGCTCGACCAGTTGCAGGAAACCGGTCGCATGGAATTGTTGCATGTCACAGGTTGCACGGACCAAGGCCAAATATGTATAGTATAATATATATTATTGTATTATAAATAAAAGTTTATATTTATATAAGAATATTATTTATATTACTTTATTATAAAATTTATATAGTCATATATCTTTGGCCTTGGTCAGCGCGACCTGTGGCACACAATAATTTTCCATGCGACCAGTTTCATGCAACTGGCTGAGCCGATGAGAGAGGCGCCTTACTCCTGAGACATTTTTTTCACCACCTAACTCCGTACCCAGCCATCTATGGGATGAACTCTGACTGACAGAGGTTCACTATGGACGAAGAGAGTTGATGATCCGAACTTTCGTCGAGCATGTACACACGAACAAACATATACACTGTTGCCAGCACCCGTTACCCACCTCTCGCGGCAAGGTGGCCCAGGTGGAAAGTTTGGCGACTGTACGTTTCGGTGGATCTTTTGGGGAAACCATTTTTAAACAACAAATCTTTAAGAAAATTAAGTTCCTTATCAAGCTGAAAATAATTCTAGCACAACTCATAAGCTCTATGGGTGAGAGTGCTGACTAGATTACGTTTATAGCTCAATGGGAGGAATGAGAAAAATTTCATGCATAATCCAGTGAAGGTTGGCTTCCTATATAAGGTAGTTTCAAACTATTGTCCCTACGAAGAATATTTATATCTAAAAATGCTAAGCTGTTATTACTTTCAAGGTCACTCTCACCACAGAGCTTCTGAGTTGTGCTCGAATTATTTTCACATTGATAAGGAACTTAATTTGTTTTCCAAGCCAGGTAAGTTTTTTTTTTTTTTTTTTTTTACAGTACTCCACTTACTATTTTACAGATACGTTTTGCTTTCTTACTCCTACCGGTACCTCATTCATTTTAGTTTTATTACTTATTGATTTACGAACACGGTATTTTAATGGACTTCGTTTTTGTACCTTCATGTTTTTAGTCTTGTTTTGATCGTTATAACATATAAAAATCTTAACTGTGTATAGTTTTCGATTGTAGATTTTGTTCTGAAGATGGAATAAGTATTTTTCGAAACGTCAGTAAAGAAAGAGCCTAACTTTGCCACGATGTTGTTGTTCTGCCTGGTGATCCTCTTCCTATCATATATATATATCTATATCTATCTATCTATCTATCTATATATAAATAAATATATATATATATATATATATATATATCATCGTCATCATCATCCGGACCTCCTTTCCCTCCCTAGGGCAGGGTGAGGAGTAGCAATGTCCAGACAGCCCAAATTTGCCCAGTCCAATGGGCCACGCTTCCATTCACTCACCATTCAAACCCCGGGAATCCTGGCTCTATCGGATACACCAAGAACTTTCACCACGTTCTGTAGCTTAACATAAACGTATCCGACTGAGTATATATATATATATATATATATATATATATATATATATATAACGGCCATACCACGTTGAGTACACCGATATATATATATATATATATTTATACCACGTTGAATACACCGCTTTTCGTCCGATCAGCGAGTACACCGCTTCCCGTCCGATCAGCGAAGTTAAGCAACGTTGGGTCTGGTTAGTACTTGGATGGGTGACCGCCTGGGAACACCAGATGCTGTTGGCATCCCTACGTGTCAAGTGGGGTTGGTGGAGAATTAGTTCCCCTTCCTGTAAAACAATTAACTCTAAGCCCTTGGCCACCCCATTTGGGATACATGGCGTCTGGCAATGAATGAATGAATATATATGTATATATAAATATAATATATATATATCATAAATATATATATAATATATATACGTAATATATATATATATATATATAATATATTATAAAATATATATATTTATATATATAATATATATATACAATATATATATATATATAATATATGTATATAATATATATATATATATATATATATATAATATATATAATATATATATATAGATATAATATATATATAAATATAATATATATAATATATATATAATATATATATACATATATAATATATATATAAATATATATATATATATATATATATAATATATATAATATATATATATAATATATATATAATACATATATATATAATATATATAATATAAATATATATACTGTATATATATATATATATATATATATATATATATATATATATATATATATATATATATATATATATATAAACGTTTTGCTTAGGAATGAGCAAGTGTGTCAAGAAGAAAAAAAATATGGCAAAGTGGAACGTTACAAAGCGCTACTATTACGGACCATCAGATCTATAGCGAGAGTCGAACATCAAGAAAAGAATGTGGAGGGAAATGAAAGATAAAAGAGAATACCAATCACAATTAATTGAAGAGCCACCCAACATATAAATAAATGAATTATTATACCGTTGTAAATTTTAGAAATAAAGTTGTAAATAAATTTAACAGGCTGAATATAATTGTTTGCTAGACTGTAGTCAGATAAAATTAATAAATATATTTGTAAATAAAATAGAAGGGCGACCAGACAGACGCAGACGGGACATGGAAAAACATGCAAGGCAAAGAGTGACACTGGAATGAAAGATAACCCTAGGAGGTGGAAATAAATTATGACATGAATACAGTCCTTCTAGCCCCCTTTTTTCCACCACCATCTTCTTCCCTTTCTTCATCTTCTTCTCGTTATTCGACACCATCGCCATTACAGAACGAATGCCGAAAGCAGAATGAGTTCAAGGGGAAAGAAAACGTCACCTTGTCCTACTCCTGTTTTTTTTTTTTCCCCTTCTCTATCTTCTTTCCTTCTTTTTCCACTCGTTATGAAGATAGGATTTAAGGGAGCAAGCAACATTAAATCAACAACTTATTAACTCTATTTTCCATTCTCTTCTTCTTCCTGCCCTTCATCTTTCAGTCTTACAAAACTCTATTTCTTCTCCTTCATTCTTCCCATTTTCCATTTTTCTCTCCTCATTTTCTTCTTCCTTTTTTCATTCTCCCTCTCATCCTCTTCCTCTTCCTTCCCTCCTCCTTCCCCCTAACCACCTTTCTCTCCTTCTCTCCCTATTTCTCCACTTCCTCTGCTGCGCCAATAAAGAATGCAATAAAACAAATGCTTCACACCACCATCTTCTCACCTTTCCACATTCTCTCCTCCCTTTCTCATGCGGTCAGCTTTTATTTTCTTCTCCCTAGTTGTCTATCGTCATCATCACTGGTCTTCCTTTCTTCTCCTTTCACCTCTTCCGTCCCTCCTCCTCCTCCTCCTTAAGCACTCACTACTTAGTATGTAGTGAGTGCTTAAGGAGTTGGGCCCTCATTATGTATTTTGGGTGTGTGTGTGTAAGAAATTGTAAGCTAAACAGACCTTGAATTTGGCTCTTTTTTATTTTTTTTTTCTTTGCAAGGCCAGTGTGTGTGTGTGGGGGGGGGTGTGGGTGTGTGTGTGTGTTTAAGAAATCGTAAGCTAAACAAACCTTGACTTTAGCTCTCTTCTCTCTTAGCAAGACCAATATATATATATATATATATATATATATATATATATATATATATATATTTATATATATATCCAAGAACTTCCGTACAAAGAAAACACACATACACAAATACACACACGAGTACACACACATACTTGTATACTAATCAATGTTTCTAAAGTGTAAGCATAAATACATACCGGTATATTTACGCCCTAATCAGCCTTCCATAAACGTGTACACACACACACACACACACACACACACACCACTTTACTCACACACACCACCACTTTTCTCACAAACACCACCATTTCGCTCACACACCACCAGTTCATTTACCTACCACCACGGCTTCACTCATACGAGCATTTCCCATTCCACCAATTACCTCAGTCCACATTCACTCACTTCTCCTCCACTCATTCAGTTCACTCACTCACTTGTCTCACTCAGCCACTCGCTCTGTCACTTACAGCCGTACTATAAAAACCCAGAGTTTAGGCGGTCCAACGGCGACGTTCAGTCGTCAGACGTTCCTGAGCGTCATCCTTACTATAAAAAATCTGGGCCGTCAGTCTTGGCGAAACCCAGTTCTGGCATTTGAATGCCACGACAGTCGCTAGATTGGGAGTGAATGCGCTGCATGAGCATTAAAAGTGCGCAAATTTTGAATGTTTCTTCTGTTTAATAAACCAGACACTTAGCTAGCCCATTCTTAACTGTTATTTTTATGTACGAAATAAGTATATTTGCGCTAGAACTGGTATCAAATGATGGTAGGACGCATAAAGAGGATGCATTTACAAGCAAGATACAGTGTAATGTATAGCCTAGACTGAATTATGATTTATCCTCCTTTTGCAGTTATTTGCATTAAATATTATTGAGCTTATCCAGACTTGATTTTATACGAGCAAAGTGAATGTATTATTGCATTCTTCATAGATTTCCATGTTGTTCCTGGCCAGCTCACCAGTCATGAATCATACGGCAGTTTATCCAGGTTATGTGCACCTTCACTCATGCAGCATTACATCATGTGTTCCTAAATTTATATTGCAAAATGTAAATACAGAGTTACTGGATAATTATTTTTTAGCATGGAGACTTAATTTTTTACAAAGCTGGTTGAATGGCGACATTCATTGCAGCACCAACACAAGGGGGATGCAGGAACACTCCATTCTTTTTTCAGCTGCTTCTTTCCACACCTTGGGGAGCGCGGTAGCTCGTTGGTAGGGTGTCGGGTTCGTAATCGTGAGGTTGGTTCGCGCCCAACATGGTGGCTGCTGTGCTGGGAGAGGTGGAACTCTCCTGTAACCCTAACAGGGCTATATGATCTGATGAGGTCTAGCTCGGGGATTAAATTATAATTATAATTCTTTCCACACCTGTCATCCATCCATGACCAGCAGACCATATTGGAAAATATAGGTTATGTGTGTACTGTAACAGTTTTTCTTTCAATTTCTATATATCCAGCTATAGTTTTTTCCCACCATTATTGTCACCTTCCCCATTTGAGGTATTACTAGTAAATTTCCAGTTTAACTCAGTAATTATAGTACTCTGAGATTCACATTCTTTATCATTACCTTTCCCTTTCAAGCAGTATGCAATGATTTCCTAAGTTACATGGTATATATAGTAGCTAATTATTTCTGCCCCAGTCTGCTAGACAAGCTCTCCTTTTTGTTTCCCAGAAATCATTCCACTTCTATAGTACTTTCATCCAGTTCTCTTTTATATATTTTCAGACTGTTAACTGTTCTGTTTTCCTACCTTTCTCCTCCTCTGATCATATGCTTGATGTTCGTCTCCTTCACTAAATATTTCTCTCTTTTACTTCCTGTTTGTTAGTCATTGCTTAACTGCACCTTTCATGCTTTTGTATAACCCTTCCACCCTAACCAATATTCCATGACTTTTCTACACCTATCTACTCCTCCATTACAATAGCTGTCATTTCTATCCATTTACTGTAACTAGTTTTTATAATATTATATGCATGGAACTGGCCATTTCCTCAAGCCTGCAGTTATTTGTAAGAACAGCTCTTGGGAAAGATGCCTTTTTTTTTTTTTTTTTTTGTAAGTCGCATGAAAAAATCTGCATTTACCAACAAGTTTTGCTTTAAAGCCAACACATCTAAGCTCAAATCTGAGTGCTTGATTGTAACAGGCAATATTTCAGCCAGCATCTAACCAACCAATCCATTCATACCGGTATCTGGTAACCTTACCCAACTATCTTAACTACATCAGCTTATCAATTTGTTTTGGTGCAAAAACGAATCACATTTTTCAAGGAAGAACTTAAGTAATTGCACATACTTGTCGATACTAATGAATAATTTGTGTCTGTTTTATTATCAATTTCTGAAACTTAACTGTGAGAACGCTAAAACGGGTGAAAAATACAAACCAAACTAACCATTTACCAACGCTGACCAAACTGATATGTGTAATTTCTGCCATGTAATATAATATTGTATATGCCCTTCTTACACGTCATTTATTCATGACTTTTCATAGACAAGAAGTGTCACACAATGATGTTGTTGGGCTAGAGGCAGAAGCTTACTGGCTTGCCCTCAAATGTGATAACTACAGAACCGAGCTGGCTAACACACAAAACTTTCAAACAGTTGCCGTTTCAAAAATCTATTCAGAAAGTACATGGGTAGTCTGAAATAAAATAGAAAGCATAATTTAATATCCTAACTCAATATTACGCGCCACGTCGCCGCCATATAAGTTTTTGTTTACTCGAATTCGTTACGGAAGTGTTTAGTCTTGTAAAATCTTATGAAAAGCCGGTTATTTCTCACATATTCTAGCCTACTAGGGAAAATTTGATTTCTGAATTATTCAGCTTTTATAAATGGAAAAACCGGTTATCATATTTATGAAATTTTACATTTGTTATACGAAAGGGGAGTCTCTTGTGGCGTTTTTCCCCCTGTGACATTCCAATACTATTTTACGCCATGACCAGGTGACGAACGCCTGGCGTGAACAGCAGATTTATTTATGGTACGAAAAACCGGAACGTCAGACGCTCACTTTCGCCAATATTGGCGTTTAGTTTTTATAGTACGGCCCTTAGTCTTTCCTCCTTCCGTCTCAGTGGTGTCTGTTCCTGCACTCTTCCGCCCCCGCTCCTCCTTTCACACAGTTTCAATACCTTTATAAAATCTCTCTCTCTCTCTCTAACACCGACATAGAGTGTATAACGTACAGGAACATCCTAACGTATACTACAGGTACAAAAATATAAATTGGTAAGGAAAAAGTAAAAAAATCCTCCTGTGCCGACGAGAACGCAAGGCTTGGTGTGAGCAGGGGTGAATTATGACGAATGAAGGTGAGGAGGAAAAAGTAGAAAAGACATTAATGGAGGGAAGCAATTAGTTTGAAAATTATCTGTGGAAGATGAGAGGAGACTTGGTGAACGAATTGCCGGATTAATCTAGGCTTTGCAGTGGCCGGATTAATGGAGGCTTTGCAATGGCCAGATTAATGGAGGCTTTGCAATGGCCAAGTTAATGGAGGCTTTGCAATGGCCAAGTTAATGGAGGCTTTGCAATGGCCAGATTAATGGAGGCTTTGCAATGGCCAGATTAATGGAGGCTTTACAATGGCCAAGTTAATGGAGGCTTTGCAATGGCCAGATTAATGGAGGCTTTGCAATGGCCAGATTAATGGAGGCTTTGCAATGGCCAAGTTAATGAGACTTTGCAATGGCCAGATTAATGGAAACTTCGCAATGACCAAGTTAATGGAGGCTTTGCAATGGCCAGATTAATGGAAGTTTTGCAATGGCCAGGTTAATGGAGGCTTTGCAATGGCCAAGTTAATGGAGGCTTTGCAATGGCCAGATTAATGGAGGCTTTGCAGTGGCCTGGTTAATGGAGGCTTTGCAATGGATGGATTAGTGAAGACTTTGCAATGGATGGATTAATGAAGGCTTTGCAGTGGTCGGATTAATGTAGACTTTGCGATGCCCGGATTAATAGAGAATTTGCAATTGCCGGTTTAATGGATACTTTATTTTAACCTGATTAAATGAAACTTTGCAATGGGTGGATTAATGGAGACTCTGCAACTCACTGTAAGTCGTCTCAAGTTTAATTAGTGTCGTTTGGCGGTACCAGGGCAAAGTATAATGGAAAGGCTTCATTGTATATAAGGTGCTGACCCAAACTGTTTCTAAATAGTCTCACGAAGGAAGGTCATTCTTACGCTGAATAACTCTTTGTAACAAGAGCAAAGCTGAAAAGAGTGTCATTGTACTAAAGAAAAAAATAAGGAGTCATTGCAATGAAGAATAAATTGAAAAGACGTCACCGTACTGAATAGTGAATATTAAGAAGACGTCACCGTACAGAAGAATACTGAACACATGTCACCGTACTGAAGTATGACTTTATGAAAGACGTCACCGTACTGAAAAGTGAAATATAAAAAGACGTCACAGTGCTGAATGATTTTGTAAAAGACGTTACCATACTGAATTATTTTGTAAAAGACGTTACGGTACTGAAGAATGAATAAGAGACGTCATCGTACTGGAGAGTGAATTTTAAAAAAGACGTAACTGTACTGGAGTTATAGGACCTCGATGTATTGAAGAGTGAATTTTAAAGACGTCACTGTACTGAGGTGAATTTTAAAGACGTCATTGTACTGGAGAATGAAATAAAAACGACGTCATCTTACTGACGAGTGAGTGCCAAAAGAAAAAAAAAAAGAAAAATAGACGCAACCGTACAAGACTGAAATCAATAAGAAGTCACCGTACTGTACTTACGTGAATTAAAAAAAAAAAAAAAGATGTCGCCGTACTGAACAGCGAATTATAAAAAGACGTCACCAAACTTGAGTGAATTTTTAAAAGCCGTCACTGTACTGGTCAGTGGATGCTAAAAGGCGTCACCGTACTGGTCAGTGGATGCTAAAAGGCGTCACCGTACTAAAGGATGAAGTAAATGAGAAAAGACGTCATCACGATGGACTTAATTTTTATAAAGACGTTTTCGTATTGAAGACATCACCATACTGTATAAATGCCTGTGCCGAGGGAGAATGGATTAAAAGGAAAAAAATGGAAGGAAAATATAAAAAGAACATAAAAAGCGAGAGGGACTCAAAAGTAATTTGGTGAGTGGAAACGGCGTAGAGAAACAAAAAGAAGGGGACGAACTGTACTGATGAAAATGAAGATTATGAACAGAGAAAAGCTAAAGGTGTGTCAGAAAGACGCGGAGTAGAAGAGTACTGGAAGTGTGTATGTATTGAGAGAGAGAGAGAGAGAGAGAGAGAGAGAGAGAGAGAGAGAGAGAGAGAGAGAGAGAGAGAGAGAGAGAGAGAGAAATGTGACCTGAATATGAGGACAGAAAAATAAACAACAAAGCGTACACGAAAATACAAAGGTCACATACGCTCTCTACACACTACACAAACACACCCAGTGCTACTAATGACGTGCTTTGTCCTTACCACTGTGGAGGACAAATTTTAAGACGACTTTCCCCACCCACCACTCCCACCGGAAAAAGAAACACAAGTAGGAGAAAAAAAAAACTTCGGGTGTTGAAGGGGGGTAAGGGATCCGATGTTGGAAGTTTTATGGGCGAGAGTCAGACCGCTGTTTGTAAAAAGAGGTAATGTTTTGTGTCATTTCCCTCACCACGGCAGAAATAGGTGGAGTGGGCGGAGAGGAGAGGATTGGGTGACTAGGATGGTAGTGAATCATGCAGCATACTGTGAAACTGTATACTATGAAGGCCAGTAATGAGCAAATCGAAGATGGTGACTCAAGAAATCCCTGTGAAGAGCAGAAAGAAGTTGATGGTGTGTGGGGGATGGATTTAAATGGTGGCAGTTGGTGTGGCTGGGTGAGATGGCTGCACCCAGTGAAGATGAACGATTTATGGATGATGGTGTTGGCAATGTGAATATTTACTAGAGATGTACCGATACCAAAATTTTGACCGATACCGATACCACAAAATTGGACCGATACCGATACTACTACCGACACCGATATCGATACCAGTGAGGGAGGGTGGTGCCTGCTGTCTGAGGGCTGTGGCAGGACCCTCAGCCGCTGATGCGAGGCAACCAACCTGTCTCTTACATGTCCATGGTGGCAGATGTGGCTCATTACCAAAGAATATACTGTATTACTACACACACGTACTCAAAATAACATGATACTAAATTATTGGATAGTACCAATAATTTATTTTTCATCCCTATAAAACATCCAAATTCTATTTAACAAAATAACTTCCAGTGAGTGATATGCTACACATTAAATTCCTTTTAAGTATCGGTAGTATCGGCAGAACATCAGCCGATACCAATTCCAACACCGATACTCTAAAAATGGGCCGATGCCACCGATACCGATACAACGGTACATCTCTAATATTTACTCGTATCTCTCACATGTTCGACATCAGAGGAGGGCAAGAAAAAGTTAGGGTGAACACAAAGAAGTGAACACTGTGGGTTGAGATGGCAGTGGGTGCTGAGGCAGGGCAGGACGTTGTAGGTACGTAGTGCGCCGTTGTTGAAGGACAAATGTTGCTCACATATATTTCTTTGAATTTAGAGTAGGGGTATGAAAAGAGTGGGGTGTATCGAAAGGAGTGGGCAAGATGGGGTGAATGATTAGGAGTGGGTGGGATGAATTGAAATGATTGCGTTTAGTGAGGCAAAGCGGGATCATTGCATCCTGTCAAGATGAGCTTTTCTGGTTGTCTAGCATGGGCATAGCGGTGGTTAAAGTCAAAGGCTTCTTCAACAAAAAGATGAAGAATTTAAGCAAGCATCGTTCTCACTTACGGAAGTATGGCATCTCACGACACACGTACAATCTCAAATACCTAACATGCAACTCATTCACACTTTTCCATTACGATTTGAAATCCCCCATCCAATCCATATTACCCCATTAGAAATGAAGCTTGGACGTTGTTGGAAGGAGGCAAGTGAAGAGTAAGAGCAGTGGAAATGAGTTATTTAAGAGGAGCCTGTGGTGTCACATGGAGAGACAGGCTGACAAATGAGGATATAAAGGAGCGTTCTGGTGTGGAGGTGGATGTGATAGGAAGCATTAGGAGGAACACACTGAGGTGGTTTGGCCATGTGGAGAGGATGGAGGGTGAGAGACTGACGAGGAGGGTGTGTGTGAGTGAGGTGGAGGGGGGAGAGGGAGGGGGAGGCCGAGTATGAGATGGAGGGATGGAGTGGAGAGGTATATGAGAGAGGGGGGGAGCGAGTTGGGAGCAAGGCAGTCAAATGGCGGGGGACAGGGCGACGTGGAGGCGACTTGTTTGTGGCCACCCCCTACAGGATTAAGGCGTCTGGCAATACATAGATGGATAGATAAAGCAAAGCGGCCCCTCGTTAGATAAATCAAGAATTAAGGGCAACAGTGACCAGTCGCTACCTGCAAATGATGCACGAATACTAAAAGCAGGTTACCTCTCCCTTAATAATAAAGCTTGAAAAGCAAAGCTGTAAGCAAGGCCTCAATTTGTCAAGTACTTGGTGAAGCTATAAATTATCTCGTTTTACAATAATGGAACTGACAGCACTCTAAACTGGGATGCAGGCTAATTAAATCTAATGATCACACTCATCATATAAATGGCAGTCAAAATCTGGGGCTGGCATTCCCCTTTATGATCTGAGATTTAAGTTTCAGCGCAGGAGCGTAATTTGTGCATTTTGTTCCTCTCCGACTTCTCTACAATGTAGGAGACCTAGATGTATGAGAAGGTATTACTGGAGGCTTAGGGTGGTGAGTGTTAAGAATGTACCAGACACCGCAGATCAGGCCTGGCACATTTATAGGAGATGAATAACTGCGATGTGCGTCCTCTCGTTGTTTGGGGTAGCTGGCTTGCCGATGATCATTCTGTGTCGCTTGCTGGTATTTCCCTCATTTCCCTCTCCTCCATTATTCACTCATAGCACACTTCTATATTGGTATACCTTCACAAACTGTGTATTAATGAATAGCTTGGAGGTTAAATAAAGTCTGGTGTAACAAAATAATCTTTGACTATTCAAACACTATTATACAGTTACGTACAAGGGGTTACACAGTATAAGTCTGAGTGCTATAATGAGTACGTCTTACTATCCCCACTCCCTGGCTATTACTGCCGGCTCTAAGCTCTCAGTGGGGCGTGGGAAAGAAGCTGACAGTGCATCGAATGTTCGATGCTGATGCCTGTGAGGCAAGCTATGTGATGCTATGTTGCTATGTGAATCTTGAGATATGCTAAAAGTAAGTCTGACGTAAGTTATGATATATATACATATACACTGCAGGTAGATAAGATAATAGATAATGAAAAATATAGTTAATAATTATATATGAGAGCAAAAATATGGATACAACTAGTACATTGCTCGGCCACGTAAACTAGGACTCTCCTCAGGCCGGCAAAACTGAAGTAGGACTGTGATAATATATTCCTACAATCTAGCTAACCTGTCGTGGGGCAGGAGTTGGTGGAACAACTTCTAGTCCTGACGCCTCACGTATGTCGTGAAGGCGATCTTCTAGACGCTTGAGACACCAACAAAAGACACAGACAATGATTAATAACGCCACGACAGGGACAGAAATTGTGGGGTACAACACATGAGGGTGGATGAGTGAAGGGACAGAGGACATAAGGACATCACTGTCATTCAAGTAGGACAACACCTTCAAACGTTCAGACACCATAGTGAGGTTTTCAGGATGAACATCAAAGGACGGAGACAGTGGAACCAAAGAACTAGGTAGAACTGCCTGGAAACCAAGATGTTGCCTGTTAGGAAGGGTGGAGATCGCTGATGAATGAACTTCGCATAAATCAGGAGTGACATAATAGCCTTCCGCAATGACATTGTTATTACGGCGAGAACACAATAGAGTAACACTCGCAGGTTCTGTGAAGTAGAAGAACTCATTACCACCAACGTGCGCATGGTAGACCGGCCAGTCAGGGCTCACAGGTTCAAACTGACAGAATTTATGGATCAAGTCCGAGTGATTCCGCACTACTGCTAGTTCACAAGGTGTTGACCTTGATGGAAACAGAACAAACAAGTAAGCAGGACAAACGTGAACGTGCAAATAACTTGACTTACAGGAGGTCAATACGGTTTGGCTAGTGAGCACAACCGACATGTAATCATCTGCCACAAGAAATATGTCTGACTAGGAAACAAGATTGAGCAATGAATCATTGACACACATCGGAAAGGGAGTGACACTGTAAGCTGAGTAAGTTACATCTGATTTCAAGGGAATGTGAACCAGTATTTGTGAGTCTGTGAGGGTTGCTTCCAACAAGGGGTAATAAAATTCTAAGTGACTACCCTCAAAGAGTGGGGTCAAACTGAAATTAGCACGTGCAAATTGAGTCGCAGACCTCACTTGATCTAGTGGTAGTAGTTCTGCATTAACACGGCCAAGCCCAGCATTGACAAGGGAGGTGATTGTTGTGGAACGCCACTTCTGAAGTTGGGAAATGTCCGAATCTAACTGTGCAAGGTACTGAGGAGGAACAAGTTCTCAAACGTGGCAACCTGAGATCCAAGACTATGAAAACGGGTTGTTAGTACATTAGTACGATCAACAACAGTGTTAAGGTGAGTCCTAAATTTCACAAACTCAGCATGCTCATAAGTGAGAAGCCTATTCTGTGATTCAACTACCTGAGCTATCACATTCAGCCTCTTGCCTAATGCAGATACATCAGATGCCTGAGCGGCGCCGAAGAGCTTGTTGAGGACCAGCCCACCCAGGTCAAATAATCCTCGACGTTGACAGAAGGATGCAGATTTATGACCCGCATCGAGAGAGTTGGTGGGGAACTGGTTGGACAGGTCAAGGATTCGGTCACGAAGTGTGTCCATTCTCTCAACAGCAAGATGAAGCGATGTGGCTAGCGCTGGATCCAGAGCACTAACGTTCGTGGACTCCATGGTGAGGAGGGGTTGAAAGAACCCTCGCAAACCATCTAAGTGTTGGGCCAGGATAGGTATCTGTGCCGAGACCTGATCCATGGGGGATATGTCGTATTTGATGTTGACCACATCCTCCACAATCAGAACGGAGCCCTCTGGAGCCACCAGCGCACCAGGAGGCACCACACTGGGCAGAGGGAACCCCTGGGCCGACACCAGAAGTCCAAGGCAGAGAAGTGTAGTTATCATGATTTCCTGCAAAAGGTACAATTGAATAAAACAGGGTAAAATGCAGATACATAAGAATGATTTACACATCATGAGCGGCGGAACGTAACTTACTCCGGTAATCATCAACGCTTGATGACGATCGAGAAGGATTTGATGGAGGTCGGGAGGAGGAATCAGTGTCCACCGATGGAACAGGGAAATCACCGCAAACTTTCTTACAATTGTCACTGTGTACAACTCGCTCAGCACCGGAATGCAACTCCCGAACATGCAACTTGTTTCCAAGCTCCTCCTGAATGACACATAGTGGGCCAGAGAAACGTGGAGAGAGCATTGAAGAATGGTCTGGTTCAGCCATGAAGAATAAATCACCAGTAACATTATCACTTGGCTGTGCGTGTTGGTGCTGGCGATCTACCATCAACTGACGAGAGGCGTCCAGGGTATTACAGACCCTACCAAAAATGTCCTGGCTAACAGCCATGTGTACCTTGGCATAATTATCAACATTATACACAGGATTGGGACGCTGCAGAAGGAGAGTATACGGGAGCCGCTTGTCCTCACCAAACAGAACAAAGTAAGGTGACTCTCCTATGGAGGCATTAATGGAACTGTTGATGGCAGAGGCTATCTGAGGAATCCATTCGTCCCAAGACGAGTGACAACCTTGAACCACACGACGAAGAGCCTCCAAAATCTTCCTGTTAGCTCTTTCGACTAAGCCATTAGAAGCAGGATGATGGGCCACTACATAAGTCTGGGCAATGTTGAACTGGGAGCAAATTTCACTCACTAATTCATTTCGGAACTCTGTACCATTGTCTGACAGCAAGACCTTGGGAGTCGTAAAAGGGTGAAACAGATGCTTGACCAGAGCACGGGCCACCGAGAAGGCAGACTTGTCCGGCAGTGGAGCTAAAACTACATATCTACTGAAGTGATCTACACACACCAATAAGTACTCCATGCCACTATCACTACGAGGGAGCATAAGAGTGTCAATACCAACCGTGTCCCATGGTTTAGCAGGTGTAGGATATGACAACACTGGTGCAGAAGGTCCGGTCGAGCCCTTGTGCTGAGCACATGACAAACAGCGTTGAATGTGGGCCTTGATGTCGGAGCGCATGGTAGGCCAGTAGAAACGCCTACAAGCCTGTAGCAAACAACGTTCCACTCCAGGATGACCTGCCTGAGGAGAGTCATGTTCAAAACCACAACACATCCTGAATCAGCTCTGAAGGAACAACGACTTGGGTCACATCAGAATCTAAATGTCGCACTAAGACACCCTCTATTAAGTCATAATCAGATAATGATCCAGGAACATCCCAATCAGCAAGTGGATCACCTGACTTGAGAGCGCATACAACACGAGACCACTTGGAATCACTCCTCTGAGCAGACCGAATCCTGTCTAGAGAGAGTGTGGACAGAACTATGTCTGCCACAGCTGCAGCAACAGGAACATTCCTTGACAATGCATCAGCCACGACGTTCACCTTTCCAGGTAGATATCGTATCTCAGGATGGTAGTCCTGAATGATCAAGAACCACCTAGGTAGTCTGCCAGACAAATTGCGACCCTTGAAGAGATCAGTAAGGGCCTTGTGATTCGTGTAAACTGTGATGTCATACCCAAAGATGATATCACGGAAGTGTTTAAGAGCCCACAGAACACCTAAGGCTTCCAAATGCGTCACAGAGTAGCGTGTTTCAGCATCATTAAGAATTCTACTTGCACAAGCTAGTGGCTTGTACATGCCAGACGCACCACACTGGGTCAGACCAGCTCCAAGACCTATGCCAGAAGCATCGGTAAAGATAGTGAATGGCTTGTTAAAGTCTGGGAATGAGAGGATAGGGGCAGAGATCAAGGCTGTCTTTAAGTCAGTGAAGGCCCTCTCCTGATAAGGTCCCCAGACAAAGGGAACATCTTTCTTTAAAAGTCGAGTGAGAGGAGAGGCCATGTTTGCATACCCTCGAGTGAACCTACGATAGTACCCTGATAATCCAAGGAAGCTGCGCACTGCTGTGACTGAGGTAGGTGTAGGAAAGTCTTGGATAGCTGCGACTTTGTCATCAGCCGTCCGGATACCTCCAGCATCAACAACTTGACCCAGGAAAGACAATTCCTTCTTCAAAAACCTAAATTTAGAGAACTTAACCTTTAAACCAGCCTCCTTGAGTCTGGCAAAGACTTGTTGGAGCTTCCTCAGATGTTCAGGCACATCCTTGCTAACGATCACTACATCATCTAAGTAGGCAAACAGTGTGTTCCCTAAGAGTCCCCTAAATACTTCATTGATTAATCTCTGGAAACACAAAGGCACATTACGAAGGCCGAAGGGTAAGCTCACGAACTCGTAATGCCCATCAGGAGTGCTGAAGACTGTAAGAGGGCAAGAGTCCACATGGAGAGGGACTTGCCAGTATCCCGAGAGAAGATCCAAAGAAGAGAACACCTTGTTATTCTCCCCCAAACTCTGCAATAGATCGGTCAAATGAGGTAGAGGATAACGATCTGGGACTGTTTCTGCATTTAGGTGGCGATAATCTATAACTGGTCTCATGGTACCATCCTTCTTTGGCACCAGAAACAGTGGTGCATTTCAAGGAGAAGTCGAAACTCGGACTATGCCTGACTCAATCATCTCCTTAACTAATTTGTCAGCCACCTGTCTCTGAGAATGGGGAAGGTGATATGCAGGTACATAAATAGGATTAGTACCTGGCTGCAATGCAATGTGATGATGAGCCACATTTGTATGTCCTAATGGCTCACCTGCTAAAGCTATGGCTTCCTTATTCTGTTCGAGGACCTGCAATAGCTGAGTCTGAAAATTGGGAAAATCAACCTGGTTCAGCTGAGACCTAGCCTTCTGGAGAAAGAACTCACTGGATGATGGGTGATCCTGGGCTGGTGTCAGGCCAGCCACAACCTCTATGGATGGCAAAGTTTCTTCTGTAACAGTGGAAGCATATACAAGACACTTCCCCAAGCAGACTCCCGGTTTTAACTTAAGTACACCTTTCGTTCGGTTATGAACCAGAACATCAGTTTGACCATTCTTGGAAACAGTAGCTAATGTTTACTCAAGAGAAAGGCCTTTTACACTCACAGTCTCAGGCAAACTGATAGCATGCACCCCCTCTTTCATGCCAGGCAAACGAACGGTCACACGAGTAAGCTCATCCGGTTGTAACTGCCTGCAGTCAGTTACGACCGCATTGGCCTCATGTGCATTTGCCATGACCTCATTTAAAGTAGGTACAACTGAGTCATCATTACCCACAGGTGATACGTCATTATACAATGTGGGAGATTCAGTGGTCGTCTGCTAGGGTTAATGTCACTAGCAGCTAACGTGGGGTAAGCTCTATTCACCGCAGAAGGTGCACGAAGCAATGGCATGGACTCCGGCAGGGCAATGTAGTGCCTATCTCTATATACAGCTGAGTTGGAACTAGTTACAATATCTATCCCATGCTCACGGAGAGTAGGCAATCCTAACAACCCATCTGAAGAGAGAACAAATGCTGGAACCACATAAAATTGAGCTTCAACTGGTTGTGTGTCTCTAGCAAACTGGAAGGACAAGGTAACCACACCTGTAGCATTTAAATGTCCACCATTAAGTCCCATCAAATCGAGTGGGGGAAGGTGACGTGAAAAGGTTTTTCCCAGTCGCTGCTCAATCTTTTGTAAGGAAACCTCTGCAATTGTACTGACACAACAGCCAGTGTCAAGGAGTGGGGACATTGTACAAGACTCAAGATACACTGCAAATGACATAGCATTTGGTCCTGGCCCTACATTTGCTACAGCAGTACCCACGGTAGCTGCGTTGGATCTACCATTAGAATCTACCCCTGGTCGGCTGTTGGAGGCTGCTGGGCTTCCCCCAACGAAGGAGCTGTGCTTTGGGTACTAGCGACCCGATTTGTGGTCCCTGGGGGAGAATGACACTCACTCGTCCAATGCCCATGGGACGTGTGGTGACGACACCACTTCTTGCGCCGGTTTGGGGTTAATGATGATGATGTGCCCTGAGCAGCAGGGCCTGCATTTGCATCTTGTTGAGGATTCTGAGAGTCCTTCATATCCCTTTGAAGTTTGAAACACTTAACAAGGAATAAACGCCCCTGTGACAATAAGAACACTTACCTGGGGGATCAGAAGTGCTAGTATCTGTTGCAGACGTGGGCTTCTCTGACTTTCTGTCCTTCTTGGGTTTTCCTGCACGTCGCTGTCCCTGAGCAGACACGGCCGAGGCCACAGGAAATGCTTCAGGTTGCGACTGCAGCTTCATTCGCATCTGACGATTAAAGTCATGTAGGGTGTGTGCAGGGGTGAATTCCAGCTGTTTTGCAATGCGCTGTTGTCTTGGAGTCAAGACCTGAAAGTAGCAACCAAAAGTCAGTATAGACAAGAATTTATCTAGGGGTATTGCATCCTTGGTAGCATTCAGCCACCTGGAATTACTGAGCAAAGCAAGCAGCTTGCCTATAATCCATGGAAGCTGCCTTCATGTGGGTATCATGCAGGTCCCTAAGCAAGGCCATAACATCACCCCCAGCGAAGGACATAGAACCCATATCGGCCACAAGTTCTGCCAGAAAATCGTCTGCATTATCACAGGTACAGTAAAAATCATCTCCCATGAGAAGGCCAGCTGGAGTGTCGGTGGTCTGTGAGATTCTACCACGTATAAATTTTAACTTATCACTCTCTGATGCAAACTGCCTTCTACCTATCTCATCTTTCATCTGGCGCTCAAATACATACACATTCCACGTAGGATCAGTGCCATCCCATATTCGTATCGGTACATTGTCTTGAAGTACAGTTAAACCTTGCAAAAGAGAAGGTTGTGTACCGGAAGGGTTAGCGTTATTGGTTTGAGTCATGATGCTAAATTGTGTATTGGAAGGGTTATATACTTTACCACTACGTGTAGAACTAGGTGAGAGAGTTAAATTGGACTGATATGAGAATTTGTTAGTCTCCCCACCGTTACTATCAGAGGAAAACACGGTAGTCGGCTCGCTAATGAAAACGGGGGAGTTGCGGGGTGACTCACTTGTTTGCTCACTCGGATTTATGGTTAACTCTGAACGGAACGTAACTGAGCTATGACTACTATCCTCTTCTTTAACACGCAAGGACTTTTTACTGAAAGGTAACATGCAATAGAACACTAACACACTGACACATGAACATGGATCTATGTAGTTCACACGTGACTTAAATTATACACATGTTATGTACACATAAATTTTACAAATCTATCTATCTATCTATCTATCTCTAGCCCGACGCCCTAATCCCGCAAAGGGTGGCCACAGACAAAACGCCTCCAAGTCACTCTGTCACCCACCATTTGACTCCCCTCCCCCCAACTCACCCCCCCTCCCTCATATACCTCTCAACTCCATCCCTCCACCTCATCCTCGGTCTACCCCTCCCTCTCCCTCCCTCCACCTCACCTACATACACCCTCTTAGTCAGTCTTTCATTCTCCATTCTCTCCACATGTCCAAACCACCTCAGTGTATTTCTCCTAATCTTCTCAACCACATCCACATCCACCCCACAACGTTCCTTCACTTCTTCATTCGTCAACCTGCCCCTCCACGTCACTCCACATGCTCCTCTCAAGTAACTCATTTCCACTGCTCTCACTCTTGACTTGTTCCCCTCTTGCAAGGTCCACGCCTCGCTTCCATACGTCAGGGTAGGGATCACAATACCATCATGCAGTGACTTCTTAACTTCCATACTCACCTCCCTATTTCTCATCACTGCTTTCAGTGTACCAACAACCTTTCTTCCCTGCTGTACCCTTTCACGTACTTCATCCCCCAGAGTTCCATCCTTACTCATCACACTACCCAAGTACTTGAATGCACTCACATTCTCCATATCCTCACCATCCAACCTCACTGCACGCTCTGTGACTTCATTCCTCTCAGACACCATAACTTTACTTTTGTTTACATTAACTTTCAGCTTCCTCCTCCTACACACTGTCCCAAATTCATTCACCAAACCTTGCAACTCCCATTCATCTTCACTCAACAATACTGTATCATCAGCAAACAGCAACACCGGAAGCTTCCAAATCTCACCCTCATTCATTAGGGCCACCCCCACATCCACTGCCCTACCTTGCACCTCCTTTACAACCCCATCCATATATATATATTAAACAGCCACGGAGACATCACACACCCCTGTTTCAGTCCCACATTGAGATCAAAGAACTCACTCAGCTCACCATCCATTCGCACCGTAGCCTTAGCTCCCTCGTACATACTCTTCACAGCACTCAACAATTTCCCCTCCACTCCATATATTCTTAATACCTTCCACATACCTTGCCTATCTATTCTGTCATAAGCTTTCTCCAGGTCCATGAAGGCAGCATACACTTTCCTTCCCTTCTCTAGATACTTGTCCACTAAACATCTTAGAACAAATATCTGATCTACACACCCTTTTCCCTTCCTAAATCCCCCTTGTTCTTCTCCAACTAGCTCCTCTGTTATATGCCTAACCCTATCAATGAGTATTCTACCATATATTTTACCAGTCACACTAAGAAGGCAAATACCCCTATGGTTACCACATACTTCTCTCTCCCCTTTTCCTTTGTACAGAGGAACAATTATACCTGATTTCCAGTCCTCTGGAACCCTTCCCTCTTCCCAAGCCAATCTACACAACTCCCATACCCACTCCACAACAATCTCACCCCCATACCTAAGCATTTCACCACACACTCCATCAATTCCTGGGGCCTTTCCCAGCTTAATCTTCTTCATCGCTTCCACTACTTCCGACCTACTGATCTCTTCCTCCCTCCTCTCATCTCTTCTTCTCCCAGCCATTCCCCAACCACTTATACTCACACTGCTCTCACTCTCTACATTCAACAAATCCTCAAAGTGCTCCTTCCATCTCCTCAATTTCTCTCTCTTGTCTACCAACAATCTATTATTCCTATCTTTCACTCCCCTACTATTTCCCCTTTCACACTGCCTTACTTTTTTTACCTCCTTCCAAAACAATTTCTTACTCTCCCTCCATTTCACACTCAGATTCCTCCCAAACTCTTCATCCACTTTCTTCTTACTCTCCTTCACTAGTCTCTTAACCTCCCTTCTCCTGCTCACATACACCTCTCTCTTCTCTCTCTCTCATCTTCTCCCCTACCTCTACTCGCCAACCATTCACCATATGCCTTACAAATCACATGTGCAAAATTTGTGTTCCACCAACCTTACCTCAGACAGTATTACTCTAACTATACAGTAGAGAGGTTGATTGAAGACTGAAGATCCACGCGCCCTCGCACGCCCCTTTTTAAGAAAAGTCGATGCAGGATGTTGTAGAAGAAACAATACACCACACCGGCGGGAATGCACTCGCCAGGCGCTGAGAAGAATTGTGAATTCGCTCGCCACACGTCCAGCCGTAAGAAGAATCCTGAATACACTCCACCCAGACGCTCTCCACGTGACGCATCCAGCAGCTAGTTGAGAATCTTCTTAGATGTCTTCGCGCCCCAGGACCAATGGCCGCAGCTGAGAAGGTTTGTGAGAGACGCCACTACTCGCTGCCCAAGCGCTGAGCCCGGAGGGTTGGGGTGAATATGCATGGTGAAAGTGAGGTGAGAATACGGTGGTAAATGAATCATAAAAGACTCATTAAAAATATGGATACCATCAAGCCAGGGAGATTATGGGATAGGGATGGGAGGAAGGAGGGCAACAACTTTGTGGGTAAATCCGGAAACTCACAAGACAACACACTAACGGAGACTAAACTGTCGAGGCACGCAGGAACACCGCTGCACACCAATGTATGTACCAGACACCACAGATCAGGCCTGGCACATTTGTAGGAGATGAATAACTGCGATGTGCGTCCTCTCGTTGTTTGGGGAAGCTGGCTTGCCGATTATCATTCATTGTCGCTTGCTGGTATTTCCCTCATTTCCATCTCCTCCATTATTCACTCATAGCACACTTGTATATTGGTATACCTTCACAAACAGTGTATTAATGAATAGCTTGGAGGTTAAATAAAGTCTGGTGTAACAAAATAATCTTTGACTATTCAAACGCTATTATACAGTTACGTACAAGGGGTTACACAGTATAAGTCTGAGTGCTATAATGAGTACGTCTTACTATCCCCACTCCCTGGCTATTACTGCCGGCTCTAAGCTCTCAGACGGGTGTGGGAAAGAAGCTGACAGTGCATCGAATGTTCGATGCTGATGCCTGTGAGGCAAGCTATGTGATGCTATGTTGCTATGAGAATCTTGAGATATGCTAAAAGTAAGTCTGACGTAAGTTATGATCTATATACATATACACTGCAGGTAGATAAGATAATAGATAATGAAAAATATAGTTAATAATTATATATGAGAGCAAAAATATGGATACAACTAGTACAAGAAAGATTAGGAACAGAATGAAGAGAGGGGGAAAATAGTACTAACCTAGCAGTAGGAATGGGGACAGTGAACAGAGACAAAAACTATGATGGGTGAATAAACGTAAGTTCACGAGCGTGTTGCACACCAAAATGTTTCTTAAAGACCGGGGATGTTTCTTTTCTTTCCTACAGCCAGTGGCATAGCTAAGGGGGGGCACGGGGGGGCAAGTGCCCCCCATGAGAATCCTGTGCCCCCCCCAGGTGCCCCCTCACCGCTCATTTAATGTCTTATTTCAAACAAGCCTTTTATTGAACAAAAGTACAGGTATTATATAATAATCATTAGTTAAGTTTTCTAAATATATATCTAATCATCATAGGAGTTCCTGTCCAGCAGCAGTGGCGGCAACAACTCCTCTCTCCACCATGGCCTCTTCCTCTACTACCGCAGCCTGCGATCCATCGAGGGGGGCTGACACTGGCAGTATCGGGCCTGAAGGAGGAGCACAGACCATCACAGGCACCGCAAAGTAATATAGAGTGAGGGTAAGGTACGGGTTCCTCTGGTGCCAGGATACTGGTGCCGATGAATTTGTGCACCGCTCCGGGATCACTGCTCCTTCTTCACGGCACCCCTCGCTCTCATTATGCCAGGGCGAGATGGTCGTTTTCCATATCATCCAGACACCGAAGGGTCCCGAGGCTAAAGGCATCACCGGGCCGGGAGGTGTGGCCATGCAGGGCGCTGCCCATGCACGGTGGAGCACCACGGCCCAAGGACGCCGGCCTGATGATCCCTGATGTCCTGCAGGTGTGGACATGATCGTCGCTATGTGCATTATGACAGCAAAGGCGTTCTGTCGCGATGATAAGGCGGCGCTGCTTGTTCTACTCCCCCAAATCATTGAGAAGAATGGGCTGCTGCACCTTGTCATCCCTCAGAGCTTCGCTCGTGATGCTCGGCCAGCCCTTCATCAGGAGCATCATACCAACATGCTGCAGCCTCCCAAACCCCGCACAACACCACGAAAAAGGCTGCAGCTCGATGCTCCATTGAACAGAGTGACTGCCTACTCCTCCACCGCCTCTGCCACACCCATGGACACCACCGGCACAGCCGTTCCTCACCCGCCGTCAGTGGTTGAAGAAAGCGTTGCTTCTCCTGTCCCTTCCACCAGCCAGGACATAGCTGACCCTCCCACCCCAGTCACCAGTTCCTCTTATTGACGAGTGGTCCAATCTTCCCCTCGAAACAACCGAAGATTGCCTCCAGTCCTGTGTTTCTCCCTCACTTCCACCACCGCCGAAGAAGAGGAAGAGCAAGAAGGGGAAGAAGAAACAAAGGCCACCACCTCCTGACGAGATGGAGATGGAAGAACCTGCTTCCTCCACCTCCACAGCCAATGACCAACTCCTGTTTCCTCAGCACGCCAGCCGGGACCCTCTCCTGGACTTCGACATTGACCCCGAAGAATTAGCCAACACAGTCCTCGGGAATTTAAAGAAGAAAAACTTGGTCCTGTTTCGAAGATTAGTCCAGTGAACACTCAGCTGTTCCTATGAACCCACATTTCCATCCCAATCCATTCCACCAGCAGCTCTCCTTGAGCCCCTTTGATTATTGAGATATGCTTTGGTGGGCCATTATTTGGCCCAGTCCTCCCAAGGCAGGCAAATCTAACAACAACAACAACAAAATCATCATGTGATAACTGTAACTGTGTCTGTTATTATGCATGATAATAACGTTATATTTTACCAGATATTTTGCAGAAGAATTTAATAGTTAGCCCTGTATTTACCTTCAGGGTCAATTTTCTTCCATTACCGGTACCTTATTTTATGCCGTTATTGACATTCTGAATAATTAATCAAATGGATAATTAGTTAAACGTATATTAGCATTTGTAATGCTTAGTATTTTTTTTTATATAAAAGACCAACAGTTCATTAAGATTGTGTAATAATTTCATATTTCTCGAAAAACTCGAATGCTAGTAGCAGACGACCAGACGTTTGCATCAGACTTCATTGTTGACAGTGAGGAGGGCGGGAGCTTTAACTGTCGGTGATAGTGGTACTAGAGGCAGTGCAAGGAGGAACGATTATTTCTGCATTTTTGAGGCTTCCATAAGTTCCATTGTTAGCTGTTGAGAAAATGCAACTGTCGCCAGTTGGATATGTTAAGGCCAACATCGAACATTGCCAGCAATATTTTGGGTACTGGTGTAGTAATATACTCGTAGGTTTCCTGATATTTGTGTAGAGTACTGTCGCAGACAATATGTCATATCATATGTATTATTAAGCATGAATGTGCTGTAGAAAATATTTTAAAATTACTGGTAAAAATTTGTTATTAAATTTAGTAAATGCTACCAAAGGTAAAGTGTGATGTTACAGTATCAATATTCAGCATTTTTTGGTGTGTATGGCCCTAGCTATACAGTATATTCGTACACTAGTGCAGGATTTTGCCAGCTAATTCATGTTACAGGCGGGCAGTGTAAAGTGACTTTGGATTTTTCCTTTGATAGTCATCATCATCGTCCTTTATGCCAGTGATACTTGGATTGGGAAAGATTCAGAAACACTGACAGGATTTTACAGAAGAAGGAGAAGTGTCAAAAGATTGCTCACTTTAAACTTTTTTTTTCCTTCACTCCCATATTATTTAAGCTTTTTACTCATTCTGCTTTTCAGTTTTACTGCAGTGAAGAGAAAGGTAGCCTGTTGTTGATCCATTCTGGTCCGATTGTCACCTCGTCCATTTGTGAGGATCAGGGAACCAGCCTTCTTTTATCATACGAGTCTCTCTCTCTCTCTCTCTCTCTCTCTTTCTCTCTCTCTCTCTCTGTTATTAGAAAATAGTAATAAATATTCTGAATGGCTGATAAGATGTAGGGATGGAAAAGGTGCAGAAAGAAAGATGAATAAAGCACAGACAAAAAAACATTTGGGATGGGAGGAGATTCAGAGTTATATACCAATTAATATATTCATCATCTGATCAGCTGATCGGGTCAGGTGCGGGTAAGGGGATAGTAGGTCCATTATGATGTGGCTGGGGTAAAGCAGCCAGGCCCGGCTGGGGTAAAGCAGCCAGGCCCTGCTGCAGATGTCACTGATTTTACTGCACAGTTGACCCTCGTGCGGTGTGGTGCGGTAAGGATCTATCCCTTCTCCCCTTGGGGCTAAGTTGTGAATGATTTTGTGAGTGTGGATGAGCACACTGGGAGTGTGTCGTCCTGTCTCGGCTACTTCCCTTTCTTTGGGGGAAGCAGCCTAGGTATATATATAGACAAACAGATCATCTACAAACGTTTTGTGAGTAGTATGGAATGTAGTAATGGATATAGATCTCTGAATATCCTCCCATCCCGAATACTCTCTTGTTTTTGTCCTTTCTATCACTACATCTTGACAATCATTTGAAACAAAATTTTAATCTTTAAGTTTATGTTTTTTTTAAATGGAAGTTTGCAGTCAAATGCACATTAGTTATACTATCAAACTAGGCTACTTGTAACTGTATGAAAATCGCCTCCACAGTGACACAAAAAATAAGTTAAATGCTTTCGTTTAAAGGAAAACTGGAATCTATGGATTTATCAGTATTCTGGAAAGAGGATCAAGAGTGCTAGAAAATGCTCTCAACTATCTAACTCGAATTCGTCCCTCTCCTTCTGGCACCTTGCCAAAAACCTTTCTAACAACTTTACCTCATCATCCTTCCCTCCTCTTTTTTACTCTGATGGCTCTGTAGCTATTTCTTCTACTGATAAAGCAGATCTCTTCACTCAGACTTTCTCCTCCAATTTCACCTTAGACGATTCCGGTGCTGTTCCTCCATCACTTCCTCCCTCTGACTTCCTCATGGCTGACATTAAAATTTCTCCAGCTGATGTATTTTCTGCCATCACTGGCCTCAATACTAATAAGGCATATGGATCTGATGGAGTCCCTCCTGTTGTTCTCAAGAACTGTGCTTCTGTGCTTACACCCTGCCTAGGCAAACTCTTTCGCCTTTGACTGTCAACTTGTACCTTTCCTTCTTGCTGGAAGTTTGCCCTCATTCGGCCAGTCCCAAAGAAGGATGATCATTCCCAACCCTCAAACTATCGTCCAATTGCTTTAACATCCTGTATCTCAAAAGTTTTCGGGTCTATTCATAATAGAAAAATTTTAAAGCATTTTTCCTATCACAACCTTCTTTCTGATCGTCAGTATGAGTTCCGTCAGGGACACTCCACAGGCGATCTTCTCACCTACCTTTCAGACTCCTGGTCATCCTCCTTTCGGGATTTTGACGAAAGCTTTCCCATTGCACTTGACATCTCAAAGGCTTTCGATCGAGTCTGGCATAAATCTTTAATTTCCAAACTGCCCTCTTACGGTTTCTATCCTTCTATCTGTGCCTTCATCTCTAGCTTCCTTTCTGGTCGTTCTATACCTGCTGTTGTAGACGGCCATCGTTCTTCTTCTAGATCTATTAACAGTGGTGTTCCTCAGGGCTCTGTCCTATCACCAACTCTCTTCCTTTTATTCATCAATGACCTTCTAAGCTGTACATCGAACCCTACCCACTCATACGCTGTTGACTCCACCCTTCACCTTTCCATTCGATTCCCACAACGTCCATCTCAGCAGTTACTTCAACAAACAAAGGATGAGGCTATGGCACACCTAGTGTCTGACTTGGCTTGTATCTCTGACTGGGGTAAAAATAAACTGGTTGTTTTTAATGCATCAAAGACTCAGTTTTTGCACCTATCAACCCGACAAAATCTTCAACAGGTATACCCACTAATGTTTAATAATACTCAACTTAATCCTGCATCATCGTTGAACATGCCTGGGGTTTCATTTACTCGGGACTCGTCTTGGAAAGATCATATTACATCTCTTGTAAAATCTGCTTCCAAGAGATTGGGTATACTAAGCCGACTCCATTCCTTCTTTACCCCTGCACAATTGTTGATTCTATACAGGGGTTTTATCCACCCCTGCGTGGAGTACAACTCTCATGTGTGGGGAGGCTCCCCACATACAGCTCTTCTCAATAGGGTGGAGTCAAAGGCTTTTTGTCCCATTAACTCTCCCCCTCGTACTGACTCCCTTGAACCTCTGTGTCTTCACCGCACTATTGCATCTTTATCTCTTTTCTATTGCTTCTTCAATGGTCACTGTTCCTCTGAACTGTTTGCATGCATTCCTCCACCCCTACGATGGGCGCGTAGCACCCGTCAAGCAGCAAACTCTCACCTAATTCTGTCGAACTCTCTAATGCAAAAGTTAACCGTTACTCCCAGTCCTTCATTTATGCAACAGGTCAGATCCGGGACTGTCTCCCTCTGTCTGTATTTCCTGTTTCCTATGATCTCCAGTCTTTCAAATGCAGTGTGTCCAGGCATCTCGAAATGAATGGATCTTGAATTTGTCTCTCTCTTGTATTTTGTTTGTTTTTTCTTAGAAGGAACAGTTTTGCAGGCTTGCTGCCTTTGGTTCCTTCTTCCTCACATAAAAAAAAAAAATGTTTTGTTGTTGTTGTTGCTGTTGTTGTTGTATCCCGGGTACTGTAGCTCGAATGCTCCTGTAAGCATGAAAAGAAGCATCCCCGGTTGTTAAGAAACGTTTTGGTGGGCACCACGCTCGTAAACGGCTCGTACATTCTCTCCCGTTATTCACCCATCATAGTTTTCATCTCTGTTCACTGTCCCCACTCCTTCTGCTAGGTTAATACTACTTTCCCCTCTCTTCATTCTCTTCCTAATCTTTCTTAATACTCACCACCCTAAGCCTCCAGTAATATCTTCTCATACTTCTAGGTCTCCTACATTGTAGAAATGTTGGAGGGGAGCAAAATGCTGAAATTACGCTCCTGTGCTGAAAGTTAAATCTCAGATCATGAAGGGGAATGCCAGCCCAAGATTTTGACTGCCATATATATGATGCATGGGATCATTAGATTTGATTAGCCGAGTGCTGTCAGTTCCATTATAGTAAAACGAGATACATTATATCTTCACCAAGTACTTGACAAACTGAGAGATTGCTTACAACTTTGCTATTTAAGCTTAATACTAAGGGAGAAATAACCTGCTTTTAGTATTCGTGCATCATCTACAGTTAGTGATTGGTCACTGTTGCCCTTAACCCATCACGTCCCGAGCTATTTCGCACCTCCGACACCCCCAAATCCCGAGTTTTTTTTTTTGTTTTTTTGGCTAAAACATCCGCTTTTGGTGAGAAACATCGAAAATTCATAGGGAAATTGCTCACCTGAGGTTTAAAATACTCGATCCAGGTAGCAGTACCTCCTTACCTTACTGGGTTTTCCAATAGGCTGGCACCAAAGAAAACGAGTTTTATGGGAGGGTAACTATTTCACACCACTCATAGCTGGTATTTATTTATTTACTTGGTACGAATTTATATGTAGTACGAGAGTATATTGGTTTTCAAACAGTAATATAGGCATTATAAGCATTGTTTCACTCACTAACTCATCACCATACCTGACCTTTTTTTGCCACATTACCTGATCATCATTTCTGACTGTTTCTTCCTCTAATGCTATGTAAACTGTGTCCTCCACATTGTCATAAATTGGGGAATCACTCTGGCCCTGAATGTCTTTATTGGCCAGGTCACTGGTAACAGGTGAATTGCCGAGACAATGGCATGCAGGGGGGGTGGAGGTTATGCAGTGTAAGGCATTCTCCCTGCTTGGCATCTTGTAGAGGAATAGAGGAAGGTGTCCCGTGTATATGTATGAAAAATCACGCGCGAAAATTGAAAATTGTGCAAATTATGAACCTTGCAGTTGGCAAATGCAAAATGTTGCAACGTATCCATACGTCAATGGGACACCTCGGGTTAATTCCTGGTTAAGCTAACATAGGGCCGCTTTTCTCCTAGTGGAGTAATTAGGATTGGATGGGGGATTTCAAATTGTAGTGGAAGAGTGTGAATGAGTTTTATATATATATATATATATATATATATATAACAGAACGGAGGAAGGAAAAACAAATGGGTAAAAAAAAAAAAAAATCCATACACCAGATTACAGGTGTCCTCTGTTCATAAAATATCTGTAACAGTTAGACTTGAACAACTGTGAGTTGAAATTTGGAGGGAAACAACTCTGTGGAAGCAAGTTCCAGAGAGATGCAGTTCAGGGAATGAAAGAATTCTGATAGGCAGAAGTTCTGCAATATGGCTGGGTGATATTCCAGTCATGAGTGCTACCAGATGCCCGTGTAGCACGAGGGAAGGCATGGAGAGGTGGCACCATGGATGCAACTTCGTCTGAGCATTTGTCAATAAGATATCTGTAAAATAATGCAAGAGAGGCAACATTCCTTCTTACTTGCAGGGGAGGTAGTTTATATGTAATAGCAGGGTTGTTAATGATTCTAACAGCTTATTACTGATTTTTGTCTAATTGTCTTAATGCAACCTCTCCACAACCATTCCACAAGGGTGAGCAATATTCAAGCTGAGAGCGCACATGACTCTTATAAATTATAGCTAACTGCTCATTGGCGAAGATGTTACGGACTCTGTACAATAATCCAAGTGTCTTTGAGGCGGTTTTAGCAAGTGATCTGACATGAGAGGTCCATCTGAGGGCACTGTTAAGTGAGACGCCAAGAATTTCAATACTTTTGGAGATGGGAATATTAGTAGCACTGTACGAATCTGGCAATGTCTGTCTATTAGTAAATTGTTTGTTTTACTAGCATTAAATGAGAAAAGGTTGTTTTGTCCCCATTCACTGATTGTAGATAGATCTTGATTTAAAGAGATGGATGTACTGAGTTGAGAGGTAGAGATATTAGACTTTGTAAATGGATGTCTGAGAGTGAATGAACTATGTAGTTTTGAGTCATCTGCATATGAGTGAATGGGATTGTGGGTGACAGATAAGAGATCATTAATATGAACCAGAAATAAGGTTGGCACCAGAACTGATCCCTGCGGCACGCCGGCGTTAATTGAGTGGAAATTGGAATATACATCATCTCCTTTTACTCTTATTTTCCTGTCACTAAGATATGAAGAAATCAAAGGAACAAAAGACGTTAGTCCATAGCAAGGGAGTTTGGACAGCAGGGAACGGTGCCATACTCTCTCAAAAGCTTTAGAGATATCAAGGGCTTCTGCATGAGTTTCTCCAAAAAGATCAATTGATTGATGGATGGTATGAGTTAAGAGATTGAGTATGTCAATGGGTGGACCTTTCGTGGCGAAAACCATATTGTCTATCACTAATTAAGTTGTTGGATTCAAGATGTTTAACAATGTGCTAATTAATTAAAGTTTCAAATACCTTACCAAGAGAAGATGTGACAGCTATTGGTCTGTAATTGGAGGGGTCAGACGAACTTCCTTTCTTCGGAATTGGGTGGATATTGGCTTCTTTCCATGAATTTGGGAATAAAGAAGTAAGTATGCATAGTCTGAATAATTTAGCTAGAACAGAGGCAAGTTCAGGGGAACACTTTTTCAAAATAATTAGCGGAATTCCATCTGGGCCTGGAGCTTTGTTGGTAGGTAAATTGTCTAGTATGGATTTTACTTATCTTGTCTGTATTTTAAGTGGGGAAATTCGGGAGAATCAAGTTCCAGTACTCGGACATTCTGGCTGGTATCGTCTATGGTAGAGTTTCTGGCAAAGGTACTGGCAAAGATATCTGTTTTCCCACGTGGGTCATTTGTAATATTGCCATCTGAAGATTTTAGTGGGGGAATGAAAGGTGACTTGTTAAAGTTATTATTGAAAGAATTAAGAGTTAACCAGAATATTCTATTGTCATTACGGTTGTTAAGTAGTTTTGATGCTTGGTTTTGAAGAAAGTTTGATTTAGCTAGATTAAATACAGCTTTTGCATGATTTCTATCAATTTTTAATTGGGAGAGTGATTCAGACGTTTTTTATTTTAAGTATGAGTTGTATGCCAGTGACTTTTGGGCTGTTGCTCTGGCACAGTTGCCATCGAACCATTTTGGGGAGTTCGATCTTTTAGTGAACTGTTGACTTGGTTTGAATAAATCCATACCATTTAGTATTAAGTCGCAAATGTGAGACTGGGTAGAATTGGGATCACTAGAGAAGAAAGACTGCTATGGAACATCAGAAAGATAATTTCTAAATCCATCCCAGTCTGCCCTGTCAAAGTGCCATCGGGTCACCCTGACAGGTTCAGAACGGTGAGGTGTGGGAGGGTTAACTAATGAGGCTTTGATGAGATTGTGGTCAGAGGATCCAAGTGGTGACAGTACCCCTATCCTGTATTGATCTGGATTATTTGTCAAGAATAAATCCAAGATATGGGCATTATGGTCAGGATTATCAGGTATTCTGGTTGGTTGCTTTACCAACTGGGTGAGATTAAATGATCCCGCAAACAGCTCGCACTCTAAACCAGCATTGTCAGTCCAGGCAGAATGCAATAACCATTCAACTTTGTGTATGTTAAAATCACCCAAAATGGTAATTTCGGTGCCAAGGGCAAGGTCAAGGTTACTCAACTGAGTGGATATGAAATCAAATACACTGGGTTCCGAAGAAGCACTGGGGGAATGATAAACTACACAAATTATTTGGTAATGTTTTGACAATTTAATTTATATAATGAGTAATCAAAACTGGATGAATTGAAGTTTAAAACAGTGTCAACTGCATATTTGGATTTGATATAACAACAGGTGCTGCCCTTGTTACGGAAGTTTGTAAGGAGATGGTAACCGGGAAAACAAAATGGAGATATATTGGCAGAGGGTGAGATTTGTGGTTCTGTGAGGAAAAGGGCCAAAGGGGATATGGACTGAAGGAAAAAATGAACTGAGTTCAAAATTGTGGTAAGGTCGCGGATGTTGGTAAAGAATAAGTCCGCACTGTCACCTCTTTGCTGACGAGCATTCCCAGAAATAGCAACAGTCGGTGCTGGCACAGTCACTTGATGGCAATCGGGAGGACCCTGTGCTGCCAGCCCTACCCTGCCGGTGGTGGCAATCCGAGGTACCATCTCATTTGATAGTAAGATTGCAGCGGCCATTTCTAAAGACGTGAATAGAAGGTGTGATATGTTATGCGCATGTAGTGTGGTGTAGACAGTTGAAGGTAGAGGTATTATGAGAGCATGCTGGCCTACTCTCTGTGTAAATGAATGCACTGAAAATGTTCAGCAAAGGGAGATGGTCAGGATCAAGTCCTGAGGGCTGGTGAAACGGGAGCTCCAGCTCTCCCTATCACCAGCTTGCCATCAACCTCAGGAGTACTGCCCTGTTCAACTGGTGCTACAGTCTTGCATGTTAGGTATTTGGGATTATGTGTGTGTCGTGAGATGCCATACTTCTGTAAATGAGAACGACTCTCGCTTAAAGTCTTCATCTTCTTGTTGAAGAAGCCTTTGAATTTAACCATCGCTATGCCCATGCTAGACAACCAGAAACGCTCATCTAAACAGGATGCATTGATCCTGCTTTGCCTCATCTTAGGTCATCCCGACCTCTCCTAATCATTCACCCCATCTTGCCCACTCCTTTCGATACACCTCACTCTTTTCATACCCCTACTCTAAATTCAAAGAAAAATACGTGAGTAACATTTGTCCTCTAGGGGTGTTTTGGTAATTGTTGTGCTCCTGCAACGGCTTCGATTTTTATTTGTGGGAGGGCAGGATGGATAAACTTCCAGAGATATCCGGACTTCAAAATTATTTACAAATAGTTTTGTGTGCTGATATGTGTGGTACAAGAGAGAGAGAGGGGAGGGGTAGAGAAGGGGAAAGGACGGACGGACGGAACATCGGACGGAGAGAGAGAGAGAGAGAGAGAGAGAGAGAGAGAGGAGTCGTCCAATGGTGGGTTGTTTCGGGAACTTTTTGTGCTGCAGTGAGGTTGGTCGCAGAACCGCCACGCCCCTGCTGGGGTAAGTGCTTTGGCGAGGACACGAGTGAATGCTTTTGTTTGGGGCCTGTGGAAGGATCAGAGGAGGAGGAACAATAACATGTTGGTGACATACGGTGGTGAATGTATGGGGGAAAATGGTGCGAGATGGGACAGGGGCAGAGAAGATAGAGAATGTATGAGGAGGATATGTTGTGAAATGGGTGAGGGGGTCGAGATACAGGAAAAAATGTACGAGGGAGTACTATGTATCAAGGGTGGAGGGGCCGTTACTGAGAAAAAAAAATAGAGATCATTTTGTTGGTATTTGGAAAGATAGCGCAGGGGGAAACATACATACAACAGCTAAAAATGGTTCGTAAGGAAAACAAATCATAATTTTCTTGGCGCGAAGAGGACACATGCACAGTAGAATTCTAGTTACATGTTAAAAAAGGGAAACTTTGCATAGGTTCATATATATATATATATATATATATATATATGTATATATATATATGTGTATATATATATATATACAATGAATTACCGCTTAGACATTTAACATAAGCTCATATCCCATCCAAACCTCTTGAACCTCCAGACCTTTTCAGCTCGGTAAACGCAAGATGATAAATATAGTAAGGCAATACAGTCAATACAGGAAGATAACTGGGTCTGGTGTGTGAGGCCCGGGATCCAACCCTGAACACTTCGAGTGGTTTCTTTCACTGGGAGAAATGGTGGTGGTCAAGTGGTTAAGGATACAGTTTGTTGTCTAAATGGACGCGAGTTCCATCCCTGGCCACGGTATGAAAGAGTTTATGACTTTTCCTTAGACTTCCCTAAACCACGTTCAGTACAACGCTTCCCATCCGATCAGCGAAGTTAAGCAATGTTGGGTCTGGTTAGTACTTGGATGGGTGACCGCCTGGGAACACCAGATGCTGTTGGCATCCCTACGTGTCAAGTGGGGTTGGTGGAGGATTAGTGCCCCTCCCTGTAAAACAATTAACTCTAAGCCCTTGGCCACCCCGTTTGGGATACATGGCGTCTGGCAATACAGTTGGGTCACATACCTCCACGGTTTGCCACATAAATGTGGAAGGGTGATGAAGCGATATTCAGAGATATATTGTGCACAAATACCTTTGAAAGGGGTAGAACTGCTGATGTAGGAGGTTGGTTGGACCAATCACCTAACTGTATGGATCCAAACCGACCATCAAAGAATCTCGTAAAGAACCGCCATGTAATCAGAGAGAAATTACAAAAACAGCCAGACAAAAAGCAATGATGCTCTTTCAGGACAGCCAGGCTCTTCACGTGACACTCCATTAGATTTTTTTTAGTGGGCTGACCGTAATATTCTGTGAAGAATTTTAGTAATATGTAGCATGCAGTTTTATTAATATATTTCCATTGGGTACAAAGGCTTCATTAATGTGCAGTTTAATGGATTAGACATGTTTATCACACAATGGCGTTGCTATTCTCTTATATGCATGAATTCTCGGCAGCAGGTTCCCACACCTTCAAAACTTTTAGTTAGACCTGCAATAATATTATTAAATCTTCATTTATGTATAAGAAATTTTACTTTAAATAACAATACTGGTATGGAAGTTTCATTGTTATAGAAGATGCCTGTTTTTCTACCCATATCTTATTAGTGTAACTTTATTCCCTCATCCCAGATAACATGGGGTTATTGGGCCAATATCAGCTCATTCCGGGTTAGTATCGGTACCTCCCGGTTGCGGTAAATCGCAAGTGACCTGCATTGGCTTAATACACAAAGTACTCTTCCATTCCAATTCTGGCAAACCAGTATGGAAACAGAATATTGTTGCCAATGCTAGCATATACCTGAATTGGGTCTATATGGCCAAACCCTTATCATGCCATTTCCAGCTGTGTGGTTAATGTTTGACTATATAAAAATTTTACAATTTTTAAGTTAATTTAATTTTAGATAGAGAACGCTGAAACAAAAAATGGTTAGTCGATCGATGATCTTAAATATTCTATTTTTACTAGAAAATTAGAAAATTATGCACTATAACTTTTCCAAATAACATTTGGTTATTTGGTTATTATTATTAATATTATTATCCGAAAGAGCGAATTTGCACTGGATTTCCCCTTTATTTTATCAAGTTTTCTCCCACCGCCCGCAGTACCACGGATGTCTCTCTTTCCGATATTTGTAGGGAAAATTACACTCTTTACACTAAATTTTCTTAGTAGTTCAAGAGTTACATCGTTATTACTGTGGTAAAGTAAATACTGATTTTGTGTAATTTGTACTTCTTTCCCCCTTCCTATGCTAAACCTGTTTCATTTTTTTTTTTTTTTATTATTATTATTATTTCAAATTATTTGTCTCCTCTACAGGTCTGGCAGTCTGTCCAGTAAATTTTTTTTTTTTTATGTGTCCGACTCTGGGTAAAGGCTTCAGGGCCTATTTCTCGGGGTCAGTGGCCTATCCCAAGGCCCAGTAGTCCTCCTACACCTCCACATGTCACCACTTCGGCGCTAACACCCACCGTCCATTATGAATACATGCTATGGCTGTCTCATACAGGACTGGTGTACTTGTATGTGTGTAATATCGTTTCGTTTTTAAAGGCTCCAACATGCTTGCATGCGTCGGCCTTGGTCACCTTATGGCGGCTCTCTATGCTGCACGATCCATTGCAGCCTTCCTGTTCAGTCCCTTAACCCTGAGGTCACACTTAATGACCCCGTCCCATGTCCTTCTCGGTCTACCCCTCACAACCCCACCCCCAATATTAACACTTCTCACCTTCCTCACTCAATTAACATCCCCCATCCTCTCCACATATCCAAACCATCTCAATCTACCTCTCCTTATCACAGCACCAATACACTCCAGTCCCATCCTACCTCTTAACTCTTCCATCGTAAACCAAACCCCCCCTAGACCTTGCACGCAGGGACGCACTACACATCCACCTAATCATTGTTATTTCTGTACGTCTGAGCTGGCAAATATCCTCCTCCTTTACTGCCCAGTTCTCACTACAATACAGCATTACACTCCTAACATATGCTGCATACAAAGACCCCTTAGCACGTAGAGAGAGCCCTCTCAATGTCACAAGAGGCAAGAGCTCCCTGAACTTCTTCCAATCACTTCTCAACGTAGCCACAGAGCTAGCTCCAGCCCCACCTCCAGCACACAACATGTCTCCCAAATAACAAAACTCTTCTACACACTCAAGAGATTCACCAGCAAGTTCAATCCTTTCACGCCTGACAATCTCTACCTGCTCTCCCCGACACCTACACTACACATAAAATCAGCATTATTTCGCAGTCTACCTCTGATACCACTACATCTCTTGTGCATCCATTTATCACAAACACCGCACAAGATGGAATTACTTTCCACGCCCTTGTGGCAAACTGCACATGACCACTCTCCCTCGTCTTTGACAGTACCGTCACCAACCCTTGATATCATCACTTTTGTTTTATCTGCATTTACCTTAAGCCCTTGTGCCCCATACCATCTCTTCATTTCCTAAACGTTTCCTCCGCCTCCCTTTCGTTCTCTGCAATCAACACCAAATCATCAGCATACAACATCTCCCACGGGAGTCCGTTTCTAAAGTCACGTAAGACGGCTTCTAGTACCATGATAAACAACATGGGACTCAAAACTGACCCCTGATGCACACCAGCATTCACGGAAAACTCATCACTCAAATCTCCATCCACTCTTACCTGGGTGTGAGCACCCACATATATAGCCATAACCACACCAACCAGCCACTCCTCCAAGCCAAGCTTTGTCATTGTCCACTTCACCACCTCTCTAGGGACCCTGTCAAAGGCCTTTTCCAAATCAACAAAAACAAAATACAGATCCCTTCTCCTACCAATATATTTTTCCTGAAGCTGTCGAACAATAAATATGGCATCAGTGGTCCCCCTACCTGCCATAAACCCAAACTACATCTCATCAATATTCACTCTTTCTCTAATCATACCTTCTAAAACTCTCTCCATTACCTTCATTATATGATCTAAAAGCTTTATACCTCTATAATTTCCTCTTTCCAGGGCATCACCCTTCCCTTTATATACATTTACAATTACACTCTACAGCCAATCACCTAGGATAACACACTCATAAATAATCATATTTATCAGGTCGGTGACTAACCTCACCCCTATATCTCCGGAGGCCTTCAACATTTCGACAGTCAACCCAGACACACCTGCTGCCTTCCCCACCTTCATCCTGCCTATTGCCTCACTCACAGTTGCAGCATCAATCAAAGGCCAAGGACCAAACACTGGAACTGCTGGCTCCAAACCTTCCCTCTCCCAGTCAAACTCCTCATTCAACAACCGGCTATAATACTCTCTCCATGCATCTTTGATATCCTTACTGTTCACCACTACCCTTCCTTCATCATTCTTCACACACTGCTCACCTATAATATCCCGATGATCTCTCTTCATCTAATTTGCCACCTTAAATATCATATTTTTCCTTTCCCCATGATTTAGGTTATCAAGTAAAAGTCTCTGTGACTCAGACTTTGCCCTGTATACCTCTCTTCTAGTCCTACTTTTGGCAGCCAAGTATTCCTCCTTGCTACCACCTTTCTTCCATTCCTGGAAAAGCCTTCTTTTCTCCTTAACTACAGCTTCTACATTCTCATTCCACCACCAAGTTACTTTATGTCCTGGTGGTCCTCTTGTCCAACCTCATGTTACATCAGTAACTCTCAAAAGATTGTTCTTGAGGGCTCTGTACTGTTCATTAACGCCTCTGTCTACAGCTCCATGTTCAGCCACCACTCTCCTCATCTCGCTATAGAAGGCATCCCTTACTACTTGGTTTTTCAGCTTCCATATTTTCCTCCTAGGTACATAAGTCCTCTTTTTCATCACTCGTTCTTTTAAGCACCATATCACAAATCAATAGTTTGTGCTGCTGCACACACTCCTCACTTCCTATAACGTTAACATCCCTCACTAACCTCCTATCAGCCCTCCTGACCAAAAAATATTCTGTCTGACTGCTATTTCCCCCAGACTCATACGTAATTAACTTACTCTCTCTTTTCCTAAAATATGTGTTTCACACAATCATGTCCGTTGCCTCCCCAAACTCGAATATCCTTTCCCCTTCTGCATTCCTTATACCATAAGCACATCCCCCATGTACTCCTTCATAACCTTGTGCTGCATCACCTACGTGACCATTTAAGTCCCCTCCCAAAACCACTATCTCATCATCCCGCATACCACCTACTACACGTAATAAATCATCCCAAAATCTATCTTTCTCTGCTTCATCCAATCCTGCCTGTGGAGCATATGCCGATATAACTGCAGCTATCTTTCTACCGAATAGAATTTTCACTACCAATATCCCATCGCTTACTCTTATAACATTCATAACATATTCCACCCATTTCTCCGCAACCATCACACCAACACCCCCATATCCGTCTGTCCCCCCCTGGCAAAACAACTTACAGTAACAGTTCTTCCCAACAATCTTTCTGGTAGATCCACCCTTGTACCGGACTTCCTGCAAACACGCCACATCCACCCACCTCCTACTGAATGCCTCAACAACTTCCCCCGCTCTTCCCCTCAAACTTCCCACATTCCATGAACCCACCCTCATCCCCCTGGGTGATTTACTGTCCTCAGGCTTGCTTTGAAACTTATTCTTGTGTTCTGTCATAGTCAGGATTAATAAAGGGGGATAGACATACCACAGGCCCCACTCATTGCACAGTCCCAGGTCCAGGCAATGATCTGGGACCCCTAGCCCACCAACTTACCAGACATGCATTAACAAAGAACCAAAAATTATATACTGCAGATGTTTGAGAGCTGCAAGACGTAAGCAGAATGGGCCAGTGCACTGAGTGGTCCTGTCATCTGGTAGGAGTCTGTGAACTTCTTCCAGAAACATCTTCTGTAGGTATCAAATATAAATTTTTCTATGCGCATTCATGTAGTTTCCTCGAATCACAAAATTTTTCAAATGCCTTTGACAATCATGCTATTGGTGTGTAAGTGGCATTAGAAGAAAAAAAATCGTAAAACAGGAATCATCTTCTCCATGGAATTAACTTCTACCATACAATTTACTATTCAATAAACATCCCTTATAATTGGTGTAAGATTATAACATGGTAAATATATGGAGAAATGCTTTCATGTACAAATTTTGCCATATTTTAAAATTCGCTGCCAGAGCAATGTACGACACGTTTTCCTGGATGCTGTCCATGGAAGGGCCTGGCCGCAGGCGAAAATCATCTAAACTGCGCATGCTCCAGAGAGTCTCGTCGCTGATTGGCCTGTGTTTTCTCTTAGTTGATGCATGTTTCGCCTGTGGCCAGGCCCTTCCCTTCAAAGCCCTCCCCTCTTCAGGGGGAGGCAGCCTAAGGGCTGAATACACAATATCATATTACAAAACGAACAAAAATGTTCATATTTCCACTAACAACAAAGTTTCTAAGTGATGCCTATTTCGTATGCCTTTACCCCTGCATCAAGGCCTGCCCACTTAGCCTGCTGCAAAGCAAGTCGTTATTGTAGGTGTGAATATATCAGTATATAGGGTAAAACCTCATAATCTGCAGATTAGACACTAAAACCAGAATAACAAAAACAAGTCCCAGCTCCTGTAGAATAGGCTAAAAGAAACTCGAGTCCAAACCTGTCGTTTGCAACACGATTATCACGATTCATTGCAGAGGTAGAAGAGGAGCCCCAAGAAGTTTGATTAGCAGGGATCTCCATCATCCGTGGCCAGTTGATGGAGTTTTGTGGCACAGCACCTACTAACAGAAAATGGTTCTTTATTCCAGGTGGTGGTGTTAATGTCAGTAAGGCCCTCGATGTGGTAACTAGTGGTTCCTCCAAGAAACCACTTGTTGTCATACATACAGGAACGAATGATGTGGTCCTAACCCGTTTGGAGGAACTAATGCAACGATTCTGGACGATGATCCAGTGATACAAGACTAAGACTAAAAACATTTTGATTTCAGGGGTACTACCTAGGACTGCTGCCGGCAGTACATTTTATAGTAAAGCCTTCAGCCTTAATATTAATTTAAAGTCTCTTTGTCAGAGGGAAGGTAGTGACTTATTCAGCACATGGAATGATTTTTTCCAACAGCTGGGTTTGTTAGCAAGAGATGGTCTGCACTTGAATGCAGTTGGTTTTACGAGCTTAAGCCGTGTTTTGGATGAAGACATGCGGTTATACTGGAGAAAAAATGGACAGTACTCAGGACGAACAGATGCACTGACAAACTGTAATCAGGGAATGGCCAATATCCCAGACTACCCTCATTGGAATAAGGATAATGTTAAAGTTTTTTCTTGTAAATGCACGCAGTTTGGGAAATATTTTCCAGATTTAGGGGCCCACGTATATGTTGATGAATATGATATGGTTGTCATTACTAAATCTTGGATACATACTCAAGAAAGAGATTTTATAGCAGAATATAACATTCCTGTTTTTTTTTTTTTTAAATAACAGAACGGAGGAAGGAAAAACAAATGGGGGAAAAAAATAATCCATACACCAGATTACTGGTGTCCTCTGTTCATAAAATATCTGTAACAGTTAGACTTGAACAGTTGTAGGTTGAAATTTGGAGGAAAACAACTCTGGGGAAGCAAGTTCCAGAGAGATGCAGTTCGGGGAATGAGAGAATTCTGATAGGCAGTGTCACGAATCAATTCGCGACATTTCCCTTTTGTGAGAAGCCACGAACTATTAGTGGAAAACTCACTGTGTATCGCTCAGCTAACCGTTTCTCCCTCCCTTTCGGAGTATACTTTTCAAAACATTCGTCACTTTCAAAAGTGACCGATTTAATGCACGTCACTAAGTGCGCTACTGAGCGATACAATTGTTTCTTTATCGTTCGCCTCTGCTTCCCTCAACCGTTAGCCACGCCTTGCGTCCTGCCCATACAATGTATTTGAATTCAGTCTTGTGTTTGCTGTGACGGAGAAAGGTTCTGTGCTCAGAAGTGGAGAGGTCAGCTAGCACCCCAAGCTCCATTAGTACAGTTAATCCCAGTACTCCCACCCCCCACCCCTCGGGTGATACATAGTATTCATCGACTGGTATTTCCTTTGTGTATTTCCTAGTTTTAAGAGTTTAGTTAAGGTGTTTTTCCTAGGCGTAAGTATTTAGCTTTTGTGAGAGTGAGTGAGTGCGTCTCATTTAATTGATTTGAATTGTAACGTTAAATTTATTTTTTGTGATTAATAAATTTAACAGTTCTTTTCCTTGAGCTCAGTGTAAAGTAAAATCTTGTTTCATTTAATCCAAATTAAGCTTATTTTCCGTATAGCTCCTAGCTTGCATAGACGTTTTACTATTCATAACTGGTACTTAGACCAGTCTTGTTGTATTAACATAATATCCGTTGTGCCACCTAGGAGTTAATGCACCAGCAAGGACCTGATATTGTTATTAGTATTAGTTATTTATTGTCAGGGGTGAAGTAACTTTCTCCAGAGGCTAACAGTACAGTAATTCAGCAATTGTGAGTAATTAGTCACTGCTGTGTACTGTGGAGAAAGTTTATAAATTTTCGTTCTCAGAGAGTCGTGCGAAGAAGCAGCGTAAAGTAATCATTGCTTGATGTAGCAAGACAATCATTGTCTCTGCTCTTCAATATTATTGAATATTATTATCAATTTAAATAATATTTAACCATTTACATCCCAAAATTACCGTGATATTATAAAAACACCGTGACAATTGGCGACCTCATTCCAGGATATTAACTCCTAGCTCTAAAGCTATTCACGAGATAGTGCTCACTCATTCATATTTAGGTATTTATTATTAAAGTTTATAGGCACAAGTTTACTGGTGGTTACCGTTGATTTAGCAAGTGAATTTTTGCTTTATTAATCAATAGAGTACTTAACTCTAGTTTATTCTTGGTAACGCCACACGATTTTATTCGCTCCTGGGTAGCCGCCGTACCCATTGTGTTAATTATTGAGAGTTCTTAGTCATTTACATTTTTGATTTATTCTTTGCCAGTTAACTAGATAAGACTGGTCACCACTAGCTTGTGTCTGTACTCTTTACTTGTGTTTATTAGTATTCGTCGCTAAGCAGTCAGTACTCAATTTCGGGTTTGCTTAATAAATTAGCGCCATGGCTACTACTGTATTTTTACAGGAAGCCAAAGATATGGGTCTTTCGGACCCAACCGAAATTAAAGAGTATATACTCTCACGGCATAATCAGGAACAGCAGCGCGAGAATGATGCCCGTGAAGAGCGTAAGATTCAGCACGAATACGAGCGAGAACAGCGCGAACACCGTGAAAGAGAGTGTGCATATGAACAAGAGCAGCGTGAGAAAGCGCGAATATGAGCGTGAACAGCGCGAATACGAGCGTGAACAACGAGACAGAGAACGAGAGCATGAACGTGCCGAGCGAGAAGCACGTGAAAAACACGAATATGAAATGATGAAGCTCAAGCGAGATTCCTTGGCTTCAGACACGTCTGGTGGAGTTGGTCCAAGCTCCACGAGCGTTCTCCCTGCACATGTCCTGGCGACCCCACGCATCAAGCTTCCTTCATACAAGGAAAGCGAGCGAATCGAGCCGTACATAGCTCGTTTTGAGGACATGGCAGACATGTATCAACTGGATGAGGCAGCTAAGCGGATCCAATTCCTTAGTTTATTTGAGGGCCCTGCCCTCGATATTCTCCACAGAATTCGTGGAGACAATCTCACATATGAGATGATGAAAGCTGCACTCATTAAGGCGTATGGTCTCACAGTTGACGACGCCAAAGTTCAGTTCATGCGAGCTCGTCTCCAAGACAAGGAGACAGCTGTTCAGTTCCTTGATCGTCTCACAGCTTACTTAAATGAGTGGATGGAGAAAGATGAAACTCCTTCCACGCGTGAGGGGATAATTGACCTTATGCTGCGTACACAGCTAGAGAGGTCGTGGCCTGCTGAGCTCATAGCACAGCTTAAGATCTGCCAGGTGAAAGATGCCAGCCAAATGGCAGAGAAGGCTGACGCATTCTTTACTGCATACGGGTATCAAGCTTGTAAGCAAAACACCTGGAGCAGAAAAGATACTGATAAGTCTGGGAAGTCGTCTCAGACTGAACCCCAGCAACAAGGCCGTTCTCAGAGTAATGGCCAAGGTCCAAAACCGCAGTGGAAGGACCAGGGGCAAAACACTCAGAAACCTGAGTGGAAAAGGTACAACAAGTACCCTAACCAGCAGCAGTATCAGCCACGCAACCGACCATCGGGACAAACTTTTTCACCACCAGCTCAAAAGAGGCAGGAAGCGAATGCAGCCTTCATTCCTCAGCAGCAGCCTGGTGGTCACGTCCCTACCAGTGTGGGTACTTCCCCACAGTTCACTAGTCCCACAGTGACAGTGAACCCCCCTCCACAGATGGCCAATGTTCCATCTTCTCAATATAATTCACAAGGCACAATGTTTGCTGCATCAATTCAGCAGCCTCATGAGTGGCTAGCTGCTTCCTCCACAGGCCCTCCCACAGGTGACAGTACCTTGCTTGTTCAGCCAGGGTTTGTGGGAGGCATTCCTGTGAAGGTCCTGAGAGACAATGGTTCCTCAGGTTGCTCTGTCAAGCAGAGTTTAGTTCGGCCTGAGCAGAATACAGGTCGACAGATCCATGCAAAGCTTATTGATGGATCAGTGAGATTGTTCCCTGAGGCATGTATCCAGGTGGCATCGCCATTTTATACTGGTACAACACTAGCAGTTGTCATGCCAGAGCCTTTATTTGACCTTATAGTAGGCAATATTATTGGAGTCAAGGATAGTTGCTCCGATGACGCTACTCAGACTTCGGCTGCTGCGGTAACAAGAGCCATGACTGAGGCTCGAGACTGTGTCACCCCAGTGATCATTGAATCGCCGCAAGATCTGATGTGTAGTCAACTTGTTGTACAAGAACAACATTCTGACCCGACACTTGCTGCCGTGCGGAATAAACAAAAGGGTCGAGTAATTAAGTATTCACGGGGAGGTCGAGCCAAGTTCCTTCGCAAACAAGGACGGCTCTACCGTGAGTCACAAACACTCGAGGGCGAGGTTCGACTGCAGTTTGTCGTTCCCGCCAAGTACCGCCTAGCAGTATTACAATGGGGTCATTGTTCAGCCTCAGGAGGTCACCTGGGCAAAAGGAAGACCCAGGGCCGTATCCGAGCTGACTTTTTTTGACCAGGGATGGGACGGGATATAAATAGTTTTGTCCGTTCCTGCAGTGTGTGTCAAAGTAACACCACTAATCAGGGACATGCCCTTCCTGTGCCGTTCGTAACCACACCTGTAATCTCTGAGTCAATTGAGAGACAGGGTAGTGGTGAAGTGGGTGCAGACCTGACGTCTCGCCCATTGGCCCCGCAGGACACATTATGTCCAGGGCCTGTACATACATATTATGTACCGTAAGTTAAGGGGGAAGTTGAAAGGCGACTTGAGGCTATGGAAGACCCAAGTTTGGATAAGGATTCTCAGCTTCCTGGTACTAATAGAAGTACTGTAGGTTAAGGGGGAAGTTCGAGAGAGAACTCCGCAGAGGTGACTCGAGGCTATGGAAGACCCGAGTTTGCACAAGGATTCTCGGTTCCCCGATACTAATGTAAGTATTGTAGGTTAAGGGGGAAGTGAGAACTCCACAGAGGCGACTTGAGGCTATGGAAGACTCAAGTTTGCACAAGGATTCTCAGCTCCCCGATACTAATATAAGTACTGTAGGTTAAGGGGGAAGTGAGAATTCCGCAGAGGCGACTTGAGGCTATGGAAGACCCAAGTTTGCACAAGGATTCTCAGCTCCCCGATACTAATATAAGTACTGTAGGTTAAGGGGGAAGTGAGAACTCCGCAGAGGCGACTTGAGGCTATGGAAGACCCAAGTTTGCACAAGGATTCTCAGCTTTCCGATATTAATATAAGAACTGTAGGTTAAGGCACAGGTTGAGGACCCGTGTGCGGTTCGAGGCTATGGAAGACCCGAGTTTGCACAAGGATTCTCAACTTGCTGACACTAATCGTGTGCTAAAATTAATGGCGACCTCGAGTGTACTTTTCGTAGCATGTACTGATTGCTAGGCAGAGAGAGTACTTGTAACGTAATAAGAATTTTGTCTCATTGACACTTTTGATGCTCCACCTTAATTGGTTTTGCAGGTTCAGCAATGGGTGTAGCAGTTTTGCTGTGCGGGCCAGCTGATCGTCTGCCGCACGCTGCCGCCTCTTCTCCTCTGCCTTCGTTGTCGCCATATTATTTACTGTGTCATTTTACACATAGGTACAGTTACATTACAACTGTCACACCTACACCGTGTATTACATACATCACACTACACAACAATTAGTTGTCAGTGTAAATGTAGTGACTTTTCGCTCAGTTTGACCTGAGTACAGGATTTTCACCGTCGTCACGGAGTTTTTCCCTCAAGCTTGCTTCTATTTACGTAAATACGAGGTTTTTTAGCTCACTGACGATTGCGACTTTCTCCTGTAGCAGGATAGCACACACACAAGGTGCGAATCTTGTGCAAATGACTTAGGATGTGTACATATATATATATATATATCCACAAATTTTTTCCCATAAGGAAAAAATTTAACTTTGTAAGGGCGTAATGTCACGAATCAATTCGCGACATTTCCCTTTTGTGAGAAGCCACGAACTATTAGTGGAAAACTCACTGTGTATCGCTCAGCTAACCGTTTCTCCCTCTCTTTCGGAGTATACTTTTCAAAACATTCGTCACTTTCAAAAGTGACCGATTTAATGCACGTCACTAAGTGCGCTACTGAGCGATACAATTGTTTCTTTATTGTTCGCCTCTGCTTCCCTCAACCGTTAGCCACGCCTTGCGTCCTGCCCATACAATGTATTTGAATTCAGTCTTGTGTTTGCTGTGACGGAGAAAGGTTCTGTGCTCAGAAGTGGAGAGGTCAACTAGCACCCCAAGCTCCATTAGTACAGTTAATTCCAGTACTCCCACCCCCCACCCCTCGGGTGATACATAGTACTCATCGACTGGTATTTCCTTTGTGTATTTCCTAGTTTTAAGAGTTTAGTTAAGGTGTTTTCCTAGCGTAAGTATTTAGCTTTTGTGAGAGTGAGTGAGTGCGTCTCATTTAATTGATTTGAATTGTAACGTTAAATTTATTTTTTGTGATTAATAAATTTAACAGTTCTTTTCCTTGAGCTCAGTGTAAAGTAAAATCTTGTTTCATTTAATCCAAATTAAGCTTATTTTCCGTATAGCTCCTAGCTTGCATAGACGTTTTACTATTCATAACTGGTACTTAGACCAGTCTTGTTGTATTAACATAATATCCGTTGTGCCACCTAGGAGTTAATGCACCAGCAAGGACCTGATATTGTTATTAGTATTAGTTATTTATTGTCAGGGGTGAAGTAACTTTCTCCAGAGGCTAACAGTACAGTAATTCAGCAATTGTGAGTAATTAGTCACTGCTGTGTACTGTGGAGAAAGTTTATAAATTCTCGTTCTCAGAGAGTCGTGCGAAGAAGCAGCGTAAAGTATTCATTGCTTGATATAGCAAGACAATCATTGTCTCTGCTCTTCAATATTATTGAATATTATTATCAATTTAAGTAATATTTAACCATTTATATCCCAAAATTACCGTGATATTATAAAAACCCCGTGACAGGCAGAAGTTCTGCAATATGGTTGAGTGACATTCCAGTCATGAGCGCTATGCAAGGGAGGCAACATTCCTTCTTACTTGCAGGGGAGGTAGTTTATATGTAATGGCAGGGTTGTTAATGATTCTAACAGCTTTTTTCTGAATTTTGTCTAGTTGTCTTAATGCAACCTCTCCACAACCATCCCACAAGGGTGAGCAATATTCAAGCTGAGAGTGCACATGATTCTTATAAATTATAGCCAACTGCTCATCGGCGAAGAAGTTACGGACTCTGTACAATAATCCAAGTTTCTTTGAGGCGGTTTTAGCAAGTGATCTGACATGAGAGGTCCATCTGAGGGCACTGTTAAGTGAGACACCAAGAATTTCAATACTTTTGAAGATGGGAATATTAGTAGCACTGAAGGTAATGTACGAATCTGGCAATATCTGTCTATTAGTAAACTGTATATATTTAGTTTTACTAGCATTAAAAGAGACAAGGTTGTTTTGTCCCCATTCACTGACTGTAGATAGATCTTGATTTATGGAGATGGCTGTACTGAGTTGAGAGGTAGAGATATTAGACTTTGTAATTGGATGTCTGAGTGTGAATGAACTATGTAGTGTTGAGTCATCTGCATATGAGTGAATGGGATTGTAAGTGACAGATAAGAGATCATTAATATGAACCAGAAAAAGGGTTGGTGCCAGAACTGATCCCTGCGGCACGCCGGCGTTAATTGAGTGGAAATTTGAATATACATCATCTACCTTTACTCTTATTTTCCTGTCACTAAGATAAGAAGAAATCAAAGGAAGAAAAGACGTTAGTCCATAGCAAGGGAGTTTGGACAGCAGGGAACGGTGCCATACTCTGTCGAAAGCTTTAGAGATATCAAGAGCTACTGCATGAGTTTCTCCAAAAAGATCAATTGACTGATGGATCGTATGAGTTAAGAGATTGAGTATGTCAATGGTGGATCTTTCGCGGCGAAAACCGTATTGTCTATCACTAATTAAGTTGTTGGATTCAAGATGTTTAACAATATGCTTATTAATTAAAGTTTCAAATACCTTACCAAGAGAAGATGTGACAGCTATTGGGGCTGCAATTGGAGGGGTCAGACGAACTTTCTTTCTTCGGAACTGGGTGGATATTGGCTTCTTTCCATGAATTTGGGAATAAAGAAGTACGTATGCATAGTCTGAATAACTTAGCTAGGACAGAGGCAAGTTCAGGGGAACACTTTTTCAAAACAATTGGCGGAATTCCATCTGGGCCTGGAGCTTTGTTGGTAGGTAAATTGTCTAGGATGGATTTTACGAATCTTGTCTGTATTTTAAGTGGGGCAATTTCGGGGCAGTTTCGGGGCAATTTCAGTAATGAGAGGAACTGAAGACTGGGATGTGGCCTATTGCTATGTTACCTTCATCTAATTGTAATCCCTAAACCATCAATTGACAACACTGATATAACTTATGTTCAGCTCAGAAATGAATCATGCAGAATGATAACATTTGGATTAATTCATCATCCACCAGTCCAGTCTTGCAAAATTGACAATAAAATATACTAACAAATAGTAGAAGCCTGTTGCACCCAGAATACGGTAATTGTTGGAGATTTCAATTTACTAGTAACAAAATTGACTGGATCCTTATCTTCACACACAGGGCTAGACTTGTATACTAACTTACTTGAAAACTCAATATATCAGTTTGCAGAGCAACCACATGTGGAGAAAATATTTTAGACCTTATACAGGTGACGTCAGAAAACTTAGTACATAATGTTCAAGTAGGAGAATAATTTAGTACTCGTGATCATCATATGGTCACATTCAACCTCAGTTTCTGTAACACCAACCAAAATTGTAGTTACGAGAAAATCCTGGACTACAAGAAAGCATTTTTCACAAATTATGTAGCAATGAATGGTAACTGATTATTAAAACTGCAAATATACACACATCATGGACAGAGTTCACATAAATCCTTAATAAGGCAGTTAAGGAATGTGTACCGATGTACACTAGGAGACCAGTGAAAAGAAATAAACCAAAACTGTGGAGCAGCATTATTAAGAGAAGTCTTTCAGCAAAGAAACTTGCTTATCAGAAATACAAAGCCAGTACTAATGCGGGGGATAAAGATAAATGCTAAAAAGTAAATGCAGCAAAGTAAGAAAGCCTTGGAGTGCATACTGCATGCATCAGTAAATCAAATCCAAAAGAATTTTTCAGTTATATCAAGAATAAGAAAATATTAACACCAACAACAGGTCCACTAGTATCAGCAGATGGTGAGCATACAAATGATGAAACCGAGATGGCTAAAATTCTTAATACTTTCTTTACATCTGTATTTACAGTAGAAGGTCTATGCTCGATCCAAACATTGTCTTCTGCCCACGTCATGTAGATGAAGACAACACATTCAAAGTGAAAATGCATGCACAGCAGGGTGAACCTGACAACACCACCCCAGGAGGAGAGAGTAAGGAGGTGATACCCACCCCAATAGGAGACGACAGAGGGGCTAATTTACCTGACCAGACATCCCGGCATCAATGACATATGTCCCTCGTGACCCAGCTCCCCTCATCCATGCAGGCAGACCACCCGGCAGTGTACAGAGAAAGTACACTACTGTCCAACAGAGGGAACGCTCACCAGAATTGGGGTGGGACTTGCCAAGACAAGCTCCCAAGCACACCCTCAGATGCAAAGTCCTTTGGATCAGCCTCCTATTTGACTGAGGACTCAGGAGAAGCCTCTAGGGTTGCTATCCCCCTACCTCGATGGATGGAGGGCACGCTCCACCGGAGCTGTGGTGAAAGCCGAGACAATACACCCGGCCTCTTCCTCCCGACATTGCAGGTACAGAACCTTCCCCGATGGAAGAAGGGCACGCTCCATCAGAGCTGTGGCGTACACCGTGAGAGTATGTCTGACTTCGTCCTCCTGACGTCCCAGGGACATGTGTCTCCTTTCCAATGAACGGAGGGCACGCTCCACAAGAGCTGTGATGAAAACTGAGAGAGTACGCCCAACCTTTTCCTCCTGACGTCTCAGAGGCAGGAGACTCTAGCCCTACAGCAGGAGCGCAGACTCCACCAGAGCTGCGACAACCACAGGGATGGCCCTACAAATGCCCGCTCCCTGTTGCCAGTACCGGCGGTGTCCAGGAGAGGCTCCCCCAACCTCTCCTGCCTCCCTGACCTTCGTAGGAGCGTAGGCAGTGCCCAACGGGGCTGTCTGATGGAGGGTGCCACCTCTGGCTCGACCCGCCATCCCTGTGGTAGAGTGAGGCACCCCTTCCCTCGCCTCTCTCCCTGAGAGGTGGGAGTCTCCCCCCCTACAGGCTTCCCACCCGAGTCCGGATCAGGTAAGGTGTCCCTGAGGCCAGGTGTCCAGTCCCTCCAGCCCCACCCTCCCCCAGTGCTGACTGGCTCCTCCAGGACCATAGGCCGCAGCCCATCCCTGCAGCCAAGGCCACAGCCCCCAGAGTCAGTGGGCCACCCCAGGCATCCGCCGTGGCAGCAGGGCTTCTCCCGGAGTAGGTGGCCACAGTCTCTCCCTGTTGGCCACCCCTGATGGGCGTGAAGCCAACCCTGCCTGGACGCCGCCCTCCTCCCAGCCGACCTTAGGCCCGAGTCTCCCATGGTCCCTCCCCTGTACCCCGATGATGATGAAGGGCTGACAACGTGCTGCTCGTCTACTGGCCGTCTTCGGCCCCAGCCCAGAGAGCCCTGCCTCCCATAGGGCCGACGCAGCTAGAGAGCCACCCCACACACTGTCCTGCTCCTCTTGGACTAGTGACCACTCCAAGGGCCAACCTTTCCTGTGCAGCTCCCCAGACGGCCTGCCTCCCACACTTGGCCGCCACCTGAAGCTCCCGGCTTAGGCCCCTTCACCCTTGGGCTGTGTTCTCCCCTCCAACTGAACTGTGAGTAACAGGTCTCATGACTTTCCATTCCCCCAGTGTGGTGATCCTGATCTCAAGTGAACCAACCAGTGTGACGTTGTCCCCCCCCCCTCGGAGTGTCTCCCCAGTGCCTTTCACCCCCCCGTGCATCCCGCTACCCTTCCATCGGTTCCCCCCTTGGTGAACCGAGTACCTGTGACTTACAAGCAGAGTATCTCACCCCATCCACAGGCTGCTTTTCCCCCGGACAGTGCAAAATCCCCATGTGTCACTCACAGAAAACAATAACACCCCAGTGCATCCTTGTTCAGTGTTGTCCCCCCCCCTCTTCTCTACCCCTGGCCACGTCCCTACGGAAAACAGTCCTTCCCTATCCTCACTAATACCTCCCCCCCCTGCCTCCCTCATGTGTGACATCCTGTATACTCTCGTCCTGTGTGACGTGGCATAGTCTAAGTCTAGCTAGGGTTTCCGTCTATGTCACGCATAGTATTAGCTAGGACCTCGTCTATGTCCCATGGACCCTTAGGCTTAAGGACCTGACTATACGAGCTGTCTCTGTGGATATACTGGATAGTGTTGTCTGTGAATATGCCGATGGTGATATGCTTGATATATCTGTGAGATATTACCTGTGACACTGTGTGTATGCCAGTTATACTCCAGGAAAGTGTAAATCCATATATGAGACGTGTGCTGAATTAGGTGGACAGTGATTGTCTTAAACATCGGTGCAAGTTGTTGTGTAATATCAGCTTTGGCTACAGCATTGTGTGTGTAATCACTCTCTGATATTGTAACAGTGATTGTCATAAACATATGTGCAAGTTATTGTGTATTCTCAGCTTTGCTATACCACTGTGTGTGTAATCGCTCTCTGATATTGTAACAGTGATTGTCATAAACATCGGTGCAAGTTATTGTGTATTCTCAGCTTTGGCTATTGCATTGTGTGTGTAATTGCTTTCTGATAATATACCGTAGCAGTGTATCTTTTGACTCGTGGTGTTGGTGTTTTTCCTTGTTGATACTGACCCCGTCAGGAACAAAGAACCCAGGGCCGCACCGTGTCTGGACCCGAGAAGTCAGGGCACAGAATACACAGCATAGCACAAAGAAATTATTATCAGTGAGAGAGATTTAATCTTTGCACCAAATAAATTAAAGAAAAAAAAACACACTAGGGTCAGATAGAATATCTCCAAGAGTCTTAAAAGAGGCAAAAGACAAAACAGTGAAACCCTTAGCACACATATTCAATATCTCTCTCAGAAGCGGAACTGTGCCAAGTGGTTGGGAATTAGAAAATGTAACAACAATATTCATAAATGGAGACCAATCTCAACCCAGCAATTTCCAACCAATAAGCTTGAGATCAGTTGTTTGCAAGTTGTTGTAAAACATAATTAGAGATAAATTGGTCAAATATTTAGAACAGAACAATCTCATTAAGGACTCTCAGCACAGATTCTGAAATAAGAGTTCAAGTCTTATTAATCTACTTCATTTTTTTCATTGATATTATCAACATGTATGACAGCACAAAATCAGCTGATGACATTAACCTTGATTTAAAAAAAAAATGATAAAGTTCCACATATTCGACTTGATAAGAAACCGTGCGTCTATGGTATCAATTGCAGCATACTAAAAAAATAGATTGAAAGCTGGCTTGTGAATCATAAACAAAGAGTTGTAATCAATGGTAAAGAATCAGACTGGAAAAGTATTGTACCGGGTAAGTGGAGTACTGCAAGGCTCAGTTTTGGGTCTTATATTGTTTTTGATTTATATAAATGATATTGATGAAGGCATGCCTTGTAAAATGTCAAAATCTCCTGATGATACGAAGACTGGTAATAGATCTGATACCCCAGAACGAAGAATATTGATTCAAAGGGATCTTGATAAATTGCTTAACCCATCTGTGGCCATAGGTCCAAAATTTTACGTGTGCTGCTGGCCAATGCCGTGGCCATTTTCTGAAGTTTCGAAAATTGATATTTTTCCCTTGCCATATTGAAGAGGAAGTTCTGATGCACCTGACAGTGCAAATTTCAGCTTCCTAAACCCATCCTGTGGCATGCAATTGAACGTGGAAGTTGTGTAAATTTAGGCAGCTGTTACTAATCACACGCAGGTATTGCAGTGATGCAGCATTGCACTTTGTTTTTTAACCAAAAAAAACATTGTCATTGGTGCTGAAAAGGTGTGAAATAGCTAGATTTGCATATCTTGAAGTTTTTCAGTACATAATATGCGAAGTTTGAATTTTAAAAATTCTACCACGTGAACACGGAAAACTTTCCTGTTATGCTTGCAAAAGGCAAAGAATATGGAAAATTATTCAAAACAGTACAACAAACCTGAGCAAATAGGTACAAATACCAAACAAAAATTAAATTTTCTTATATTTTCATGTCTTTTTTGTTTATGCCTGTGTTTACTTATAATCGTGAACAGGTGGTTGTGTGTGCTTCACAAGGGAGGAGAAAGATAATATTTTCTGTCTGGGTCGAGTTAATGGGTATGACTATGTGTGTTTAGGTATGGCCACGAGAGAAAAAAATGGTACATCCACTCATCACGGCAGCTGATGATGAACTGATAAATGAGGTGTGAAAACATGAAGTGAAGGTCAGTCTCATGTCCCAGATGTTCGTTCACTTTCCAAAAGTTTTCACAGTTGTCTACAAGTTGCACTGCATCGAATGATCGAAACCAGTACAACAAACCAGAGCAAACACGTAAAGACACAAAGACAAAAATGTATTTCTCTCTTATTATCATGTCTTTTTTGTTTATGCCTGTATTTATTCATAATCGTAAAGAGGGTGGTTGTGTGTTTTGCAAGGGATGACAAAGTTGATATTTTCTTTTTGGGTTGAGATAATGGGTGTAGTTGTGCTTGTTTAGGCATGGCCACGAGCAAATAATTGAAAATCCACTCAACACATTATCAGGCATTGAACTGCTTGATGGGATGTATGGGGGTGTAGTGTAGGTCAGTCTGAAGACGTTCTGAACGTTCGTTCACTTCCCAAAAATTTTCGCCATTTTTCATAGGCCGTGCTCTGACGATGCCTGCAGCCATTTATCGACTAAACATCATTCGACGCCGGTGGCCATGGAGGGGTTAATTGGGAGGAAAAATGGCAAGTGGATTTCAGTAATGATAAATGAAAAGTTCTGAGTATTGGGAGTAAGAATGAAAAATATGTGAACCTGAAAAGGATCTACAGTTATAGCAATTGAATCTGGAATGCAGTAGCCCATGGACCTTTCAGATTATCAGATTTTTTGGACTGTCAGATGAGCACCTGAAAATATTCAAAACTCACCCCAAAATTATAATAAATTATAAAAATAAAAAAAATATATTGTTTACTCATCTTTGTAGTATAGTGCAGATGTAGGCTGTTTGAGGTCATATTAGTGCTAGGAGTGTTGGGGTGGTACGGTAGTAACTCTAAGGGACTGGTGGGGCTAGTGGTGCTGTACTGTGCTGCACACTGATAACTTCTCACTTGTACTGTACAGTACTGTAGAACACTCAGTATCAATTAGCAGCTTAGAATAATTAATACCGTACAGTAAAATCATTTTAAATTTACTTAATAAGTAGCCTATAGTATTGACCTTTTTTTTTCACTTAAAACTAACACTGTTTACTGCACACTACTGTATCTTAATCTTCATCTGTGGTGTCTGGCATGACAGGGGGTGGGTCATCTGCCAGACACTCTGCCTCAGTGAGCTGGCGACCAGGTCTAGGCTGGGGTTCAGGTTCCTGCTGCTGAACAGGTCTGGGTGCGGAAGTGGATAGTTCGGCGCACCGCTTTCGGCTATTTTTCGATATTTCTTTTTCCCCCGATTTTTCCTAAATTTTTTACCCCCCAAAGCTAAAAACTACCCTGGGCTGAAAACTCCGAACCATCGAGTTTTCGGTTTTCAGAACCATCGGATGCCGGATTATCAGAAGTTAACTGTAGAAATAATTGTAAGGGATGATCTGAAGCCAAGTAAGCAATGCACAGAAGCAATAAAGAAAGCTAACAAACTAGTTGGATTTATTTGTAGATTATCTGAGTTCAGATCTGAAAAAAAATTCATACCCTTTACAATTCCTTAGTGCGTCCACATTAATTTAGAGTACTGTGTGCAGTTCTGGTCAATGTATTACAGGAAAGATATAGAAAAATGAGAGGGAGTGCAGTTGCGAGTAACAAAAACGATACCCAGACTGAGGAAAAAATCATATGAAGCGCAATTAAATGAGCTAAAGTTATTTAAGCTATCAAGCACAGACTATGAGAGGATCTGATTCAAGTATTCAAGATTATTAAAGGAATTGATAATAAGGATGCTGATGTGTATTTTACAATTAATCATTCAAACTTTACTAGAGGTAATGGGTATAAGATTATTGGAAAGATTTCCAGTCTAATGAAACTAAGCATTTTTTCTTTAACAGGGTTGTTCACATTTGGAATAAACTGCCCAAAGATGTCGTTGACTGCAGAACAGTAGCGACATTCAAAAATAGTTTCGAAAAGTATCTCACTCCAAATCCCCAGCTAAACACCTTCATGACTGAATAATAAGGTAAGCTTTCTCAGTTTCAGACCGTGACGAAACTATTGCAGGGAAGTGCAGTGTAACTAATGATACCTGAAGGTTATTGACACTTGTAGTGTTATAGATATGGTTGGACAGGATATAGTTTACCACTTTTCAGTCTCTCCTATGAAGTTTCCATGTCAGCTTTTCCATGCTGCATGGTGGTCCTTCTCACTTTTTTCCTGCCAGCGTCGACTGGAGGGTTTAGTGGGTGGGGGGAGCCTTCTTGCTTTATTATCCTTACCTTCAACTTGTAGAATTAGATATCATAGTGATAGTCTTCTCTGTAACAAGCAACCTTGAAAGGACCATTAGGTCTGTTGCTGTTTGCTTTCCTTCGTTCTCCTTTGTACCCCATGCACACACTGCCTCCTCATCTCACCTCACCTCACGACACACTCTTCCTTCCATCACCTCATCACAGACCCCTGACCTCAACATGCTTTTCCACATCTTTCATACTGGACTTCCACCATATTTTCTAGATCCCTCTTTCCCTCACCTCTCCTTTCCTTCTCCTCTTCGTCCCTCGCCTCTTCGTCCCTCAACATTTCTTCCCCCACCTCTTCGTCCCTCAACACTTCTTCCCCCACCTCTTCGTTCCTCAACCCTTCATCCCTCACCTCATTCTTTGTCTCAGATTCTTGTGGGTTAAGGAAGCTTCCTAACACCTCTTTCTTAGGTATTTAGTTTTGGACATGACTGGATTTTGTACCTTATTTATGCAGAGTTGAGAGATATCGGAAGGATTTATGCAACACAGACGAGGATATTAAGGTGCAGGACAAAATAAATAGCTTAGAAAAAGCTGTTAGGGGGGCATCCTTAATCGACGATCGAGATTAAGTCTCATTACTTCTCTGCATCCTCCTTTTCTGTCCCTTCCCTTCCGTTCTTTCTATCCATCTGTCTATCCCATTACCTCTCCTCTGCCTCCCTCATTCTCCTCATCCCTCCTAATTCTTCTCATGACCAGCTGACTCACATTATTTTTTCTCTTTCCCCTCAGTTTTCTTTTCCTTCTTCCCCTCCTCGGATCCCTCTCTTTTCCTCCTTCTTGCCTCCCCCCATCTCTCTCTCTCTCTCTCTCTCTCTCATGGTGGAACTTCCTCTTATCTGTCACTCTCCCTCTCCTTCCCTCTCTCCCCTCCTCATTCGTTTCCACTCTTCCTGTTTCCTCCCTTCTTCATTATTGCATTCCATCTCCTCTCCCTTTCTCCCTTCCTATTTCAACCCTTCTTGTCGTCAGAGCAGATCTTAATTCCCTCCCCGTCCTTTCTTTGATGCTAGTCTCCTTACCTCTCCTTGTTGTCTCTCTCTCTCTCTCTCTCTCTCTTAGCAATATAGACATTCTCATAGCAATATAGACATTGATATTGATATTGAAGACGACAGTGTGTTAAATAAAGAGGTTACAGAGGATGAGGTGTACAAGTGTATACTGAAGCTTAAGAATAACAAGGCTGCTGGTATTGATAATATTATCTATGAATATATAAAAAAATACTAAACATCTCTTATGCCCCTTATATGTAAAACTCCTTAATAAGGTTCTAGAGACAGGAAATATCCCAGAGGAATGGCTGATAGGAATAATTATTCCTTTTTACAAGAACGTAGAAGTAAATGATGTAAATAATTATAGAGGTATAACTCTACTAAGTTGTGTAGGATAATTGTTTACAACAGTACTCAATGTACTGTTAACCAAATTTTGTGATGATAATTCTGTCATTAAGGAAATGCACGAAGGATTTAGGGAGGGATATTCTACTACTGATCATGTCTTTGTATTTAAAAAATTAATTGATCTGTTTCAGCACAAGAAGAAAAAATTGTATTGCCTGTATGTTGATTACAGAAAAGCTTTCGACCTTGTGTGGAGAGATGGCCTCTGGTGTAAACTACTGAAGATGGGAATTAGGTAAAATTATTAAGTAATAAGGAATATGTATAGCAATATAAAATCTTGTGTTTCAATTAATCAAGAGGTCTCTGACTATTTTGTAAGTTATACTGGTGTCAGACAGGGAGAAAATCTGTCACCACTTCTTTTCTCTTTGCATGTGAATGATATTGAAGAATACCTGTTAGAACATAGCTGTAATTACATTAATATTGATGACGAATGGGTGGATAATATGCTTAAAGTTCTCGTCTTGATGTATGCATATGATACTATTATATTAGCTGAGAGTGAAGTAGGTATGTGCAATGCACTTAAAGCTATGGAAATGTATTGTGACACATGGAAGTTAGATATCAGTTGTAAAAAGACAAAGATTACTATATTTAGCAAGATAAAATGTGGAACAGAGGATTACAACTTTCAATTTAAAGGAGAAAAGATTGAAATTGTTAAGGAATATAAATATTTGGGTGTTATCATGAATTATAATGGAAGTTTTAAAACATGCCAGGAACAACTGGTGCAGCAGGGTAGGAAAGCAATGTACAGTTTGATTGCAAAAGTGTCGTAAATTTGATTTGCCTATTGACTTGCAACTAGAGTTGTTTGATTCGATGGTATTTCCGATCATTACATATGACTGTGAGGTTTGGGGATACAGAAGTATTAAGGATATAGAGAAAGTAGATGTTACATTCCTGAAACATATACTTAATGTTCGTAAAACCACATCAATGCCATGATTTATGGGGAGTTGGGTAAATATCCCATCAGTACGCATGTTAAAAGTAGAATGTTGAATTATTGGTAAAGAATAATTACTGGTAAGCAAGATAAACTTTGTTTTGTAATGTATCAGTGTCTTTACAAACTGTATAATGAAAACAGTTTCAATTCACAGTAGTTGAACTATATAAAAACTTTGTTGAATAATTCAGATATATGAGGCATATGGTTGGGCCAAGAAGTTAAGAATCGTTTATGGCTGAAACTTGCTTTTGAGAGAAAGGTTAAGGACCAGTGGATCACTGAATGGCAGTCAGTATTGAATAATAAATCATCATGTACCATCTATGTTTCTCATAAAGATAGATTTGTCTTCGAAAGTTATATAGTAAAATTACCAGAACAGCACAGGATTAACCTATGTAAATTCAGAACTAATAATCACAGATTACCCATTGTAACAGGTAGGTTCAACAGAACTCCTAGAGAAGAAAGGTTCTGCAATAAATGTAATGATAATATCCTTGGAGACGAGTATCATGTATTATTTGAGAGTACTAATGATGACATCACAGCATTAAGGGTTAGGTATATACCGATGTATTACAGAAATAATCCCAGTAGATGTAAGTTAGCACAATTATCTCAAAGTAATAGCTATGTCTAACAGTGCAAAGTAGCATTATTCGTCAAGACTGTACTTAATATTTTTAGGTAATTTGTATTGATAAACATAGGATACACTATACTGTGTACTAAAATCGGGAGGTGTGCTCCATACTTTGTATAAAGTCTGAGCCTCATAAATATATGTCTATGTCTATGTCTCTCTCTCTCTCTTTCTCTCTCTCTCTCTCTCTTTATTTTGTGTGTGTGTGTGTGTGTGTGTGTGTGTGTGTGTGTGTGTGTGTGTGTGTGTGTGTGCCGAACACGAAAATCAGTGTAGTGGACCTGCATCAAACGACGTCGATGACATTGATCTGAGAGTCAATGGAGTCACCAGTGTCGATGGCTACGGATTATCCACATTGATTTCCCTACGTGTCAAGTGGGGTTGGTGGAGGATTAGTGCCCCTCACTGTAAAACAATTAACTCTAAGCCCTTTTCCACCCAGTTTGGGATACATGGCGTCTGGCAATGAATGAATGATGAATTAATTTCTAAAGTTCCTAAAGGGAGACGCAGGAAAGGTAACAAAAACAAATAAATCAGAGTCAAATGGCCACCCCTTAGGGGATTATTGCGTCTGGCAATAGATAGATAGACTTTTGAATGCGACTGTGCGATGAGTTCGTTTTCAGTAGCAATATTCTGGCAACATGCCTACGAGTCATTCCGTTGAGGAAAGGAGCTTCTTTAACCCTTCAGTAAAAGAAGTAAAATGATAGCTGGACAAAAACACAATAAGACTTCACCGTTCAAACGTCAACACGTTTCGGTGAAGCAAAAAATATAACAAAATAAATAGGTGAATAAAAATGCATTCTTCTGCGTCCCTCCATCATTCCTATCGGTAACAGTCTCATATATTGTACTGCACAACAATGGTCACTCTCAACGTCTTCGACTCCAGTCTCTTGATTGTCAGCACAATCGGCTAATTTTTGCAATTTTCTCCTTCCACAAATTTCCTAATAATTTGGTTTACACCGGGTCTGTCGATTAGTTTGTTGTAAGCCTTTTGTATTTTTGTGTGAAAGATCTGTCAGTGCTCGATTTTGTGCTTTCGATTTTCCTCATTACATTTTCTACTTTCGTCAGTTGCTATATCCTGTCATGCCCACCTTCGTTCTGTGCCCAACATTATCCCTTTTATACATCCTAGACCGCTTCTGACCTAAGTTTCCTATAGGGAGTTTTTTGTTTCTGATCCATAAGACAAGAAGAAAGCTAATTATACACCTTTTCTTTCGGGATAAAGTTATTGTACTGTTTCTAATGTTAGCCTGCCTTGTTTACCAAGAGCCTTAAAAACCATTCCTATTATTTGCTGTCTCTTATTTTCACATCCTCTCTAATTGTTATCCCAGTATTCCTTCACATTCCTCATTACTCTTCTCACTGCATTTCTTATCCTTAATACTTTTCCTTCTCTTCCCCTTACTTTTTTCCTCCATCGCCTTTCCCTCCTATTGATTCTTTTTTCCATTTCACCTTTTTTGCCTCTCTAATTCTTGCACTGCTGCTTTTCTTTTCCTTATTTTCCCGTTGTTTTCACTCTAGTTATCGCGTTCTTTATCGTCTTCCCCCCATCCCATCACTTTTTTTTTTTTTTTTATGCGAGGAAGGACCCACAGGCTAGGAGCCCGCAAACGGTTCCTTCCAAGGAAAACAAAGATACAAAAGAGAGCCAAATTCAAGATCCGTTCATTTCGAGATGCCTGGAGACACTGCGTTTGAAAGACAGGAGATCATAAGAAGTAAGAAATACAGACAGAGGGAGACAGTTCCAGAGCTGACCTGTTGCATAAATGAAGGACTTTGGGTAACGGTTAACTCTTGCAGTAGAGCGTTGGACAGAAAAGGGATGAGAGTTTGTTGCTAGACTGGTGCTATGCACCCGTCGTAGAGGTGGAGGAATGCAAGCAGACAGTTCAGAGGAGAGGTGACCATGGAAGTAGCGATAGAAAAGAGATAAATAGGCAACAGTGCGGCGAAGAGATAGAGGTTGAAGGGTGTCAGTAAGAGGAGGAGAGTTAATGAGACGAAAAGCCTTTGACTCCACCCTATTGAGAATAGCTGTATGTGGGGAGCATCCCCACACATGACAGTTGTACTCCACACAGGGGCGAATAAATTTACCCTTCCTTCCCTCTTTATTCCCAACTTTTGATTGACATTTCCTTCGTCTCACGCCATATGCTCTTCTTCCCATCTTCTAGTCTTTCTCATCCCATCCTCCTTCTCCTTCCCGCTTCCCTCACTTCCCTCACTAGTTACCGTTAATATTCTCTTTGTTGCCTGTGCTCTCCTCGCTAACTTTCCTGTTGGATGGCTGTATAATCGTGGCACCTGGAATGTTTAATCACTTGCAGTTCTCTCTGTCTGTCTCTGTCTGTCTGTCTGTCTGTCTGTCTGTCTGTCTCTCTGTCTCTCTCTCTCTGTCTCTCTCTCTCTCAGTTCCAGGGCCAAAGAAATGAGGTTCAGGGTGGGGGGGGGAGATTTTTCATGAATATATGAATGCTTTTAGATTCTTCAAGTTTTTCCCTGCGTCCCCTGAAACTCATACTCCATTTATGCCCCTGCACTGTTTTACGGACTTTCTCTTTCTTTTTTGATGAATTACGTCCAGCTAATTAACGTTTTTCCTTTTATGACATGATTCTGGACCCACCCCGCCCTGCCCCGCCCTACTCAGACCCACCCAGCCATACCCCGCCCAACCACACGCCAGCTCTGTCTCCGACGACTTCCTATATCTCATACCTCTTCGTGTTTTTCATCCCTCCTTTCCGACTCATGCATTCCCCCTCGCATTCTCTCTTCCTTTCTCTCACTATTCCCCTTGTCTCTTTCACTCCCTGTTAAATGCATCCCTTTCCCTCACCCCCTCTTATCCCTTCTTCGCCATCCTCTACGCCTTGTCCCTCTCATAACCTACTTCGTCTTTCTCACACCCCTCACCCCTTACACTGTCACCTCTCATCCCTTCATCCTACCCTCCCCTTCACCCCTTGACTCCCTTCACCTCACAATACCCTCTACCCCTTCACCTCACCCTGCCTTTCACCCATTCACCTCTCCCTACCCCTCATCCCTTCACCTCACCCTGCCTTTCACCCATTCACCTCTCCCTACCCCTCACCCCTTCACCTCACCCTACCTTTCACCCCTTCCCCTTACCCTACTTTTCACCCCATCACCTTACCCTACCCTTCACCTCACCCTATCCTTCACCTTACCCAACCCTTCACTTCACCCAATTCTTCACCTCACCCTACCCTTCACCTCACCCAACCCTTCATCTCACCCTACCCTTCACCTCACCCTATCCTTCACCTCACCCTACCCTTCACCTCACCCAACCCTTCACCTCACCCTACTTCACCCATTCAGTTCCTCCAAACCATCAGCTCTTCAGCTCACCCTATCATTTGCCCCTTCGCCTCACCCTACCGCATCATCCCTTCCCCCCTTAATCTCACCCTAGTTATCATCCCTTCACCTCACTCTACCCAACACTCCCTCACCCCACCTTACAGTTCACCCCTTCACCTCACTCCCCCTCCCCAACTCACATCTGCTCTCAGTTACAAGCACTGGGACGCACCAGTCTTGAACTTATGCTTTCTCCATTCCTTGTATACACTGTGGGTGATACTGGGTACAGCAAATGTAGATGAGGTGCAATACACCATTTTGCATTCCTCTGTCTGTCTCTGTCTCTGTCTGTCTGTCTGTCTGTCTGTCTGTCTCTCTCTCTCTCTCTCTCTCTCGTGTGTTGTGTGTGTGTCTGTATTTTATTTTTTTTCCTTGTATAATGTCTTTCTGCCTGTTGATTTCATCTCCAATATCATCCCTCCTCATACACCCTCATCTTTACAACCCATCCCATTTCTTTCTTCCTTCCTCTTCCTTCCCTCAAACCTTCTCGTCTGCCTCCACCGCTTCTTTTCCTCTTCTTTTTCCTCATACTTTTTCCTCCTCCTGTCTTCCTTCATTTCTTCACTTTACATCTCCTCGGTCTTTTTCAACCTCCTCCTTTTCTTCCCGTACTGTCATTTCCACTTCTTCCTCGCCTTTTTCATCTCTGTTCCCATTGTCTTCTCAGCATTTACTCTCGTTTGCTTCCTCTCCTCGTCCCTCTATCCATTCCCCTCCTTCCATTCTTTTGTTCCCATCATTCTTTCTTTATTCCTTCCTCCCTCCTTTCACTACATTTTCCCGTTTCCCTTCCTTTCCTATTTCCTCATCCCTCTCCGATTTTCTTCCTCTCAGTCTTTCTCCTTTTTCCCATATATTCTCATTCCTTCACCTATTCCCTCCTTTCTCCTTCCTTCCCCCATTTAACTCACCCGGATTTCCTAATATTTCATCCTTTATCCCCCCTTCCTCCCCTGCCTTTCCATTCAGTTTTGTTTCATTATATCCCGCCCTCTCTCATTCCATCTTTCTCCCCCCAAGTCCTCCTCCCCCTCTACTAAGATCGCTTCAGTACCTGTCCTTGCTAACCCCACCTGTCGGCCACCTGAGGGCACTACCCACCCTCACAAGAATAATACAACGACCAAAAAGAACTCACATGTCTTGCCACTGGAGTTACCATTTTACCATTTTGACTGCCTCTTGCTGTTCCTGCCCCACTTTTTTATATTCTCCCTTATCCTTCAACCTATTTACCTCAAGAAATATTATAAAAGTGCAAGAAATTAATCATTCTGCTTTGCCTCCACAGTCGGATGTATTGGATGTTTCACTGACTCTCCCATACCTTTCTCTCTTTCGTGTCTCCCCTCCGCTTTTTCCCTGTAGTTTGTCGAGTTCATCTTTTGTACTTCCTCATCATCTTTCTTCCTTCCTTTTGCACCTCTTTTTCCGTATACCGTTCACCTTCTTCCCTTACTCATCGCTTTCCTTCTTCCCTCCCGAAGCCCCTTCTTTCGTGACTGCGGAAGCTTTGCCTTATAATTATTGATTAAAACACTAGTAAAATTCCGGCGGAGGCGTCCTTCATAACTCCGCATTATGGAGTCACCTTGGAAATTGTCAGACGTTTGTTCTGTGCAAATTTCGGCGCAGGGACTAGGGGTATTCTGGGGTCAAGATTACAGCGATTTTACAAATGGCGGTAGAGTTTACAAAAGGCGTGTTGGGGTTGTGGTTCTTTGGGAAGGAGGGAAGAGGGAGAAGGGCAAAGAAGAAAGGGAAGGGAGGTTGTGGTGGTGCTTTTTCTGTGTGTGTGTGTGTGTGTGTGTGTGTGTGTGTGTGTGTGTGTGTGTGTGTGTGTGTGTGTGTGTGTGGGTGGGTGGGTGTGTGTGTGTGTTGCTCTTACTGTTGCTGTTAGCTAAGCGTAGTGGTACCGGCTTCAGAAAAAAAAAACAACCTCTTTCACGTATACTTACTTTCTCATCCACGATGAAACCCCCCCTTATTACCCTAGGAATTACCCTGATTTCTGCACTTGTTGCTTGTTATGCCTGATTAACAGGAGCAGTTTTCCAAATAGCCTACTGTCCCCACATTTTTCATCAGTTCTATTCACATCTTTCACACTCTTACACACTATTCTTTCCATCCCTTTCTTGCCCTCACTCTTCCTCGCATGCACACTGCTTGAGATCTGTTTTTTATTTTTGTTTACTCTTTTCTTTATATGGCAGTACCGATACCACTACCGCTTACCCTGGTCAGCCGTTTCCACCGCAGTACGTCAACATCAACGCAATTGTTACCGTGTAATTTCTCATTCGCCAACCATTTCACCCACTCAAAGACGTAAGGCACTTCTCCGAAACTTCACCTTTCTCCAGCCCAGAGCACCGAGATCCCATTCCTTTCATTCATCGCAGCATAGTTGACATCAGTATGCCTTTTGGCACACCCAAAAGAAAAAACCCTGGTGTCACTTTCCATAAACGCCTCAAGGTCCCTAATACTGTATTTTTGTCATTTCTTACAAACTATAGCTTACATCATATCCCTGAGTTCCTTTTCCTGCTGTGATCATCACGACATACCTAAAGCTTTCCAGATCTTCTTCGTCTTCCCCTATTACACTTACTCTCATGTTTATGTGATCTTTCCTTACGTTGTCTCATTTCCTTGCTTTTCCGCTCGTTCACTCTCAAATTTCTCCACATTGAATGAAGCAACAGCTGCTTAACTTTACCCTCTGATTCTGTGATCTAAGCTATATGATGTTAGTGTCATGGAGGTTGGTCCTGTTTTTGTTGTGGTGGTGATGGAGTTTGTGTTGGTGATGGTTGTTGTTGTGGTGCTATATTTTGTTGTTGTCGAATTGATTGCTATTGTGGTTGTAATAATGGTAATGGTGAGGGATGATAGTATGATGGCTGATGTTGTGGGTGTATTGATTGTTTTTACTGCAGTGCTAGAGATGCATCTTTAGACAAGAAGACAAAGTTAAGTCATACGACAATCGTGTTTATTAGCTTCTAGATTTAGTACCCAGTGTCACCTCACCTTCCGCCTCCTGTGTGCTTTTGATAAGCGTGAGCGTGCATCTTCTGACTGCTTGTAATGAGAATGCGAAGTCGTGTTTTTGAAGGGTATGTATTTTCTCATCTGCTTGAACATATACCACGCGCGCGTGCGTGCGTGCTTGCGTGTGTGTGTGTGTGTGTGTGTGTGTGTGTGTGTGTGTGTGTGTGTGTGCTTATTACGATGAAGGCCCACTTATTATTAGAGGGGTTATCCTGATCACTGCACTTGTTGCTTGCTTTGCCTGATTGACAGGGGCAATTTTTCAGATATTGCCCACTCGTTTTTTTTCTCTTCCATACACGCATCTCACCCTTTTGCACACTGTTCTTTACACTTCTTTCTTGCACTTTCCTTTATTCTCACACCCACTGGTTCTGATCAGTACATTGTCTGTTACTAGTTTCATTTCACCTTTCTGTACATATGGCCGTACCGATACCACGACTACTCACTTTTGTCAGCCCTTTCCACCGCATTACATCTACATCCACACCATTCTTACTGTGCCGGTTCCCACTCGCCTGCATTTCACCCAACACAAAGTCATAAAGCATTTCTTTTCCAGATGTAACCGAGTTCCAGTCCATAACACGGAGATCCCTTTCCTGGCGTTCATTACAGCAAAATTGGCAACAGTGTGCCTTCTTACAAACCCATAATAACAGAAGTTTTTCTCCCCTTCCACAAATCTCTCAAGGTCCGTAATACTTTTACAGTTTCTTCCACCTTATGACTCCCTTCATATCCATGAGTTTCCTTTCCCGGTCTGTCCATCTCGACATACCTAAAATATTCGAGATCCTTCAAATCTTTCCCAGTTAGCCTTACTTCCATCTAGTTGTGCTCTATTTCATTATGTCGTCTCATTTCATTGCTTTTCCTCTCGTGCGACAGTCAAATTCCTCCACTCTTACATAAACATCAAATGCTGAGCTTTCCCTTCTGAGTCTGTTATCCAAGTTATATCATCTTGTTAGTGCTATGATGGTTGGTCTTGCTTTTGTTATCGTGGTGATGAATTTGATTTTGGTAATGGTTGTTGTTGTGATGATTGTTGTAGTATTGATTGTTATTGTGGTGGTAGTGATGGTACTGGTGATGGATGATGGTGTTGATGGAGGATGACGGTATGATGGCTGATATTTTGGGTGTATTGGTGGTGGTTGAGAGGGTTCTTACTGCAGTACTAGAGATGTTTCTCAAAGCAAAAGGACAGAGCGAGTCATATGATAGTTGCACTTCTTAGCCGCCACCTTGAGCACCAAAGCCACCTCACATGCCGCCCCTTGTGTGCTTTTGATAAGAGTGAGCATGTGTAGTCAGACTGGACGGTTTGTGCTGAGTATGCAAAGTCCTATTTTTGTGGTGTGTGTATTTGTTAACGTGCTTAAACATATACCGTGTGTGTGTGTGTGTGTGTGTGTGTGTGTGTGTGTGTGTGTGTGTGATAGTTTCTTGTTTTTTCGTGTCTTCTGTTTGCGTGTTTGTGTCCATCTCCGTAACTATACCGCCTCCCTCAACCTCATCTTTTCGTCCCATCCCGTTCCTTCCTTCTTCTTCCTTACCTCATGTCTTCCCTTCTGTCTTCTCCCGTTTCTCTTCTTCCCCTTCGTCCTCCCACGCTTTCCTCCTGCCTCAATTCTCCCTTTCTTCACATTATCTCTCCTCTTTCTTTTTCATCCTTTCTTCTTTTCCTCCTGTACGTTCATTTTCACGTCTTCCTCGTCTTTTTCACCTCTGTTTCCATTTTCCTCTCAGCATTTCCCTCGTTTCCCCATCCACTTCATTTTTCTTCCGCCCACCCCTCCATCTCTTCACTTCTCATCTTCCATTCTTGGATATCCATCATTCTTCCTTTTATTTCTGTCTCCCTTCCTCCTGTAATTACTTTCCCGTTTCCTATACGTTCCTTATTCCTTACCCTTCTTTCATTTTCTTCCACTCAGTCTCTCTCACCTTTTTCCGATAAATCCTAACTAATTCAACCTTTCCCTCATTTTTCTCCTACTTTCTCCCATGTAACTCAACTGACTCTCCTAATATTTCCTCTTCATCTCCCCTTCCTCTCCTGCCTTTTCCACAGGTTTTAATTTCATTTCCCGCCTTCTCTCATTCCCTCATTCACCTTCTCCCTCCTTCTCCCCTCCCCCGCAAGCTCGCCTCATTCCCCTGCTCCTTAATCCCACCCGTCGGCCACCTGAGGGTATTACTCACTTTCACAAGAAATATAATCCAACCACGAAAAGAAAGAAAAAACTCAAACGTCTTGAAACTGGAGGTATCATTTTATCATTCTGGCTCTCTCACTATTTCTGTCTCATTTTTGGGTTTCTTTCGTCTCCTCCGCATATCCTTCCTCAAGAAATATAATACGAGTAAAAGCGCGAGAAATGAACCACTCGGTTTGTTCCCAGAGTTGTTTGTATGGGAAGATTCTGTGACCTTTCCTTACTTTTTCCGTCATTCGTGTCTCCACTCCTTTCATCTAAATCCAATTGATTTCTTTCATACTACCCCATCATCTCCCTTCTTCTCTCATCTTTTCTCCCATTTTCCCTACAAGGTTCTCCGTCTTCCCTTACTCACCGCTTTCCTTCTTCCCTCCCGAAACCCTTCCTTTCGTGTCTGAGGAAGCTTTGCCTCATAATCATTGATTAAAACAGCAGTAAACTTGTGGCGGAGGCGTCCTTTGTAACTCCGCATTATGGAGACACTTTGGAAATCGCCCGGCTTTTGTTCTCTAGTGAAATGACGCCGTATATGTGGAGTAGGGTTATTTTTGAGTCAAGATTATAGTGATTTTACAGTTGCTGGCGCTAGGATATACAAAAGGCTTGTTTCGGTGGTGGTTCGTGGGGAAGGAGCTGGGAGGAACAAAGGCAAAGAAGACGGAGAAGGAGGGCGTTAGTAGGTGTGTGTGTGTGTGTGTGTGTGTGTGTGTGTGTGTTACTTAAGCGTAATGGAGCTCGGCTGCATGAGAGAGCAATCTCATTCACATATACCTTTACGTTTTCATCCACGATGAAACCCCGCTTATTACTCGAGGGATTACCATGATCACAGCACCTGTTGCTTGCTATGCCTCATTGACAGTGCCAGTTTTCCAAATACCTGTACTGCCCCCATTTTTGCTCTGTTCCATTCACTCTTTTCACCCTCTTGCACATTATCCTTTCAATCTCTTTCCTGTCCTCTCTATTTCTTTCACACCAGTTGCTTTAGATCTGTATATTGTCGTTTTCAGTTTCATTTCACTCTTCTTCATTTAATTGTCAGCCCTTTTCACTGCACTGCATATACATCCACACCATTCATACTGTGTCACTTCTCACCCGGTAACCATTTCACCCAACATGAAGACATATAGCACTTCTTTTCCAACACTTAACTCTTTTCCGGTCCATAACACCGACCTATTCCTGGTATTCATTGCTTATTTGGCAACAGCATGTTTTCTTGTATACCCATAAGAACAGGCGCTGGTCTCTCCTTGCACAAACGTCTCAAGGTCGCTAATAGTTTTTCTGTTTCTTCCACCCTGTGGCTTACATCCTATCCCAGAGTTCCTTTTCCTGCTGTGTCCATTCCGACATACCTAAATCAATCCACATCTTACACATCTTCCCCAGTCACACTTACTCTCATATCCCTGTGCTCTTTTTCCTTGCTTCGTCTCATTTCTTTGTTTTTCTTTTCGTGCACTCTCAAATTCCTCCTCTCTTACAGACTTAAACACCGACTGCCAAACTTTACCTTCTGAGCCTCTGATGCTAATTTGTATCGTCTTCTTAGTGTTGTGATGTTTAGTCTTGTTTTTGCTGTTTTAGTGATGGATTTTTTGTTGATGATGAGTGTATTGTTGGTGATGGTTGTTGTGGTGAGCGTTGTTGTTGTGGTATTCTTTGTTATTGTGGTGGTAATGACGGTGGACGAGAATGGTCTGGTGGCTGATGTTGTTGGTGTTTTGGTAGAGGTTGTGATGGTTCTTATTGCAATGCTAGAGATGGTTCTTTAGGCAAGAGGAAAAAAACAATGTTATACGCGCGCGCGCGCGTGCACGTGTGTGTGTGTGTGTGTGTGTGTGTGTGTGTGTGTGTGTGTGTGTGTGTGTGTGTGTGTGTGTGTGTGTGTGTGTGTGTGTGTGTGTGTTTATATGCAAGGAAGAAGGACCCAAAGGCCAGGAGCCTGTAAATTGTTCTCTTCAAGAAAAAGTAAAGCACAAGATAAGAGAACCATATTCAAGAGCTGTTCATTTCGCGATCCCTTGACACACTGTGTTTGAAAGACTGGAGATCATAGGCAGTAGGAAATACAGACAGAGGGAGACAGTTCCAGAGTTACCTGTTGCATAAAAATGAAGGACTGGGAGTAACGGTTAAATTTTGCATTAGAGAGCTGGACAGAAAAGGGATGAGAGTTTGTTCTAAACGAGCGCTATGCGACGGCCGTAGTAGAGGAGGGATGCAAACAGATAGTTCAGACGAGCAGTGACCATTGAAACAGCGATAGAAAAGAGATAAGAATGCAACAGTATGGCGAAGGTATAGAGGTTGTAGGCAGCTAGTATGAGGAGGAGAGTTGATGAGAAGAAAAGCCTTTGACTTCACCTTGTTGAGAAGAGCTGTATGTGGGGAGCCTCCTCACACATGACAGTTGTACTCTAAACAGGGGCGGATAAAACCCAGGTATAACGTCAGCAACTGTGCAGAGGAAAAGAAGACACTGAGTAGGCCTAGCACACCTAATCTCTTGGAAGCTGATTTTACGAGATAGGTAATTCGTTCTCTCGAAGACAAATCTCCAGAGAATGAAAACCCAAGTATGTTTCAAGCAAATGGAGGATAAGTAGGATATTGTTAAAAATTAGTGGGTAATCCCGTGGAAGATTTTGTCGGGTTGGTAGATGTAGAAACGGAGTTTTGGGTGCATTAAAAACAAGATTATTTTTACCCCAATCAGAGATATAAACCAATTCAGACATTACGTGTGCCATAGCCTCATCCCTTTTTCGTTGAAGTAATTGCTTAGTTGGTCACTGTGGGAACCAAATGGAAAGGCAAAGAGTGAAGTCATCAGCGTAGGTGTGGATAGGGTTAGATGTACAACTTAGAAGGTCACTAATGAACAAAAGAAAGAGAGTTGGTAATAAGACAGAGCCCTGAGGAACACCAATATTGATAGCTCAAGGAGAAGAATGGTGGCTATCTACAGAAGTAGATACAAAACGACCAGAAAGAAAGCTAGAGATAAAGGCGCAAATACAAGGATAGAAACTGTAAGAGGGAAGTTTGAAAATTAAAGAATTATGCTAGACTCGGTAGAAAGCCTTTGAGATATCAAGTGCAATGACAACGCTTTCGCCAAAGTCCCTAGAGAAGGATGAGCAGGAGTCTGAAATGTAGGTGAGAAGATCCATACTGATGATCGAATAGAAGGTTGTGACTAGAAAGATGCTTTAAAATTCTTTTGTTAAGAATAGACTCAAAAACTTTTGAAATACAGATTGTTAAAGCAATTGGGCGATAGGTGGAGGGTTAGGAATGGTCACTCTTCTTTGGGACAGGCTGAATGAGGGCAAACTTCCAGCAAAAAGGAAAGGCACAAGGTGATAGACGAAGGCGAAAGAGTTTACCTATGCAAGGAGTAAGCACAGAAGCACAGTTCTTGAGGACAACAGAAGTGACCCCATCAGGCCCATATGCCTTCTTAGTATTGAGGCCAGTGATGGCAGAGAATACACCAACTGAAGAAATTTTAATGTCAGCTTCGAGGAATTCAGAGGGGGGGAAGTGATGGAGGGACAGCTCCGGAATCGTCTAAGGTGGAAATGGAGAACATCTGAGCGAAGAGTTCTGCTTTATCAGTAGAAGAAATAGCTATAGAGCCATCAGGATGGAAAAGAGGAGGGAAGAATGATGAAGTAAAGTTGCTAGAAAGGTTTTGAGCAAGGTGCCAGAAGGAGCGGGAAGAATTAGAGTTGGAGAGTTCAGAGCATTTAGTATGGATGAAATTATTTTTAGCAAAGTGAGGAACAGATTTAGCATGATTCCGGGCAGAAACATAAAAGAGATGAGATTCAGGAGTGAACTGGCTCTGGTACCTTTTGTAGGCCTTCAATTTCTTGTGGACTGCATTAAATATAGCGTGATTAAACCAATTTTATTTGCATTAATCTAAGGATATGAGAAAGGAATGTATGCCTCCATGCCTGAAAGAAAAACCTCCGTAATGCACAAGACATACTCAGATGTCTCCCGGCCATGGAAGCAGTAATTGTTCCATGGAAAATCAAAGAAGTACTGCTTGAGGGCCTCCCAGTCAGTGGCTCCGAAGTGCCACAGCCGAGGTATATTTGGAGGATCCACAGGCCGTACTGGAGCGATAGGACAGGTTATGGTGATTGGAGGAGCCCAATGGAGAGTACAGATTACAACATAAGCAGAAAGATTTTGTAAGGAGAAGGTCAAGTATGTTGGAACTCTCTCCAAGGTGGGCAGGGATATGGGAAGGGTGCTGTACAAGTTGCTCTAGGCCGTTAAGGATAGAAAAGATGTAGGCTTGTTCACCAGGTGGATCAGTGAAAGGAAAGGAGAGCCAAATGTGGTGGTGAACATTTAAATTTCCTAGAATGGAGATTTCAGAGAAAGGAGAAATGGATAGAATGTGCTCTATCTTAGACGTAAGATAGTCAAAGAATTTTCATAGTGAGTAGACTTAGGGAATAAGTAAACAGCACAGATATATTTAGTCAGAGAATGACAGGAAACCTGAGGCCAGAGAGTAAAGAAATCTGAAGATTCAAGTTCAGGAAAAAGCAAGCATCAAAACTACTCAACAGCCCTAATGACAATAGAATATTCTGGTCATCTCTTAATTCTTTCAATAATAACTTTAACAAGTCATCTTCCATTTCCCCACTAAATTCTTCAGATGGCAACATTACAAATGACCCGTATGGGAAAGCAGATATTTTTGCCACTATATTTGCCAGAAATTCCACCATAGAGGATGCCAGCCAGAATGTCCCAGTACTAGAACTTGACTCTCGCGAAATTGCCCCACTTAAAATACGGACAAGATACGTAAAATCCATCCTTGACAATCTACCTACCAGCAAAACTCCAGGCCCAGATGGAATTCTGCCACTTGTTTTGAAAAGTGTTCCCCTGAACTTGACTCTGTTCTAGCTAAATTATTCAGACTATGCATACGTATTTCTTTATTCCCAAATTCATGGAAAGAAGCCAATATCCACCCAATTCTGAAGAAAGGAAGTTCCTCTGACCCCTCTGATAACAGACCAATAGCTGTCACATCTTCTCTTGGTAAGGTATTTGAAACTTCAGTTAAAAAGCACATTGTTTTACATCTTGAATCCAACAACTTAAATAGTGACAGACAATATTGTTTTTGCCACGATAGATCCACCATTGACATACTGAATCTCCTAACTCATACCTTTTTTTTTTTTTTTTCATAATAATCATGGCGGCGCAACTGCCAGGGTCATATGCTGCAGTATAACAAAGAAGTAAAAAGCAAAAAAAAAACAAAAAACAGAGGATAAGCCACACAATCAAAAAGGAGAAATTCCAAATATCCTTAAGAAGTCCTGCCTCCTTCACAAAGGAGAGGGTTGCCCCTCCCAAGACACAGGCATCCTCCCCAAGCACGGAGGAAAGATGATACACACCACCATCCGTTTGGTGGTCAGAGAGGAACCGACGCCGCAAATCCTCAAGACTAGGGCACTCCACCAACAGGTGCCGAACAGTCAAGGGAACCAGACAGTCATCACAGAATGGAGGAGGAGCCCTCTCCATTAAAAAACCGTGAGAGAAACGGGTGTGGCCAATGCGGAGGCGGCACAAAACAGTCTCCCATTGACAAGGGAAGCCCTGGTAACTGAATGAGCCCACCTTCTGGCAAATCGAGCGCAACTTATTGGCACCCACAGCATCCCAGTGCTCCTGCCAACAGCACCAAACCCTGAAGGCAATAAAGGAGCGCATATCTGCAGCAGGCAGACGATACAGAGGGGACTGTGCAAGAGGGGGACGAGCCGCTGCCGCCTTGGCCAGCTGATCAGCTCGTTCATTCCCTGCCACTCCTACATGAGCTGGAACCCAACAGAAATCTACACGACGTCCACGACGCCCTAAAAGGAAAAGCCACTCTAAAATGGATAAAACCAAAGGATGAGAGGGATTAAAAGACTCCATTGCAGAAAGAGCACTTCGTGAGTCACTAAAAACAGTAAAAGCAGTGTGGAGGAGAGTGAAGAGAAACTGAAGGGCATATAAAATAGCAGTCAGCTCAGCCGTAAAAACAGAAGCAGTCACAGGGAGGCTCCCACCTCGACAGAAGGTGGGAAACACCACACCAAAGCCCACACCCGCATCAGACTTAGATCCATCAGTATAAACTGGTATGGAGTCCCCATGAGAAGAGGCATGCTCTAAAAACAGAGAAAATAAAACCTGAGAAGGAAGGGAGGCCTTACTGGATGAGAAGAAACGACAAAATGTCACCCTGGGGAGAAGCCAGTAGCCCACCCTCGGGACACGGTGGGGAGTGATTGGCACAGAAGGAACAGAGAAGCTAGACATAATTGACTGCACCCTGAAACCAAAGGGCTTTGGAAAGGATGGCCGAGTGAGAAAAATAGGTGACCGAGAATCTTGAGAGACCTTGACAAAGGGCACAGAGTCTGGGAGACGAGATAAGCGATACCAACATCTCATCAAAAGGGAAGAGCGGAGCAAGTCTAGAGGAAGGACACCAGCATCAGCCAACAAATTCGAAATCGGGGAAGATCGAAATGCCCCAGTGGCGAGACGAACACCAGCATGATGTATGGAATCTAAAATACGAAGCCGGGCTTCTGAGGCAGAGGAATAAACTTCACATCCATAATGAAGTTTGGATAAAACAGAGACTGATGCAACAGGAGGAGGGTCTTGCGATCAGCTCCCCAGTATGTGTGCGCTAAAACTTTCAAGAGACCCAATGCTCTGAGACACTCAGCTTTTATGTACCTCAAGTGAGGGACCCAAGTCAACCGGCTGTCAAAAATCAGCCCTAAAAACCGGGTTTCCTTTAAACACGAAATACGATGCCCATCTAAAAAAAGGTTTGGGTCAGGGTGGACTCCACGAACGTGGCAAAAATGCATGGCAACGGTCTTCTTGAAGGAAAATCGAAAACCTCGTTCATCAGCCCATCTAGAGACACGGTTGAGAGCCATCTGCATCCTCCTTTCTGCCATTGACATCCGTGAGGCAGTGACAGAGATCGATAAATCGTCAACATAGAGAGAGCCACGAACACCATCAGGGAGCACAGAAAAAATGCTGTTAATTGTCACTGTGAAAAGGGTAACACTTAGTATGCTCCCATGTGGCACACCATCCTCAAGGGGACGTGCAGTAGACAGCTCACTCCCAACTCGGACCCGAATAAAACGATTAGATAAAAACTCCCTGATAAAAGTGGGGAGTTGCCCACGGAGACCAAACTCATAAAGAGATTGCAATATACCATGACGCCAGGAAGTGTCGTACGCCTTCCCCAAATCAAAGAACACTGTGATATGATGCTGGTTAGTTGCAAAAGCCCGGCAGATGGAAGATTCTAAAGAAAGGAGAGCATCTGTGGTCGACCGCATCTTCTGAAACCCACACTGGACTGGAGACAAGTAACCACCCTTCTCTAAGTACCACACGAGCCGACTATTCACCATCTTTTCGAGGACCTTACAAAGGCAAGATGTCAGCGAGATAGGGCGATAATTAGTGGCCTGCAAGTGATCCTTACCCGGCTTAGGGATGGGAAGAACCACAGCATCATCCCATGAGGTCGGAAACCCACCATTGCACCAAATTCTGTTATACAGTGACAACAGAAAATGAAGGGCTGCATCAGGCAAGTGGTGTGAGAAGGAATATGGGACATCATCCAAGCCTGGAGACGAGTCGCGACACTGCGAGAATGCCGTCTGAAGTTCAGAAGCAGAAAAAGCAACATTATATGACTCCTCCGCAGTAGATGGAAAACTAATGCCCAAAGATTCCAGGTGCCGTCGGCGGCATGCCGACGGGGATGAGGTGTCCTTCCTAGAGACATTAGCAAAATGAGCTGCAAATATCTCGGCAACAGACGAAGTATGAGCCACCACCACAACTGCATGAGATAGAACAGGAGGAGAGGGAACGGGAAATTTCCCTGAAATCTTCCTCACCCGTTTCCACACTTTTGTGAGAGGAGTCTGTGAAGAAATTGAAGAAACAAATGATGCCCAAGACTTCCTCCTAGCCTCCTTCATAACCCGCCGGGCATGAGCTCGGGCCCTCCTATATGCTGCTAAGTAACCAGGGTCACCTCGGTGACAACGAAGTCGGGAGAAAGCAGCACGTTTAGCCCAAACAGCAGAAGCACACTCATCAGTCCACCAGGGAACTGGACGGCAAGGAAAGTGACCAGCTGTTCTCGGAATACTCTGCAGTGCTGCCGAGTGTAGTAAGTCCGTGAAATACTCAACAGCAGCATCAGTGCTGATAAAATCCTCCACACATCGGTTCGGGGAACACAGCTCCTCAAAAACCGGCCAGACCGCCCTATCCAAGCGCCAGCGGGGAAGACGACGCCAAGGCGCACTCTGTGTCGATCTTAATAAAATAGGGAAGTGGTCACTGCCATGTAAGTCCGGTAACGCAGCCCATGTAAAATTCAGGGCTACCCCTGCAGAGCACAGAGACAAATCAATAGAAGTAAAAATACCCGTTTGACTATGGAAGTAAGTAACTTCACCAGAATTTAAAATGTACAGGTCCACATCCTCCACAATGGAGGCTAACATAGTACCTCTAGCATCAGCTGTGGAGCCACCCCACAGGGGATGATGACTGTTCATGTTGGCCAGCAAGAAATAGGGTGAGGGAAGTGCACGAATAAGATTTTCAAGATCAACCCTCTTAATAGTGGCACTAGGAGGGAGGTACAAAGAGCACACAGTATAACGATGGGGAAGGAAAATCTGGAGAGCAACAGCCTGCAGTGGAGTGTTAAGACTCACAGCAGTGAAAGGTATGTCACTGCGCACTAGAATAGCCACACCCCCACCATGACCCTGTCCAGGAAGAGGATCTGAATAAAAAACCTGGTAACCAGGTGGACTGGGAGGCGCAGCATCACCAACCATTGTCTCTTGTAGGCAAACACACACAGGTGAATACTCAGCCAGAAGCCAATGGAGTTCCTCCCAGTTGGCTCGTAAACCACGGCAGTTCCATTGAATAATATTAGCCATTAAAACTATTGAAATAAAAAGGGGCAGGGGAGAGGGACAAACAGAAAACCATAAAAAAATACTAAAAATATTAAAATGGAGGAACTATATACACAAAAGAAAGGGTCACTTAGTGGAAACCACTGAGCGACCCTGGGAGACAATCTTCTTGGGAATGCGGATACGCCCACTAAGGGGCTTGTCACGGGCAGCAACATGGCTAGAACGAGGGCCTGGGGTCTGCGAAGTGTTGGGGGACTTCACAGACACCCGTTGCTGCCCAGCAGGAGAGGAAGAGCTACTCCGAACTCTGCCCCAGGCCCCCAGTGAACCAAGAGGTCGAGCAGGAGGGATTGGGGTCCTGGCCTCCAAACGTGGAGGGGGCAGGACAGGATCCTCCGAGGTAACTGGAGGAGGAACATCCAATACCCCGGAGGAAGAGGTGCCAGACTGGCCTGACACCCCAGAAGCCCCCGAAGACCCAGAAGCAGGGTCCGAGGGCTGTTGCACAGATGGACTAACTACAGAGGATGTGGACTCCACGACCGACACCTTGCTTGGAGGATCTTCAAAACTCAAAGACTCTGAGGAACCACGATGACGTTTAGCAAATGAAGAATGTGCACCATGACTACCAGGGGATACCATAGATGTAGAGGTCGAGTCTTGAACTGTAGCGGCAACCATCTCAAGTGTGGGAGAGTGTTGCACTGACATGGAATCAGCAGATGAAGGCATAGGAGCTGACACAACAGGAGGAACTCGGGTCTGCTGCTGGACAGGACGACGAGGACGGCTATGACCGGACAAAACTGACGCATAAGACACTCCGTTACGGAAAACAGATGACATGACTCTACTCCTGGCCTCAGGAAAGCTTATTTTATCCCGATTGCGGATGAGGAGGATCTCCTTCTCCAAGCAAAACCGGGCACAGTCTTTAGATGAAGCAGGATGTGCCTCGCCACAGTGCAAACAACAAACAGGTCCAGGACAGTCCTGTCCTGCATGAGTGGATGCCCCACAACTGACACACACACCACTGGGAGGTCCTGTTGCAAACGACGACAGACTCGCCCAACATGCCCGTACATCTGACAGTGGTAGCAGCGTCGTGGATTTGGGACAAAGGGTTTGACCCCAAGGGACAACCAAGCCACCTTGATGGATGAAGGGAGAACAGTACAGTCGAACATCAGCAACAAGGATGGAGTTGGGGTAAGAACACCATCAACCTTCTTCTGAAACCTCTCCACTTTAACAACCCTGTGGACCTGGAGTTCTTCAAGTAGCTTCTCTTCACTGTAACGCAATAAGTCTTTTGAGAAAACAACACCTCGACTATGATTTAAAAAGGCATGGGGAACACAAGTGAACAGTGCATCCGGGTCCTTACAATGGGCAGCCAGCCGGGAACCCTCCTCAGGGGATGTAACCTCCACTAGGAGGCTACCATCCCCCTGAGGTGAGATCTTCGGCTCTCTCCCTCAGATTGACACAATGCGCCAATGAATAGTAAAAATGTCCAGATTCCCAATAGGCTGACCATCCAAAGTACGAATGGTGTAGTACCTTGGGAAATCAACCCTCTCATAGACACCTGGCAGGACCTCACGGGCATGTCCACAAGATGTTGTTGTCTGTTGCCGGCTCTTCTTCTTTGTAGTGGCCACTGACAGCAAACCACTGGAACCAGGCAGGTATGGTTCCAAGGTGGCAATGTGGGCCTCACCAGCCAGAGGCACATGAGGCGCACAGGAGGAAGACTGTGAAGGATGGTCAGGGACGGAACTAGGGTCGTCAGCTGTAAAAATTTTGGAAGATGCCATATTCAAAATAAACCACCTTCATTCCCCCACCCCTCCACCCACCATGGAGCCCAACAAGGGGAGGCCATATGCCAGGGAAAGCACCACTGGTGACCCCAGAGGTAGTGGGAAAGTATACGCAGGTAACCACCAAGGGACCCTGACAAGGGTGACTCCAGGACGATAGGAGCCACCAGGTCCCCCAGTGCCCGCTTGACCCTAAAGCCACTAGGTGACTAGCCTGGATGGCTAGCCAGTGACCAGGCGATTGACCTGGTCGGGCCCAACCAGGCCACCCGTCTAGCCAGAATAAGGGACCTAAGAGGTGTATTGCTAGCTGCAGGGCTCACCATGCAGCATTGCTCAACCTCCAGGACTCCGGTCTCCCAGCATTACGGGACGCCACGCATGGCAAACACGTGGGGAGGCAACAGTCCCGCCCTAGATGGCAAATGGGTAGGGACTGACATCACCAGTAGGCCTCCTCTACCAGTGATGTAGGGGGTGCTTGGTCCACAAGGCCGACAAATGCCAAACCCTACAAAGGTAGGCTTGCCTCCCAAGTAGGTGGCACTGCCAACCATGCTTCAAGCCCCATCACCACGTCAAGGTGACCCCCTACAGTGGGGTCCTAACTCATACCATCCATCAATCAACTGATCTACATCGAGAAACTCACGCAGTAGCCCTTGATATTTCTGAAGCTTTTGACAGTGTATGGCACTGTTCCCTGCTGTCCAAACTCCCTTGCTATAGACTAACGTCTTTTGTTCCTTTGATTTCCTCATATCTTAGTGACAGGAAAATAAGAGTAAAAGTAGATGATGTATATTCCAATATCCACTCAATAAACGCCGGCATGCCACAAGGATCAGTTCTGGCGCCTATTCCTGGTTCTTATCAATGAACTCTTATCTGTCACCCACAATCCCATCCACTCATATACAGATGACTCAACACTACATAGTTCATTCATACTCAGACACCCATTTATAAAGTCTGATATCTCTACCCCTCAACTCAGTACAGCCATCTCCATAAATCAAGACCTATCTATGATCGGTGAATGGGAACAAAACAACCTTGTCTCATTTAATGCTAGTAAAAATAAATATATACAATTTACTAATAGACTGATATTGCCAGATTTGTACAATACCTTCGGTGCTACTGATATTCCCATCTCCAAAAGTATTGAAATTCTCAGCATCTCACTTAACAATGCCCTCAGCTGGACCTCTCATGTTAAATCACTTGCTAAAACCGCCTCAAAGAAACTTGGCGTATTGTGCAGAGTCCGTAACTTCTTCGCTGAAGAGCAGTCAGCTATAATTTATAAAAGTCATGTGCGCTCTCAGCTTGAATACTGCTCACCCTTGTGGAGCGGATGTGGAGAGGTTGCATTAAAACAACTAGACCTAATTCAGGACAAAGCTGTTTGAATTATTAACAACCCTGCCATTACAAATAAACTACCTCCCCTACAAGGAAGAAGAAATGTTGCCTCCCTTGCATTATTTTACAGATATTTTTATGGCAAATGCTCAGACGAAGTTGCGTCCATGGTGCCACCTCTCCATGCCTTCCTTCGTGCCACATGGGCACCTGGTAGCGCTCATGACTGGAATGTCACTCAGCCATATTGCTGAATTCTTTCACTCCCCGAACTGCATCTCTCTGGAAATCGCGTCCCCATGGTTGTTTCTCTCCAAACTTGAACCCACAGCTGTTTAAGTCTAACTGTTACAGATATTTTATGAATGGAAGACACCAGTAATCTGGTGTATGGATTATTCTTTTTTATTCATTTGTTTTTCCTTCCTCTGTTCTGATATTAAAAAAAAAAAAGACTTGCATACATATGCACAACAGCCACCTTTGGCTTATAATTGAGTATAAAGAAAGCAGGAGGATGCAAAGAAGAGTTTGCTTTCAGTTGTCTCAGACAGCTGAGTCTCATTTAGGAGGAGTAAGTGAGGTTTAGAGGAGGATAGATGGTGATGAACAGAGAGAAAGTTTGAGGAAAGGCCGCGAATGTTGCGGAAATGGAGAAAAAGTGAGTCGGACAGTGGTTCCAGGGATCTCGCTGGGTCGTCACAGGGAGCTGGGCAGATGGTGGGGGGCATTTGATACCCTGGGGACTCAGAGGCTTGATGCTGAGATGCCATTTTGCTCTTTTTGAATAGGAAGCATAGTGTGTAATATGCATGTTGTTTGATGTTGACAGTAAGAGGAATTTGTATTGGAAAGCATGCTGGCCTACTGTCTGTGTTATTGAAACACTAAAGAAGTTCAACAAAAGGGGATGGTCAGGAGCTAGTCCTGAGGACTGATGAAACGGGAGCTCCAGCTCTCACTGTCATCAGCTTTCCATCCACCCTGGGGGTACTAACCTGCTTGACTGGTGCTACAGTCTACTCCTTGGTGTGTGTGTGTGTGTGTGTGTGTGTTGTTCACGTCATGTGATCAGAAATATTTTGTGTTTATGTAATCTTGGAATGGAAGCCAGTGTTTGTAAGTACAATGTTGTTCTCTCTCACGAAATATAACTGATGAGAGTTTATGAGAGTTCGTGTGTGTATGGTTTGCAGTGTTTATGGATTTTAATTTAGAACCACGTTTTTGTTAGAATGGTGATGATGAAGGTGACGATGTTGAGGATGACTATTATATGATGTTGATAATGGTGATGATGATCATAATAATAATGATAAAAATAAAAATAATAATAATAATAATAATAATAATTATTATTATTAGTGATGATGGTCATGTGACTTTGACAGTGGTTGAATATTGGATGCCGAGTTGAATGTGTTGTTGCTGCTGCTGCTGCAGTGTGGTCTTCAGTGCAGATGGATATAAATATAACAAACTTCAGAAATCAAACCACTTCAGAAGGTCTGTTAGATGTTTGAATGTCAGATGTTTGAATGTTAGATGTGAGAGTGTTTCATTGTGAGCGACTGAACAGTTACATAATTTCTGGATAATGTGACTCTTAGATATATGACTGTTGGCTACTGCAAGTGATCATTATAGCTATGTAACAGTTTAAATATATATGTGGGCTATTAATTTATCCTTAAGACGAATGTAATTTAAGGCACAGTAATTAATTTCAGCATCAACAGGCTAGATCATGAGATAATGTTTATGCCTGATACCCAGCACTGGCCATGGTACTCAGTAACATTTTAACCACTGAATTATTTGTTTGCATAGATTTGTTAGAAATAGCATTCGTCAGTGAATGTAAGTGATCTCTTAAGATTAAGGTGGGCCTCTGATAAATTACCAATATGCTGGGAATCGAACCAGGGACTCTCAGGTGAGAGCCAGGCAGCATACCACTACACCACGACCAGGTAAAAGTTAACTCACGTTGTCACAATCTTGTAACCAACGTCCCTCCGCCCCCACTGTGGGCATCAAGATGATGAGTTAACCCCCTGGCACTCGGGCAAGTAGATGCTTTTAATCTATCCCAAGCACTTACGACAAGTCAGAATGAAGGGAGAAACCTGTACTGTACACAGGAAAAATCATCTGGTAAATTACCAATATGCTGGGAATTGAACCAGGGACTCTCAGGTGAGAGCCAGGCAGCATACCACTACACCACGACCAGGTAAAACTTACCTCACGTTGTCACAATCTTGTAACCAACGTCCCTCCGCCCCCACTGTGGGCATCAAGAGGATGAGTTAACCCCCTGGCACTCGGGCAAGTAGATGCTTTTAATTTATCCCAAGCACTTACGGCAAGTACAGTACAGGTTTCTCTCTTCATTCTGACTTGCCGTAAGTGTTTGGGATAGATTAAAAGCATCTACTTGCCCAAGTGCCAAGGGGTTAACTCATCCTCTCGATGCCCACAGTGGGGGCGGAGGGACGTTGGTTACAAGATTGTGACAACGTAAGTTGAGTTTTACCTGGTCGTGGTGTAGTGGTATGCTGCCTGACTCTCACCTGAGAGTCCCTGGTTCGATTCCCAGCATATTGGTAATTTATCAGATGATTTTTCCTGTGTACAGTACAGGTTTCTCTCTTCATAAAGGTGGGCCATATGCCATGAGGCACTCGCGGTGATGATCTCTGTAACTGAGACCTTTAATCCTGTGGCGGGTTGTTTACTCACTATCATGGGATATAAGGTCACTGAATCATCCATCATTCAGGTTGCCAGGCACCTCCCCTGGGTGTTCCTCTAGTAATTCATTTTACGTATCAGCTTAAAAAAGGTGTATGGACACCTGAGTCGTGTGACGCAAGCTGCCATCACCAGGATTCGAACACTGGCATTAAGAAGCCGCCAGCCTCGTAGTTAGCAACATTAATTACTTGGCTACTGCGAGAATGGCAACGCTGCTCTTCTATTCCTTCAGAACGTCTTCGTTTTGAAGGAAGAGAAGAGCAGCGTTTTCATATAGTAAAGTAAGTTCAACCTCTTAACAGCAGGGGGTTTCCTTAAGTTGAATGAAGAAAAAAAATGGTAAAGAAATGCGATAGTCTGTTCACTTAACCTTGACCTGAAATTGCCATCCTTCCATCTTGAGTAGTGAGTTATAACATTAATTTAACTTTGGAACTGTCCTCTTCTGTCTGTTTCCTATTGCCTATGATCTCCAGTCTCTCAAATGCGGTGTGTCCAGGCATCTCGAAATGTGTGAATCTTGAATTTGGCTTTGTGTTATCCTGTTTTTTTTTTTTTTTTTTTTTCCTTGGAGGGAACTATTTGCGGTCTCCTGGCCTTTGGTTCCCTCTTCCTTGGATTAAAAAAACAAAACAAAAAATGAGTGATCCTAGTCAAAAGGATGTAGTATGTAGAGTATGTAGAGCCACAGTATTGTCTTTTTCTTCCAGTGAGTACAAGGTCTTCATCTTCAGTGGCCTATGTTCTCGTTGGTTAAAAAGCTCTCTAACACCTTTCTCAAAGCCATTCAACCCGTTTGTCACGAGTAAGCGAGCGAAGCCAACGAACTATGTTTACTCTCAGTTAACTTTGGAAATGAGCAGCAGGGCCCGACCTGGGCTGGCCCTACTCGAAAGTCACGCTAAGCAGAAGCTAACAGCTTTACCCCTAGGTCAAGTAGAGTTGAAATTCTTTCTGCATGTGATACATTAATCAAGTAAAGTTTAATTATCAACTAAAAACTCACCCATAAATGTGAAAGAACCCCTAGGAATCTCGAGCGCTCCAAGGGAGTGGTCGTCTCAGATCGGTGAACGCCTCAGTTACGAAATCAAATGAAAAATATTTTCCATCATGACACGGTTTTGTGGCATCAGCTCAAGCAATTAAAAATCGGAGATTACGCCTGTAATTTTATATATGAGGGAAATTGTTTTAACTTGGTGCTCCCTCGCTTGTCACGCGCTCACAAAGGGCACTTTGCTGGTTACTCCCTACTGTCCAGTTTTGTGTTACGTAAGTCCTTCTAATATGGCTAAACTCTGCATAAGTAATCTGCAAATGAACATTAACCAGACTCACCCAAAAATAAATTGCTCAGGGAGAGGTGATAGGGAGTTTTCTTACCTGATGAGAATACTGCCCTGAGGGGTCATCTGCAAAATAAATAAAATATCTTGACTGCAGCCAGAACAAAGCTAAAGTCCTGCACAGCGGAAGCTCTGCCGTGAGCTGAGGAAAAATCATTTAGCAATAACAGGAACAAAAGTGGCAGATATCGTAATGAAAGGGTTATTATCCTTGGGGTGTATCTGCATAGATCATTTTTTTTTTTTTTTTACTTTTCCCCAAAGTAAGTCAATAGATAAGGCTGTATTTAAGATGACTAAGTATGTAGGTAGAAAAGTAGGTAGGTAAGTAGTTAAGTAAGTTATTAGTAGGTAGATGAATAGGTGAACAAGTAATTTTGCTGTGTAGGTAGGTAAGTAGATAGATGAGATCATAATAAGTAGGTGAGAAAATGTTGGAAAAGAAAGTGAGTTTGTAACGCAGTAGGTAGGTAGGTATTTAGATTAGTGAGAGACTGTTATACTGTTGTTTATGCAGACATGTATTTAAGCAGTCTTTTAGGTAGGCACGTTGGTAGAGAGGGAGATAAGTAGGAAGTAGGAAGGTATGCGGTAGATAAAGAGTAAGAAGCGTGTGTGTTGGGGGAACCTTTTTTTTTTTATTTATGTATTTTATTTTTCCTTGCACGTGAAAATTATTAGGTAAGAATACTCAATCTCCTAACTCATACCATCCATCAATTAGTTCACCTGCATGGTGAAACTCATGCAGTAGCCCTGGATATTTCTAAAGCTTTCGACAGAGTGTGGCACCGTTCCCTGTTGTTCAAACTTCCTTGCTATGGACTAAACTCTTTTGTTCCTTTGATTTCCTCATATCTCAGCAATAGAAAAATAAGAGTAAAAGTAGATGATGTATATTCCAATTTCCATTCAGTTAACGCTGGCATGCCGCAGGGATCAGTTCTGGCACCAACCCTGTTCCTCGTTCATATTAATGATCTCTTATCTGTCACCCACAATCCCATCTATTCATATGCAGATGACTCAACAATTCATAGTTCATTCACACTCAGACATCCATTTGCAAAGTCCGATATCTCTCTCACCTCAGTACAGCCATCTCTTTTAATCAAGACTTATCCACGATCAGCGAATGGGGACAAAACAACCTTGTCTCTTTTAATGCTAGTAAAACTAAATATATACAATTTACTAATTGGCAGGTATTGCCAGAATCGTATATTACCTTCAGTGCTACAAATATTCTCATTTCCTAAAGTATTGAAATTCTTGGTGTCTCGTTTAACAATGCCCTCCGCTGGACCTCTCATATCAGATCACTTGCTAAAACTGCCTCAAAGAAACTTGGATTATTGTACAGAGTCCGTAACATCTTCACTGACGAGCAGTTAGTTATAATTTATAAGAGTCATGTGCACCCTCAGCTTGAATACTGCTCACCCTTGTGGAGCGGATGTGGAGAGGTTGCATTAAAACAAGAAGACAAAATTCAGAACAAAGCTGTTAGAATTATTAACAACCCTGCCATTACAAATATACTACCTCCCCTACAAGTAAGAAGGAATGTTGCCTCCCCTGCTTTATTTTACAGATATTTCTACAGCAAATGCTCAGACGAAGTTGCGTCCATGGTGCCACCTCTCCATGTATTCCCTCGTGCTACACGGGCAGCTGGTAGCGCTCATAACTGGAATGTCACTCAGTCATACTGCAGAACTTCTGCCTATCAGAATTCTTTCATTCCCTGAACCGCATCTCTTTGGAACTCGCTTCCCCAGAGTTGTTTCCCTCCAGACTTCAACCTACTGCTGTTCAAGTCTAACTGTTACAGATACTTTATGAACAGCGGACACTAGTAATCTGGTGAATGGATTTTTTTTTTTTTATTCATTTGTTTTTCCTTCCTCTGTTCTGTTATTTAAAAAAAAAAAATGAGTTCATTAATGATTTCATAAAGATATGCGTGTTATTTTCTGCGATTCTTTTTTTTTCGTGAATTATTTTTTTTTTTTAATCTACAAGGATCACATAGGTGTTACCATCGGTATTTTTTTTTTTGGTATCCAACTTACCCTGCATAATAAAATCAATTTATCTTTGGATCCTGGAGGCGACACTTACACAGAAAAACTATCACATTCCTGATGGCTGGTGATTTCATAATGAGAGTTGTTGCTCTGCTTTTTCTTGGAGGGGGGGGGGGGCTCCCACCATCCACCTTCTGATACCCTTCCCTGTGAGACAAACCACATAGCTTCTTGTAATCAATGAACCATTTTCTTAAGCAAGGTGGTAGCCACGTAGCCAACAAATGGGCATCTGAACTAGTGAGTCATGGCTCTCCAACCGGGACGTAACTTATAATCTGTTATGGAGTTATGTCCAAGGAAGGATTGTGTTAATTTCGTACTTAACGAACACATGGAAGAGTGAATTGTAACCCTCTTTATTTATTTCTTTTTCACATAAACCAAAAAGGTAAGTAGATTAGTTTTTCTTTTTTTACCCACTTTTCGGCTGGCTTTGATAGCTAAGTATATTAGTGTTGGCATATTCACTGATCATCCCCCTACACCAAGTCCACCTAAAATATGGGAAGAATTTGTATCCAGGTACAAAGAATGAGGAAAATACAAAACTGTGAAGAAAAAAAAAAAACTTTCTCGTTGAAGTAGGCCAGACAGTCATAACACATCATGCCAGCCTTGGTAACATTGGCTCCACCTCACAAGCAAAGGGAGAATCAGGGGTGTAATGGTTAGCTCATCCAGGTCGCACCAAGCAAGAGTTCGATTCTTGAGATCGTTGTCCTGCTGAATCCAATTTCTTCCCCCTTGTCCCTCTTGCCCCGGCGGTACATTTGGGGACCTTGATAGAAAGCTACATTGTTGTGTGTCGTAGTTTGGGGGAAGCTTGAACCTTAGTAGAAAATTTTTGTCGTTCATAAAAACCTCGATGCTGCTAGCTTGCACTGATCTTAAGCTGTCTTCACAAACTGCCATCAATACATATATTTTCGAACTTTCTTTTTATCCTTTCCAAATACCTTTGAGTTAGTAATTCCGTTGGCTGCCCAAGTTAAAAATGAGTATTTCATAATGTAAAACAGAAATTGCAAAATTATTTTTTTCCGCAATTGTACAGTATCAAAAGTTCCCAGACTCTTTCCTGCTGGCTTCAGTGATGGCAGGCTTTATATGAAATATTTTTGTGATAGCAATATGAAAAGAGAACAAGAGTGTAGTGACAGAGAATACTCGTGCGTTCAGGGAGGAATGACAAATATGGGAGTTAAGACACAGTCATAACAGATTATTCGACAAGTTTTTACCCGTGATGATGCGTGATCATTAATGGCCATGCTACTTTTTTTTTCTTAGGAATCAGATAGCAGCTGTTTTCGTGATTCAACAGATACAAGCAGCTTCTTGATTTACCCCCTCGATGTAGTGTGAAATGATCCCTGAAACCCTCGTCATTAGTCAAAGGCAGAGCTCATAGCATCACCGTCAAGTTATTTCGATCTCACAGAAATAGCAGGATCCTCGCAGCATTCCTGCTTTTCCCCTAGTTGTAGAATGGGGTATTACAAGTAAAACTGGCCCGGACTTTCAAACTGAAGGATTTTCTAGATGAAAGATTCAATTCTGGTGTCTCGTGGGGCTCGTGCTCTCGTAATCATCCCCTTCTCTCTTCATTCGCCCTATAAGACACTCTGGTGGAACTTTGTTATTTGTCATTGTTATGGTTGCTGAACTCAGTGTATCACAAGGTTAGTTTTTTTTTCCTTTGGATTGCAGTGTCAAGTAACTTTCAGAATGATAACATTCGTTTATTTATATCGTAAGGCACAAGTAAAGAGATAAAACTGAATGTACTGCTTCTGACCAGCGCCACCACACACATCCATCCAGCCTGTCCCACCCACCCCACTGAACGACTCGTTTTCTCTCCCCACTCGTCAGACATCTAAGTGACTCCTGTGACTTGCATGTTCTTTCCATCAGCGTTGTCTCTCGTTCAAACGCGTCTTCACAGGCTGTATTCGTCCTGCCCTGCCCTTCCACCACCAAAATTTTTACCCATCCTGCACACTTCCTTATACACACCTCACCCACTTCTTGTACTCCCACCTTAGAGTTTGTGTGTGTGTGTGTGTGTGTGTGTGTGTGTGTGTGTGTCCGACGCTGAGTATAGGCTTCACAGCCTGTTTCCAAGGCCAAGTAGTCCCCTACGGACTATACACCTCATATCACCACTTCTTCGCTATCACTCACGGTCCTTATTGAGTCCATGCTTGGGCTGTCTTATACAGGACTGGTGTATTGGTATTAGCGGGGGTATTTTTACGACATGTCGGAGGGTCTTTGGTAGATAACTAAAGTCTGCTCTATGAAATTCAAATCCTTAAACTCTTTCCTGCCCCAGCAAGGATTCGAACCTGGGTCCATTAGGACCGCAGGGCACACCACTACCGATTCAGCCACTGCTTCCCCCAGTTGCACCATTAAGGCCGAAAGTTGACAAAGCAGAACTGTCCCCGCAGGTTGACTGAGCCGGTGCACTGAGAGAGCGTCATTGATGGCAGACGTTTCGGGACTACCGGATATATGCTGTCATTATCACAGCCATTTCTCATAAGCTGGTGGCTTTGTTATCATCCCCCATTTACAAGGCGGGGTGATTATGTTTCTGCCCGCCTCTGTGTGTGTGTGTGTGTGTGTGTGTGTGTGTGTGTGTGTGTGTGTGTGTGTGTGTGTGTGTGTGTGTGTGTGTGTGTGTGTGTGTGTGTGTGTGTGTGTGTGTGTGTGTGTGTGTGTGTGTGTTCCCATTATATCTCATGAACGGCTTGAGCTGTCGACATGAAACCATCAGGGTATCGAGATATGGCCAAAATCTTGGCCGAGTTCGAGAATGGGCACTCCGGGTAAATATCAAGGTCACCGAAATGACTGCAAAAGGTCAACTAGTTTTTATCTCCCGTCTTAAGCACCATTATATCTCATGAACGGCATGAGCCATCAACATGAACACTTCATGGTATCAAGAAATGGACAAAATCTTGGACTTGTCCAAAAGCATATTCTGGCGGGCGATTATCATTCGGGTCCCGAATGTTTTTCTTTCATTCATCATGTCATCAAGAACACACCATCTGAGACCAGTGTCCTCGTCGCCGTCCTCGTCGTCATCTGCATAACATCTTGATCATCATGAGATTAGTCAGGCTACATGCTTCAGAATGATTCCTTCACCACGAGAGTTTCCAATGCGCAGAAATGTACATGTCTAGTGACAGCAACGATAAGTATGAACGGCATCATACTGTCATAAGAGGTTCGGCTAATGGAGACTGTTTCTAACTCCTTCAGTCATAGGGATGTCATTAAGTCTAAGCTGAATAGCATCTTGCGGCTGCAGCAAGGATAGCTGAATGGGGTTTGTACCAACCCAGTATTTCCTTAAAAGCTCTCGCTATAACAATGATTAGCTTTTCTCAGGATTAAAGTTGTATTCATTGGTAGTAACATATTCCATCAAGGATTAAACATACTTTAGCATGTTATGAGAGGTGCTCATTCGTTATTACTATTACACTTAAGGTGAGAATATTCGTGTTTATCATTTAGTGAACTATGTCCTGGTATATTTATTACTTCTTTAAGAAAACCAGTGCATTGCCACACTTATCAATCTTTGGACGACGGGAGATTTCTCTGTTTCGAGTAAAATCGTCTCCAGTTAGCCGGACGGTAATGCAAAACTCGTCATGTGTCTTTTTTCCCTGAAACCTTGGCAGGATTCTCATTGCCAAGTAAAATCGTTTGGCGTTTACCAAACAAATCATCATTTGGGGGCTGGGGTGGGTCAGTGGGTAAGGTGTCACTCAGAGGGGCTGGGATGGTGTCACGCAGGGTCAGTGGGTATGGTGTCATTCAGAGGGGGTTGGGGTGGTGTCATGCAGGGTCAGTGGGTATGGTGTCATTCAAAGGAGGTTGGGGTGGTGTCATGCAGGGTCAGTGGGTATGGTGTCATTCAGAGGGGATTGGGGTGAGGTCATGCAGGGTAAGTGGGTAAGGTGTCATTCAGAGGGGCTGGGGTGGTGTCATACAGGCGTCACCTCAGGGCACCGCTAATCCAAATTTTGTGGTAACGAGAGAGAAGCAAGTGGACTCAGCCGCCCACGTAAAGAAGCATACAAACTTGGATGTGCCTCTCGCCTGTCTGTCTCCGATTTCACCAAGTTGTCGCCACCGGAAAGAAACCCTAAGAACAGAACATGAGGAGGTGTGTGTGTGTGTGTGTGTGTGTGTTGTGTGTGTGTGTGTGTGTGTGTGTGTGTGTGTGTGTGTGTGTGTGTGTGTGTGTGTGTGTGTGTGCGCGCGCACGCTGAGTGGAAAAATACAACAGTGATATGTGTGTGTGTGTGTGTGTGTGTGTGTGTGTATACGCTCAGTTGAAAAATACAACAGTGGTGTGTGTGTGTGTGTGTGTGTGTGTGTGTGTGTGTGTGTGTGTGTGTGTGTGTGTGTGTGTGCGCGCGCACGCTGAGTGGAAAAATACAACAGTGATATGTGTGTGTGTGTGTGTGTGTGTGTGTGTGTGTGTGTGTGTGTGTGTGTGTGTATGTGTGTGTGTGTGTGTGTGTATACGCTCAGTTGAAAAATACAACAGTGGTGTGTGGAGGATGTGTGTGTGTGTGTGTGTGTGTGTTCAGTGAAAAATTCAAAAGAGGCGTATAGAGGAGAGGAAGGAATGGATAAAAAAGGGAAGAAGTTGGAGGAAAAAAGAGACTGGGATAGGAGGAAATTTGAAGACAAACGACAAGAAAATGGGAGAGGAAGCGAGAAGATGTGCAAAGACTAGAAAACGGGAGAGGAAGAGAGATGTGCAACGAGAAGAAACGATGGGATAGGAGGAAGGGGGGGAGCAGGAATGAAGGGAAAGAAAAACAAATGTGAAGAAAACTGAAGAGAAGTGGAGGACAGAGATAAATAAGCCAGGAGTGAAGAGGCGAGTAATGGCGAGGATGCTGATTGTTACATTGTATTTCCCGCTCCGTCGTAATTTCATTCTGATGTTCCAGTGTTCATCCAATCGGTAGTAATATCTGCGTCTGCCCCATCCTCCTCCACACACTCCACCATGCTCCACGACACACTCCGTTTAGTTACCTCCGCCAGCGAAGTTGGAGGTATTTATGTATTCACCCCTGTTTATCTGTTTGTTTATCCACAAGATATCTCAGAAAGGTATTGATGGATTTCAGTGAAATATTTTGGATACTTAGGCCATGGGAAATGGAACAGTTGATTATATTTTGGTGGTGATCGGAGTTGTCTGGTATAGGCGTTGGCAAAGGTAAGCGTTCTGTGAGTTGTATATTCCTGTTTACTCCTGTTACTGTTCCATGTCTCTTAATTAATCTTACCTATTTCGAAATTTGTATTCCTATACCTAATTTCCTTTCACGCTACTTCCATTCTGTCACAAACCGGCAATTCTCCCGTGTTCTTTCATCCTCCGTCTTTAATATTCTCTCCTGCTTCCCACCTATTCCATGCTCTCCTAACTCCCTCACACTCATATGTTTTTCTCCCTTTACGGTTCTATGATTTCTCCTTTTATTCCTCAATGCTGTCTCAGATATTTCCTTAAATTTCCTGCCCTACGCTAGGTTCATGCTCCCTCCTTCATATTTCCTCCGTCCTAAACCTTCTGTGTCTACCATTTCTCTTTTATGTTACTTTTTCTACTCCTCCATGCTCCTCCACACATTCCTCCATGCTCCTCCACACATTCCTCCATGCTCCTCCACACATTCCTCCATGCTCCTCCACACATTCCCCCATGTTCCTCCACACTCCTCCATGCTCCCCCACACACTCCCCTATGCTCCTTCACACATCTCCTTGCTCCTCCATACACTCCTTCAAGCTTTCTCCCATAACGATTCTTTTTTCCGTCCTTCATCATCCTTCTTCCACTGTTTCCATTTTATGTTCTTTCCTTACGCTTCCATACTCTGATCTTAACCCTTCAGTCCGATGACATATTTTATTTATTTATGGTACCTTCACGTAATTTTATCTAGCTTGGAAGAACTTTCAATCCGTCGAATGCGAGAAATCTTTCCTTTAATAAACCGTGGAACACGAGAGAGAGCTCCTCTATTAATCCCTTGAACACCAGAGAGCTTTCTTTCATTAATTCGTCGAATACGAAAGAGCTTTCCTAAGAGGAATATAATTGTCCTGGTATCACAAAAATAAGCTTTGAAAATACGGGATGCGGGTTGAAAGGATCTTTCGTGTTTCCTCCTGTGTGTGTGTGTTTGTTTGTTTTTTTCAGCGTTTTCAATATTAAATGGTTCTTTCTTACTCATCCATGCTCCTTCACATGTTCACACCCTCCTAGTTACCCCCCCCCCATTACCCCTCTCTTGCTCTATTAGTGAAGATATTAATTAAGGCTACATATAACCCCCCAGCTCGAAATACATCCCAAGCCTGATAAAATCGTCTTAGAATAGCAAGGAAAAATCTAAATGGCGTTCATGGGCTGAGGGAATTAATGTATAATGCTCTGAAACCTCGTCTTATACTTTAGTCCCCCACACTTAAACTTCTTCACTTCCATACTCCACCCTACCCCAGTTCCTCCTTCTCCTTCTCCATACTCAACTGCGTCAATTAACTTCTCTTAGACACTAACCTTTATATTACATCCTGGCCACCCGAAGTGGTTTTATCTAACTATTGGCAAACCTGCCTCAGTTAGGAGGTTCTAGACATATTTTTACCATCACGTTGAAATCGGGCTTACTGTAAAAACACTTCTCTCACCTCTCTTCGCTCCTCCTACTCACCATCCCCACATTTTTCAGAGCCTTCACCCCACTGTTTCCTTTACTGTCTTCCCTTTCCGCCATCCCTGTTTCCCCTCCCTGTCTTGTTCTTACTTCGGTATAAATGCACGCCTGTGCTCTGTCTGTTCATATCTACCTGAAGAGGGTTTACGTTGGGTAGAAATTAATATCTTCACACCAACAGCATTTAAGCCTCAGTAAACTCAGCATCAAAGTCCTCTACTATGAATGGTATCCCCAAAACTAAATCAAATGGTAGTGAAAATAAAACATTAAAGACATCCTCAGATGAAGGGGACAATATTTCCATTATATCGGTGACGCATCCAATTATCTCCCCGTTTGTGAGGCTGTCAGGGTGAAATTGTTTATTGGCTGCTGCAGACGAGGTCTTTGATCAGTTTTGGTGCCTGGACTTCCTTCCATCTCCCAGTACGTTCAGTTCGGCGGGGTTCGGTTCGGCTGGATGTTTGCAAACTTGGGGCATACCGTGATAAGATGTTTTTCTTCATTTTTTCTACCAATCTGTCTATCGATCTGTAGGCAGACGTCATAATCCCGTAAGGAGTGGCCTCAAACAAATCGTTCCCAAGTTGCCGTGTCCCATGCCAATACGCTGCTATTCCCCCAACTAACACTCCCATCTTTCATATACATCTCCACTCTATCCCTCCATCTCGTCCTCGGTCTCCCCCTTCTTCTCCACCTCTTCCACCTCAGTCACATATGCTCTGCTAGATAGTCTCTCACTCTCCATTCTCTCCACATGGCCGAACCACTTCAGTGGACTTCTCGTAACGCTTTCTCTCATATCCACATCCACACCAGAACGGTCCGTCACTTCATTTGTCGGTCTGTCTCGCAATGTAACCCCAAATGCTCCTTTCAAATAACTCATTTTCGCTGCTCTCACTCTTGACTTGTGTCGTTCCAACAAGGTTCATACTTCCGTTCGATACTTTAGAGTTGGTATCACGTTACTATCATGTAGCGACATTTTTACTACCATGCTCATTTCCCTATTTTTTATCACAGCTTTCGAAGAACCACCAACCTTTCTTCCCTAATGTACTCTTTCAAGCACTAATCTAAGTAATCATTTAAACTTCATCTTTACTCATCACAGTACTCAAGTCCTTCAGTGTACTACCATTTTCCATTTCCTCACCATCCAGCCTCACTTGCACTTAGTGACTTCATGTCTCTCTACCACAACTTTACTCTTCATTACATTCATCTTTAGATCCCGTTTCTTAAACACACTCCCAACTCATTCATTAAGCCTTGCAGTTCCCTTTCGTCTGTATGATCTGCAAACAACAGAACAGGAAGTTTCTAAATGCTGCTATCTCTCATTAACGGAATTCAGTTGCCTAACTGTTCCCTCCCACTGCCTGGGCATTAACACCCACAGCCATACTGACTAAATGTTAGGGCTGTCTCGTAATTGTATTAGTACAGAAAGACACGCAAGAATGTAAGGGTGGGTCATAAGATACTGTACAACCGAGAAATATCCTAGCAGTCATCTTCAATATGATGACTTGTTTTGATTATATTCCTGATATATTCAGTCTGTTTACTCAAGACATATTCTTTGCTCTAAAGTGGCGGTACACTGTCTTAATTTATCAACTCCCAAACCAAAGGTCTTTCCCAAGCATAATAAATTCGTCTGGGGGTATGTACTGTACCTGGAGTGAAATAACCTTCTGATGATAGGTTTTGAAAAACACCAATACTTTCATTGTTGAAAATTTTCCTCTTTAAGGGCTCTGCAATTATACGAATATTTTTTCATTAATGCAACCTCCCCACAACCATTCCACAAGGGTGAGAAATATTGAAGCTGAGAACGCACATGACTCTTATAAATTATAGCTAACGGCTCATCGGCGAAGAAGTTACGGACTCTGTACAATAATCCAAGTTTCTTTGAGGCGGTTTAGCAAGTGATCTGACATGAGAGGTCCAGCTGAGGGCACTGTTAAGCGAGACACCAAGAATTTCAATACTTTTGGAGATGGGAATATTAGTAGCACTGAGGGTAATGTACGAATCTGGTAATATCTGTCTATTAGTAAACTGTATATATTTAGTTTTACTAGCATTAAAAGAGACAAGGTTGTTTTGTCCCCATTCACTGATTGAAGATAGATCTTGATTTATGGAGATGGTTGTACTGAGTTGAGAGGTAGAGATATTAGACTTTGTAATTGGATGTCTGAGTGTGAATGAACTATGTAGTGTTGAGTCATCTGCATATGAGTGAATGGGATTGTGGGTGACAGATAAGAGTTCATTAATATGAACCAGAAATAGGGTTGGCGCCAGACCTGATCCCTGCGGCATGCTGGCATTAATTGAGTGGAAATTGGAATATACATCATCTACTTTTACTCTTATTTTCCTGTCACTAAGATATGAAGAAATCAAAGGAACAAAAGACGTTAGTCCAGAGCTAGTCCAGAGCAAGGGAGTTTGGGCAGCAGGGAACGGTGCCATACTCTGTCGAAAGCTTTAGAGATATCAAGAGCTACTGCATGAGTTTCTCCAAAAAATCAATTGATTGATGGATGGTATGAGTTAAGAGATTATGTCAATGGTGGATCTTTCGTAGCAAAAACCGTATTGTCTATCATTAATTAAGTTGTTGGATTCAAGATGTTTAACAATGTGCTTATTAATTAAACTTTCAAATACCTTACCAAGAGAAGATGTGACAGCTATTGGTCTGTAATTGGAGGGGTCAGACGAACTTCCTTTCTTCGGAACTGGGTGGATATTGGCTTCTTTCCATGAATTTGGGAATAAAGAAGTACGTATGCATAGTCTGAGTAATTTAGCTAGGACAGAGGCAAGTTCAGGGGAACACTTTTTCAAAACAATTTGGCGGAATTCCATCTGGGCCTGGAGCTTTGTTGGTAGGTAAATTGTCAAGGATGGATTTTACGTATCTTGTCCGTATTTTAAGTGGGGCAATTTCGGGAGAATCAAGTTCCAGTACTGGGACATTAAGGCTGGTATTGTCTATGGTCGAGTTTCTGGCAACGGTACTGGCAAAGATATCTGCTTTCCCACATGGGTCATTTGTAATTTTGCCATCTGAATTATTTATGTTGCCATATTAGTTGTTGTTGGTGAGCGAGCAGGAGGAGGGAGCGTGATCAGCTGATAATTCGTTGTACAGGTGATCACTCGCCGAAGATCAACCCAACCGAGTTGGTCAGTCAACCAGAATATTTGACTTATTTCTCGCGAAATCACGGCTATTGTTGTTTCAACATACATTTCATTTTTTCAAGTTGCATAACAGTTTTCCAATAATATTATACCAGTTTCCACTTTATATAACTGTTATCACATATTTCCAGCCCTTACAATTGTATTCAGCGTAATGTTAGCGTATATTTACATAGTGAACGCAATCGCTATGACTGTTGTTTCAACATACATTTCATTTTTTCAACTTACATGATACTTTTCAGCTTACATTATACCCGTTTCCACTTTATATAGCTGTTATCGCATATTTACAGGCCTTATGATTATATTTAGTGTAATGTTAGTGCATATTTACATAGTGAGAGCACCAGCTATGCCTCTTGTTTCAACTTACTTTCTATTTTTCCATTTACATTATACTTTTCCACTAACATTACACCCGTTCCCACTTTATGTAACTGTTATCACATATTTACAGGCCTTACTGTTATAGTGAGCATCAGATTATCGCATATTTACATAGTGAGCAAACTCGCGATGACTACTGTTTCAACTTACATTTTATTTTTCCACTTATACTTTTCCACTTACACTATACCAGTTTTCACCTAATATTACTGTTATTACTTACAGACCTTACTATTATAGTGAGCGTCAGATTATTGCATATTTACAGCACTTAGAGCATCATATCGCAAGCACACACAGTATCAGTAATGCACTAACATGTGGTATTCTTTGAAGCAAGGCTCAACGCAGAAGCCAATGTTGCAGTCCATACACTCGTATCTCATGTCTTTTCTTTGAGAGGTTTCTATCTTTCGGGAACTACTACAGACGTGACACTGTTGCTGGGGTCTAGGGCGGTTCGGTTGAGGAGGTATGGGGAAGTGGCGTGCGGTGAGGCATAGGGGAGTCTGTGCATCAGTGACGGGGTGGTGGTGGGGCTTGTCCTCTGCATATTTCGCGATGATTTCGCGGGACAGCTCCCCCTCAAACCCCTTGAAGATCTCTGAGGTTCCCGTTGTCAAGGCATGGAGGTAGTGGCTGTTCAGGACCGTGGTATCAAGGCGTGGCTCAGTCAGTAGAGATGTGGCCTGCCATTCTAACGGACCCAGGTTCAAATCCCCTCTGGAGTAGGGAACAGTTTAAGGATTTGAATTTCATTAAATCAGGCTTTACTGATCTATCAGAAGACCCGCCGACATGTCGTAAAAATACCCCCGCTAATACCAATACACCAGTCCTGTGTGAGACAGCCGTAGCATGTATTCCATATGGACGGTGGGTGTTAACACCGAAGTGGTGACATGTAGAGGTGTATGGTATATAGGAGGACTGCTGGGCCTTGATAGCAGGCTGTGAAGCCTATGCCCAGAGTTGGACAAATAAAAAAAAAAAAAGTGGAAGAAGAGCTTTTTGTACCACTTCATCGTGGTCATGGCACACTCCACACTGGAAATCATGGAGTCAGACTGATTCACTTGCCTCATGTTGATACTGTAGTCCAATACTGACTCAGGTTTCCAGACGTGGCACCTCCTCTCACTGCGGTAATCCACGGAGTCTGTGCAGTGCATGAGGGTGCGGTGTCCTGTCGATTGGAGGGAAACTTCCCTGTTGTGGTTCCACAGGGTGGCGAGGATGTTATTTGCCTTGAAAAAAAAAAAAAAAAACTCATTCTTGTCAAGTTTCCTCCCAAGCTTGACCATATGCCGACAGTTTGTCTTTACTGTATCACAGACTGGTGTTGTGCAGATGTAGGTACCGTGCGAGAAGGGGGCTAGTGTACCAGTTGTCCAGGTACAGCACGTGATCACAATGAAGGTACTCCTCTATCACTGACTTTACCACGGCACCTGAGAGTCCAATACTTCGATCTTCTATTATGTCTGTCTGTGCGCCTGTGTACAAGACTGTGTCTTGCACATAACCAGTCTTATAGTCACACATAACAAAGATCTGGAATCCAAAACGGTGTCTCTTGCTGGGTATGTACTGGCAAAAAGAAAAACTGTCTCTCCACAACACGAGACTCTTGACTATGACAAGGTCTCGATAAGGATAGAAGGATGAGCGGAACTTTTTCCGCAAGTGATCAAATACCAGCCTTATTCTCCTCATTCTATCCGTGTTATTAGCATTAGCAGCAACGTCGGCATCATAAAAGTGGAGGCGGCTGAGAATTTGCTGAAATCGATTCCAGCCCATTACTTTCCCCAAAAAAGGTGTGCTGGTTATAGGGTCCGTAGACCTGTATGCCGGAATTTGTTTTTTCCGTACAATACCCATCAAAAGAACCAGGGCTAGAAAGATAAACATTTCACTTATGGTAACTGGGTAATCATACTGGAGGGAGTGCCTGCTTCTCCTACCTTCACGCTCGCTTTCACGGCACTGGCTGCTTGCAAAGGTGTTAGTCTGTTCCACAATCCTCTCCACAAACTCCTCCCCAAAGAACAGGTGGAAGAAATCCACCCTGGTGGAGCCAGTGTGGATTCCAGGAGCCGTGCAGCCAGACCGCCACTCCTCAGTGAAGGGGTGAATGATGGGAGTGAAATTACTCCCATCTTCCCAGTCCCACGACACACTACCGTCTCCAGCCTCGTCCCAATCATGGCCTTTGTCGGGGTGAGGAGGAGAGGGTGGTGGGGGAGGTTGGGATGGTGGAGAGCGGTGCCCTTCCCCAATTTGCGCTCCTTTTCTCTCTCCCTTTTCCTTTTCCCTTTCCCTTCCCTTTCCTTCCTTTCCCCACACCACGGGGCTGTGGGAAAGAAGAGAGGGAATATTGTGGGGTGAAAGATGTGCTAGGGAGTGGCTCCTCCTCACCTCCCTGCTGCCTCACACCACGTGCTCACGCTGCCTCCCTCACACCACGACTTTCACTTTCACCGCTCACTCCCACCACACCACTTTCGCATTCACCACTCACTACCACCACACCACTCCTGCCTTCCCCATAAAAAACACTAGCCCCATACCTGATTCTCCTCCTTGCTGTCCCTTCAGCTCCCCACTGCGAAATCCTTTCTCTTCCGAGCCACAAGGTAGCACCACTTCCCACGGCTCCGTCCTCATCCTCGTCCTCGTCCTTGCCTTCCCTTTCCTCTCGGGGTTGGAGAAAGGTGCGTGCATGTGGTTGGGGTCCAGGCAGGCCTTTTCTAGCCTCACAATATGTCACTTAACTCCGCTTCCTTGGAGACAGTACTTCCTCATCACTGCTGTTTGTTTCGTTCTTGGGAAGCACGTAATCCTCGTCGGCAACGTTGTCATCAAGTAGAGAATCGCTGTTGCCTGTGAAGGCGTCCAGGGCAGCTTGAATTTCAACATCAGAGAGGCCTTAATGTGCCATGTCTATTGAGGGTCACTGCTAACAGGTGAGTGACCGAGACAAGGGAGCGCGCAGGTCACACGGGGTCGGGGAGTGTCCCTGCCTGGCTGCAGGTTGTGGAAGGTGACCCATGCCTATGTACCAAAAATCACTAGCGAGATCTGAAAAATGTGCAAATGACGGACCTTGCAATTGCAAAATGTATGGGTATGTCGTCGGGTGTCAGCATGACAAAACGTGGTGACGTATCCATATGTCATTGGGATGCGGTGGGTTAAAATAGTTTAACAGATATAACCCAAGGCCAACTGAGATGTCACACATGCAGGAAATAAAAGCCTGCTAAAACAATTATAACAGCCCTAAAACAGATATGCTTTGAATGTATTCGCTGTATATGGTGGGTATAAGCACCCACGAGGTAACTTTAATTTTGCCCAACCTTTCCAGGAGCCGGCCTAGGAACGGAGTTGTCTCTGAGTCACTTTTTGTAACCATAAGCGTCACTTGTTGAAATTGTACCCTTTCGAGCACTGTGCCGCACCACCAATGCAGTCTATACTATAATACTAGTTCTTATATGAGGTGCTCCAAGCCAGAGGGGCAACCATGCATTTTGCTTATTTTGGTAATTTGTTGTTAAACTCTGACATGGCTAATTATACAATGGTAAAATTACACTTACTTGCATTTTATTGTTTAGCTTGAAAGTCCTAGCCAAGTCAATTATTATGGTGGTAAACATGACATGTTTAAAGTATATTATTGTTTGGTAATTAGATGCCAAAGCAAATAAGCAAAATGCATGGTCGCCCCTCTGGCTCGGAGCGCCTCATATGTAAATTTTGTATTTAGAACCTCCACAAATATAAAGTTCATAAAGTATATATTGTTTACATGTCACAAGTATGGCAAAAATGTAAGTGAACACAAACAAATGCTAATAACTTTTTAGCCTATAGATCTCTGACATCCCACAGCCGGCCACACCATCTGTGTGTGTGTGTGTGTGTGTGTGTGTGTGTGTGTGTGTGTGTGTGGAGGGGGGTTTAGAACTGGGTGGGAAGACATTAACTTCTGCTCACCCTCCGTCTCTCGTTCACTTATCTCTCTTAATCTATGACATACAGGAATAACAAATACGTATTTTTGTGTGGTGTAAGTGTTCCTTTTGGAAGGGTCAGCAAATACAACAAATTTTGTTCTAGTTTAACACTGTGTACCATAATGTGCTAAGTGTAGCATGATTTCTGGTTCTCGGATATGAAATGTATATTGTGTGTTCAAAATTTGGACTTATATTTTAAATAAAGTAGAAAGGTGCGATGACATGAGGTTTTTGAGCTGTATTCATAGATTTCCTTGATCTAAGTTTGATGAAACATTATTTTGCTTATAGTTTTATGTCAGTTCCTAGATATACCAGGCACTTAACAGTAATAATACAATAATTGTTAGGAGTGAAGAATTGTGACAAAACTGACTACTGAAAATAGTGAACTGTTATTGAGGTCAGTGTACTGTAATAGTTGATTAGGATCTTTTATGAATACTTGCACTGGTGATTCATGATTATTTAAGCTCATTTAACCATTGCATCTGGGTGACATGTATACATGATGACCAGTGGACATCCGAGTGACACATACACATGATCTAGTGTTTTGGAGCATTGTTTGAACATTCTTTGGGTTATTTTCACCACATGCAGCCACTGGCAAGCCTACTGCCTGCATCCGAGTCATGCTCCAGTTACCTGCATACCTCCATAATGGACAGACCTGCGCAAAAAGTTTTCTGTGTCCCGATCCTCTGCTGAGCACCCGCAGCTGTTGACTTCAATACAAATGAAATCCAAAGGTCAGAAAAGAAAAGGCCTTAGTGATGGTGCACTTGGGAGAGAACTCGAGGTGACATCATCGCCAAGCGTGAGAAAAAGTGACTCTTCCTCTGAGGAAACCCACTGCCATGCTGAGTTTTGATATTTATGTGAAGAATGGATAATGTGAGTCCACTGTGAGCCCATTGTTTCACCTTGTACGTTCATCTGCTATTTCTGATGATGGGAATGATTCAGTGGGTAATGATGATCCTGGAGAGGGGGATATTGGCATGGATGAGGAGATGGAATAGGAGATAGGGAGTGGAGAAGGGAGGAGGTGGAGGAGGGAAGGAGGAGGGAGCATGGTGCGGCGTCTCACACCACCACTGTGTCTATTTACATGAATAATGGAAAGAGAAAGTTTGTTTCATGATGAAATCAGTGCCTTATTTATTTACTGAAAGTTTTTGTGTGTATATTTGTTATGATGAAAAAGTACAAATTACAGGAAATAAATTCTGATATAGTCGAAAACATAGCGGAGTCAAGAAAGGAAGAGATGGAGGAAGGAGGGAAGAGGAAATGCGGTGAGGCAAGCCTCACACTACTGCTGCGTCTATTTATGTGAATAATGGAAGCAGAAAGTCTGTTTCATGATGAAATCAGTGCTTGATTGTTTACTGAAAGTATTCGTGTGTGTATATTTATTATGATGAGTAAGTACAAATCACAGGAAAAGATATCTATTATAATGGAATATATTTTTGATTATGAAGAGTATGTGAACAACTATTTTGTTCATATTATCTCCGTGTGTGTGTGTGTATGTGGTGTGTGTGTGTGTGTGTCTGAACTAATTGTTCTTACCTAATTGTATCTTTACAGGAATGAGTCAAGTTCGTACTGTCCCGTGTCTTAAACCATATTTATCGTACATATCCTTAAATTTGTGAATTGTTTTGGCACACACTAGTTCATTCGGTAGTGCATTCCATTGATCAATTGCTCTGTTTGGGAAACTGAATTTCCTTACGCCTTTATCACCTCTCTTCTTGTGCAGTTTTTTGCAGTGTCCTCTTGCTGATGCTTCTCCATATGTTAAGTAATCATTTATGTCTATTTTCTCCTTCCCTGATATGCAATTACATAGCATTATCATGTCACCTTTTTTCCTTCTCTCTTGTAGTGTTGGTAGATTCAGTGTATTTAGTCTTTCTTCGTAGCTTAGGTCCCTTAAGCTTGGTATCCATCTGTGTGTGTCTCTTAGCACGATAACTTCATAAGCGCTTGAGATACCATTGCAAAATTTTACAGGTGTGTAGTAGGGAAAAAATCGATCACGAATTCGAAAATGGTGAAAGTAGTTAATGGTCTGTTTGTCTGTTTATATGATAACATTGCAACTGCTCAAGATATCATTGCAAAATTTTACAGGTGTGTAGTAGGGATGATAATCTCCAATGAGTATTGGTTTTGGTTTCTCTCTCTGTCCGTGTGTCTGTTAGGAAGGTAACTTTGCAACTGCTCAAGATATTGTCACAAAATTTTAAAGGTATGTAGTAGGGATGGAAATCTCCTACGAGTTCGAAACTGGCTAAAGCAGGTCAAGGTCAATGTGTCTGTTACCACGATAATTTCGAAACCGCTTAAGATATCATCTCAAAATTTTGTAGGTGTGTAGGAGGGATGAAAATCTCCTACGAGTTCGAAATTGGTGAAAGTAGGTCAAGGTCATATTCCGGGCCGAGCTAGATATGTATCGGATCGAGGCTGGTGTGATTCCCCTCTTGCAGGGCCTCTGATTATTACTATTATCATTTGTAAATTTGTTACAGTTAGCAACTTTCTTACTAATTTGAGCAGTATTGCTAGAGTCAGCAGTCAGACTTCTCGTAACAGAAAAAGTAACAATGAAGCAATCACATTAAAAGAATAATAATAATAATAAAAAAAGTCAACTGAGAACCTACAAAACGTATCCTTCCTAAAGAAAACTGGAAATGAAAGAATGCCATTTTGAGGAGTCATTCAACGTTATATGAGTGGACACACTGCATTTTATTGTAATAACTGGAGGTCACAGGCAGTGGGAAGACAGACTGAGTAAGACAGTTCCAAATTGATTTGTTGCATAATAATTATTTATCAAGACAGTGAGTACAGGTTAACACTTGCAGTTGTAGAACTGGACAGAGAAGGGGGTGACTGTGTGACTCTGGACGTGTACAACGTTCCTGCCGTAATGTGGAATGAGTGCAGACAGAGAGTTTGGGACAGCTATCAGAACAATAACGATAGAAAAGAGAGAAGTGCAACACGATGGTTTAAGGAGGATGAAGAGAGCTGATAAGAAAGGGCGAGTTAATGAGATGAAAAACCAATTACTCCACCCTCTTTAGAAGTGCTGCATGTAGTTGGGCCAGGCATATACGAGCTGTACCCACTTGGTGAACATTGTCACTGTATAAAGTAAGCAAATGGGTGGGGTTAAAGTACAGGTGGAGACGTTTCATCTTGTCTAGCCTCTGAGAAGCAGTTTTTGAACGAAAAAATAATGTTATCTATTATAAACAGTTCAAGAGAAAGAGACACCATGTCTATTAAGAAATCGTGAACTGAGTGTATATTCTTAATGTAAGAAGATAGCCATGTGGATGATGAGATAAAATTGATTGAAAGGTTTTTGGCAAGGTGCCAAAAGGAGCAGGAAGAATTCGAGTTGGAGAGTTTGGAGCATTTAGATCGGATGAAATTATTTTTTGCAGAGCGAAGAACAGACTTAGCACGATTCCGGGCAGAAACATAAAAAAGATGTGATTCGGTGGTGGGTTGGCTCCGATACCTTTTATAGCCCTTCTCCTCGTTGCGGACAGCATTAGAACAAGCGTGATTAACCTTTTCAGGTCTCAAATAGGTCCCAAGGTCACATTAGACAGACGCATTTTTACGAAAAAAAAGTCAAGGTTTGCAAATAAAGAAAAAAATATCATATTCATGCCCAAGGAAGTAGTACAAATCTGCCTATAAAACATTAGAGCTTTACTCACCATACAAGTGCTGCAAAAATTATGGGAAGTTGCATAGCAAGTGGTGTGTGTAGCGTGGTTAGTATTGCCGTCTCGGTGGGTAGGTGATTTCTTGGTGCATAGGCGACATGATTGCATTGGTTGTTTCCATGTTTTTCCATAAAAAAACATGCACTATGTACATTATAATCTCACGTGATTTGTGAATGATTCTTGAGATGTTTTCTTTACAAACAAAACACTAAACAGTTACAAGATCCTTATAAAACTATCGATTACTTAGTAGTTACTACTGATAATTTATTTTACTTTGCTCTTATTTTGGTTAGTACTGTCCAAGGCTGTGGGGGTGAGGACATGAGGGTAAGCCTACGAGCTTGCCTTTTGTATGTACTATCACGATCCAAAGTTTCTTTACCCCCCTGAGTGGAGGAAGGTCGAAGCCAAGGTTGACAAAATGATGGGCCACCGAACACAGGCCAGTTCATGATGGAAGGGTTCACTAACCTGAAGCTTAGGATAATAAGAATCACCCGGATGAAACACACGAGCCTATTTATGAATCACGGTATCATGAACCATTATTAGTCTTGTATACTGGCAGTGTCCGATCATCTGGTCTTGCTACAACCTTGGCTTCGACCTTCTTCCACTCAGGGGGGTAAAGAAACTTTGGATCGTGATAGTACATATGCTTATTTTATTGTTACAAACCAGTGATCAAACATTTATTATTTCTCAAAATTGACGGTGTTATAAGTATAACCAGGATATGTGAGAAACTCATGAAATATATATCAGAAAAAAGTAAAGAGACACTAACAATAATTTATCAATGAAAAAGGCAAATTCACTGCACGTGTATGTCCGCCTGGTAACAAGTAAATGCATTGTACATGTATAAAAGGCTACAGAAACAACCTTAGAAACCTAAAATCATAAATCTGTATTTATTTTCCCTCAATCAGACATTCCAACACCCCGGAAATGAATAAATATGGAGACATACAACGTGGAAATCTCTTGCTTGCCTGTGACGCGGCAGCTGTGTGTGTAGGCGGGAGGCAGGGGTTGCGGGATTGGGGGGAGAGTGGAGGGTGGAGGGTGCGAGAAGGAGGGGTGGGGGATCGGTGGGAGGTAGGAGGGTGGAGGAAGTAGGGGGTGGGGGATTGGAGGGAGAGTGAAGGGTGGAAGGGATGGAGGTAGAAGAGTGGTGGATCGGTGGGAGGTTGGGGAGTGGAGAAAGGGGGATATGAAAAGGAGGAGGGAGGTAAGAGAGAGAGAGAGAGGGGCCAATTGGGAGGTGTGCTATGTATCCTCCAGAGCAATAAAAATATATTGCAAACAATATTCTTCTGGTCAATGAACTGATACCAAAATAATAAAAAATATTGCCAGATCAAGAGTATAATAAAACTAATACGTGCAACCCAACCCCCCACCATGATTAGCTCTTCCCAGACTGTATAAACTAAACTACCGTGATATGCGCATGCCTGGTAGAAGCATAGGAGTCTGGGGAGCCGCTTGTATCCTTATTTCATTCACCAGCCTCACACAACAGTTTTCATTCATTCCTAAATACACTGCCACGGGAGTGGCTAGGAGACCCCTACCGAGAAAGCCGCTATAATGGCCAGGAGACATGAAAGGGTTAAACCAAGGCTTTCTTGCATTAGTCAGAGGATATGAGAAAGGAATGTATGCTTCCATGCCCGAGAGAATAATCTCCGTAATGCGCAAGGCACACTCAGATCGCTCCCGGCCACGGAAGCAATAATCATTCCACGGAAAATCAAAGAAGTACTGCCTGAGGGCCTCCCAATCCGCAGCTCCAAAGTGCCACAGACGACGTTTCTTTGGAGGGTCCACAGGCCATACAGGAGTGATAGGACAGTTAAAGTGACAAAGTTATGATCAGAGGAGCCCAACGGAGAAAAAGATTAACAGTGTAAGCACAAGGATTAGTTGTATGGAAGAGGTCAAGTATATTGGAGCTCTCTCCAAGGCGGTCAGGGATATGGGTAGGGTGCTGTACAAGCTGCTCTAGGTCATTAAGGATTGAAAAGATGAAGGCTTGTTCACCAGGTGGATCAGTGAAAGGAGAGGAGAGCCAAAGGTGGTGGTGAACATTGAAATCTCCTAGAATGGAGCATTCAGAGAAAGGAAAACTGGATAGAATGTGTTCCATCGTAGAAGTAAGATAGTCAAAGAATTTTTTAGTCAGTAGAATCAGGGGTTATGTAAACAGTGCAGATATACTTAGTCAGAGAATGACAGGAGAGCCGAAGCCAGAGAGTAGAGAATTCAGAAGAATCAAGTTCAGGAACGCGAGAGCAAGATAGGTCGTCGCGTACATATACGCAGCATCCACCTTTGACTTTGAAATGAGTATTGAGAAAGTATGAGGATACAGAGAAGGGTTTGCTCAGTTGCCTCAGACAGCTAAGTCTCAGTAAGGAAGAGAAGGTGAGGTTTAGAGGAGGAGAGGTGTTGATCAACAGACAGAAAGTTAGAGGAATAGCCATGAATGTTGCAGAAATGAAGAAGAAGTGTCAGACAGTGGATCCAGGCAACTCAGAGTGACGTTACTGGGAGAGGGGCGGATAGTAGGGGCATTTATGGACCCCACCCCCTGTCTGGAGATTCTGAGGCATTGTTGTTTAGCGCCATTTTTCTTATATTTAATTTTGAAAAGGAAGTGTAGTGTGTACTGTGCATGTAGTTTAGTGATGATAGTTAGAGGAATTTGTACTGGACAGCATGCTGGCCTACTCTTTGTGTTGATGAAACACTGAAAAAGTTCAGCAAAGGGGGTTGGTCAGCAACTAGTCTTGAAGGCTGATGAAACGGGAGCTCCAGCTCTCCCTGTCATCAGCTTTCCATCCACCTTGGGAGTACTGCCCTGCTCGACTGGTGCTACAGTCCCCCACTTTGGTCGGGATAGGCCGGTCCTGCAGTGGACACTTAAACGGGTGATGAGATAAGATGAGATTATATATATATATATATATATATATATATATATATATATATATATATATATATATATATATATATATATATATATATATATATATATATATATATATATATAAATATATATATATATATATATATATATATATATATATATATATATATATATATATATATATATATATATATATATATATATATATATATATATATATATATAGGTTATATTTTACAAAGTATCACCATATTGACATTATTTACCTTGTTTTTCCTAAACATGGGAGGGAAGAGAATCAAGGTACTCTTAAAATTTTCTTTGGTTGTGTTTTGATTTGACCCGAGAATTCAAAGTATCAAATGTGTCTAGAACAGCGGTTCTCAGACTTTTTTGTGTCTGATGCTATTTGGAATATTTCAAGACTTCGCAACCTACAGGGTAAAAACATCAAACATACCGGCCGAATTGCTGTAATAATTTTCTACACACACACACACACACACACACACACACACACACACACACACACACACACACACACACACACACACACACACACACACACACACAGAGTAACCGTTATAACCTATCGTAATTATGAATATACTAATGGTGTAATAACGATAATTACAATTTCAATTAAGTAAATAATATACATTGAAAGCATTAGGCCTATTCTATGTCCCTGTGACCCGTCAAAATTCCTCTCGCGACCCATAGTTTGAGAATCACTGGTCTAGACCATATTACAAACCTTGTAAGACCCTGTTTTTAAATTAATCCACACAGTTATCTATATATATTTTATTTTGACAACCATTTCTTCAGTCAGTTATTGTAACGCTTATTGCTAGTAATGGCTGCACTCTGGCAACCAGTCAGCTGCAAGGTTACTTTCCAGCGTTGGTAAGTTGAATTCCTGACATTAATATTATCTTTACCACAAAAATGAATCCACTTTTTTTTCAATTCCTCATCCTTTGGGAAACGATATAAATGTATATCTCCATTTTCCTTATTTTTACATTGCGAGGATGTGCACTCGTTAACTGCACAGCACACCCTAGTTTGGGGTGAAATTTCAGGAGGAGCTGAGGATCTTCACACAGGCGAAGTCTAAGTCCAACTGATCACCTTAATCCTACTGGAGTGGCGGGCTCAGGTGCCGCGTGACGTCATGCGTGGAGTGGTACCATTTTTAGTCAGAAATGATCAGACCTTGTATCTAGACCTTGCTTCAGCCATTTCATTCGCACATCCCCTGACATTCCCGAAATCACCATGTTTGTTGCTTACAGCACAAAAGACATTCTGATATTTTCCTTGCTTTCTTGTATTTTGTCCCATTCATCTCTCCTGCATCACTCAGCAACCTTTCAGGTGAGTCTCTTAGCTCATTACGGTAGGTTGGTAATTTGAAAGAATCACAAATTCATCAGATGTTCATTAACATTCAAGGGGTAGTGAGCTGTTTCCTTAATCCATTGGATCCCAGTTTTCCTGTGCTAGGATTTTGCTGGATGAGTGCTAGGTGTACCGCCCTCAACCTGCCAGCTCATAGTCGCGAAGCTCATAGGTCCTTACCCCGGGGTTCCTTTCTTTAGTAAATTTTGAAAATGCCCTTTTCCCTCCTGTACTGAGGACACTAGGAGCTAATGATGCAATTATCATAATATGATTAGCAACTTAGCCCAAAGACGCCATTCTTATTGCATTTTGTACCTGCCAGTAAAGTTTTATTGAGTTTAGGATGGACTTTAATATGAAAGGCGATAAATAAGACTGCATGTAATGTCTCTCGTTGGAAAAGTCAATCCTAATACGAATAAATCTGTCTGGTAATAGAGTAAATATGATGATAAGACGGTATCGTATTGTAAGATAACGTCTTTTCAACCAATTGGCGGTCTAGCAAAAGAGCAAGGGGTTAGATTTCTGTCTGTCGACTGCACGAGGTTTACTAAGACAGGCATCAATTTACGACAGTCTTCCTCTTCTTGAGGTCTGTAACAAGGTCCTCAGCAGACACCGTCAAACTTGCGTCACCGCTTGTACTGTTGGTGAAGAGATATAGATGTGATACGTCCTTGCTCGAAAGTTAACTATAACTCGGGTTCATCCAGCTTGTGAACAAAGTATGCTAACCAGTAAACCACGAGTTTACCCTGAGACGAAACGGGTGAGAGGGAGAGGCTGGGGCAGATGGAGGGGAGTCATCATTAACGTGTGAGGTGTGGAGGTGTTGCAAAGTCTGCTGGAGCCTGAATTATAGCCCACCCGCTGATGTCTGCAGATACCAGCAGCTTATACTCTCTCTCTCTCTCTCTCTCTCTCTCTCTCTCTCTCTCTCTCTCGTAGAGGGCCATAACCTAGATACATTCATGCAACGGGAATAAGCCCAGCACTATGCGAGTACAAACGGCCGAAATTAGGTTGGTACTACCCAGGCCGTGGAATATGGAACCACCAGTTCCTTCCACCCATCATCATTTCCATTCCGTTGTTTGTGAAAAATAGATAAATGAGTTTATCCTTTGGATGACGTCTTTATCATTATTATTATTATTATTATTATTATTATTATTATTATTATTACTATTATTATTATCATGCCTGCCTTTAGACGATTTTCCTCAACCTAGGCACAATACGGTATGACCTGGTTAATCGTAGGTATCACCATCACAGAGTTTGTCTGGCATTCCGTCTCACCATAATGAAGCAGATAAGTAGGTAAGATAGATGGATTAATAAATGAAGCAAAAGTTAGTAGATCATAAATAAATAGATAATAAACATAGATAAATAATAATACATGAAAGAAGCTTTTACAAAATATCAAGCACCAATTTCCTGTAGCTTCAGTGTAACATGTTAAGTAAGTGTTATACGTGAAGTTTTTGAAATGAAGGTGTGAAGAATATGAAAGGAAGTGTCTAGCACGAGAAGAGGTGTGTGGTGTTTGAAGAAGAGCAAATGAGAGTTAAAGTACACCGTTTAATTTTGTGTGGGAGTGAGAGTAGCAAGAGATGCAAAGGAATGAGTTTATAAGGAGTGGTGTGGGAGCAGATGTAATGAAGAGGCAGAGAGACAAAGACGGTCAGATATTAAAATGCAAGGAGGAAAGTGTGGTAAAAGGTGACCAAAGTAGATGAGTTGTGTGTCAGACAGTTAGTTATGAGATGGAGGGAAACATATCGTTGTTTTTGGATAGATGTAGGGAAATTTAGAAAAGAAAATGAATAACAAATAAATGCAGATCATGGGTGATTGAGCGTTACCAGAAAATGATGTAATGGGAGCAGGAGAGAATATTTCGACAAGTTGCTTAATATGTAGATATTAGTTTGAGGAGGAGTAGACCTTGAAGAAGATGGTCGAGAGTAGAGAGATATACAATCAAATTAAAAATACGTAAATAATGAAATAGGAAAAGCTTGCGGAGTGGACAGAGCGAACAGAGAAATTCTGTTGTGGTGAGGAGAGTGTAGCTATAGTCGCAGACTGGGAGTTTCTGGACTTGCCTGGGTACGAGGGAGAGTGTGTCATGAGTGGAAGGAAGAAATAATGGCTCTTAAAAAAGAAAAGGTGAAAGAAGAGATTCTAGTGGCATTATTCAAGTGTGAATCATTGTGTAGCCCATTTCCCTGAGCATTCTATTTGTGTGCAAAAGAATTGGAAGGTAGAGTCGATGGTGATATGAAGGCCTTGATAAGAAGCATAGGTTTCAAGAGGCTTGCATGAAAGAGTTTTAGTGTGGAAACATTATGCTGTGACAATATAGTCTGAACTGAAAATGAATAGTCAGGAAAAAGAGCAGTGGAGATAGGGCTGTTGGAGAAAGTGTGAGGGGTGCGGCGAGTGGACAGGATAAGGAAAAATGTGGTTGGTGGGAGAGGAGGAGTTTGAAAGTCTTTGGACACCAGAGAAAAAGATAGCGTGCTTATATGGTATGGTCTCGTGTGAAGCTGAAAGGGTATATCTGAATGGGATCAAAGCGGGAGGATATGGTAGATGAGTGTGTAAGAAAGGAATGTATGAAAGCTGAGTAGGAAGGGATCAGAGAGGGGAACCAACTAGCTGTATGAACTTTGTACTTGACAGTAATTGGATTGACTCTGTCAATAGGTGAATATGAAGGTACGTGAGAAGGTGTATACTTATCAGGTGGAGCCAGGATTCCGTGGGCTTGAATGGTGAGTGAATATGTGTGCGTGTGTAAGAGGGGCGGGGGACTCATTTCATGACATGCTGTTGTTCAAGTCTCCAACTGTGGTATTATTTCATTTTCCCGGCTTTCATTATCTTACCTCACCCCTTCTGCAGGCTGAAAATAGACGTGATATGGTGATGATATCATCATGATGCTCATCATCATTATTACTGTATTATCTCCTGACCAGGAGAATTTATGTGAGTGAGGTGGAGGGAGGGAGAGGGAGGAGGAGGCCAAGGATGAGATAGAGGGGTGGAGTGGAGAGGTATATGAGACAGGGGGATGTGAGCTCGGTGCAAGGCAGTGGAATGGCGGAGGACAGGACGACATGGAGGTGATTTGTTTGTGACAATCCTTTACGAGATTAAGACCTTGGCAATAAATAGATAGATTATTATTATTTTTATTATTATTATTATTATTATTATTATTATTATTATTACTGTTATTATTATTATTATTATTATTATTATTATTATTATTAATTTTATTATTATTAGTAGTATTAATATTATTATCATTATTATTATCATTATTATTTTTACACACACACACACACACACACACACACACACACACACACACACACACACACACACACACACACACACACACACACGCAGTATCATATCAGTGCTGGCATGGTACCGTACACCACCTTCCACTACTCTTTGATGTTCCATTCTCCTTTTCACCAGCGTCTATAAAAATAAACCCCGTGGTGTAGAATGGCATAAAATGTTTGAGAACATATAAATGCGTATGAGTGCTGGGCGGGTGAGGGCGGGTAACAATGGAACGTTTAGAAGTAGCCAAAAAAAAAATGTTTTTCCTTCTCGGCACAAAGGATTAAAGCAAAGGATGAAGCCGAAGTAGACAATACCATCAGCTTCTCTTTGTTGTGTGTCTGTTTAATGGGTTGTAAAGGTGGGTATCATCAATGCAGCGTTCCTTAATACAGCAGCTTGTAAATAAAGGCAATGGAAGAGACAAACTATGGATTATCACGAGCTATGAGTGCCAAGGACTACTACTGTCAATAACACAGGGTATGAAATAATAATACTAATTAACTGGAGAAGCAAATTATTACCTTGTAGCACGAAAGTATAGCTGGGACTTCGAAATGATTACTTGAAATACGAGGTGATAACGAGGAAAGAAATATACTATCTCGAACTACGAGAGGACAGCTGAGACTACAAAATGATTACTGAACTGCGAGATGGTAACGAGATACAAAATATTACGAATTAACTCCATATGATATAACTTTGTGAATAACCCGACGTGCAAAAAGTAACTTAAGAATCGAAATTATCAATATAGATGCAAAATAAATGACTACAAAATACAAGTACCACTAGAAAATACTTATTTAGGATGTGAAGTAGTGCCAGGAAACACTAGATACTTAAATACTACTTAGGCTTCGAGATAATAACTCGAACCACGAAGTAAATTGATTGAAGTTTATGTGCTCATTAAAAAAAAAGAAAACAAGAAAAAAAGATATAGATACAGGTGCACCACAGACTGAAAAACGCAAAGGTTGTTATCAAGAGGAAAAATGATTGAAATTAGTGAAGGGAATACAAGAGAGAGAGAGAGAGAGAGAGAGAGAGAGAGAGAGAGAGAGAGTTGAATTCCCCAAGCTGGACCTTGATCGATCATATAATTATCCCCTCTAGGCGACGGGAGAGTGCTACCTCTCCCAGCAGGGCGACAACCCGGGCGAGGCGCAAACTCTCGACCCTTCGGTCATGAGTCAGGCGCTCTACAACTGAGCCACCCTGCCCCCAGAGAGAGAGAGAGAGAGAGAGAGAGAGAGAGAGAGAGATCCTGACAACGTAACATATCTGAGCGAGACTACCGAGGGTGTTTCCTGCTGAACCTCAGGAAAGCGTTAATTCAAACCATGAGGGTTCAACAGCTCACTGAACTTCAGGGAAAGCGGTAAAATGAGGGGTGGGCAAGAAAATTTGTTATATTATCTGCAAACTTATTAGGGAAAATGGATATTCTTGTGGCGCTTGGCAACTCACCAGTTAGTGCAAGAGTTGCTAGACTTCGCTTTACCGCTCCCCTCCTCTCCAAAAGAGGCTAGAAAGATGGTTTCAAAGGCCCACAAAAGGGTTTTAAACGAGGGTGCCTCTGGGGATCACCTAGGAAGGTGCTGGGAAGGCCTTTGTATATGTCCTGGAGGCTGTAGGGAAGCTGCAAGTGGTCCAACTTCTAAATGATCCTTAATAATTCGGTAACTCCCTCAGTTACTTGGTGACAAAGATGTTTTTACGCTAGCCCCTCGGAAGACCCTGCAGTAAAATTCACTGATAGACAGAGGGGGCGGGGCACTGGCATATCCTTGCGTGTCTACTTTCATATGCTTGTAACTGTTGCGTGCACGTGTGTGAAAGTATTCATAAGTATCTACCTGCTTCTTGCTGTGTTTGTGTGCATATCCATGCGTAACAATTTGAAAGAGAGAGAGAGAGAGAGAGAGAGAGAGAGAGAGAGAGAGAGAGAGAGAGAGGAAAAAAAAAAAATCTGCATGAATACTTCACAACACATCTAACTTTGTAAACAGGAAACACGAAGGCTTATCCCGTGATTCCTGTGCTGGTGGTGTCAGAGGCAAAGTAGTGAAGCTCTCTTTATGAAGTGGAAAAAAATTAGGGGAAATATATTAATGCAATGCTTTTAAAGAAGAGAATATCGAACGAGGAAGGTATTAATGAAAAAATATTAGTATAATTGCAGAGCCCTTAAAGAGGAAACTTTTCAACAATGAAAGTATGTGTGTTTCTCAAACCTGACATCAGAAGATCAGTTTATATTTTACTCCAGGTACAGTACATATCCCCAGCGAATTTATTATGCTTGGGAAAGACCTTTCGTTTGGGAGTTGATAAATTAAGCCAAAGTACCGCCAATTCAGAGCAAAGAATATGTCCCGAGTAAACAGACTGAATATATCAGTAATAAAATAAAAAAACAAGTCATCATATTGAAGTTGACTGCTAGGATTTTTCTCGGGTGTATCTTATGACCTCACCTTTACATTCTTGCGTGTCTTTCTGTACTAATACAATTACGAGACAGCCCTACCATGTAGTCAGTATGGCGGTGGGTGTTAATGCCCAGGCAGTGGGAGGGAACAGTTTAGGCAATTGAATTCCGTTAAAATAGTTCAACGGATATTACACAAGGCCAACCGAGATGTCACACACGCAGGAAAAAAAAAAAGCCTGCTAAAGCAATTATAACAGCCCTAAAACAGACATGCTTTGAATGTATTCACTTACGGTTGGTAATACACCCATGAGGTAACATTTATTTTGCCCAACCTTTCCAGGAGCCGGCTTAGGATCGGAGTTGTCTCTGAGTCACTTAATATAACCAAGAGTGTCACTCGTTGTAATCGTACCCCTTCGAGCCCTGTGCTGCACCACCAATGCAGTTTATACTATAATACCAGTTCTTGTATGTAAACTTTGTATTTAGAACCTCCGTTAATATAAAATTCATAAAATATATATTGTTTACATGTCACAAGTACGGAAAAAAGGAAGTGAACACAAACAAATGTAAATAACTTTTAGCCTATAGATCTCTGACATCCCACAGCCAGCCACACCATCTGTGTGTGTGTGTGTGTGTGTGTGTGTGTGGAGGGGGGTTTAGAACTGGGTGGGAAGACATTAACTGCTGCTCACCCTCCCCCTATCGTTCTCTTATCCCTCTTAATTTATGACATACAGGAATAAGCAATAAGTATTTTTGTGTGGTGTAAATGTTCCTTTTGGAGGGGTCAGCAAATACAACAAACTTTGTTCTAGTTTAACACTGTGTACCATAATGTGCTATGTAGTATGATTTCTGGTCCTTGGATATGGAATGTACATTGTGTGTTCAATATTTGGATTTATATTTTAAATCAAGTAGAAAGATGTGATGACATGAGGTTTTTGAGCTGAATTCATAAATTTCCTTGATATAAGTTTGATGAAATATTGTTTTGCTTACAGTTTTGTCAGTTCCTAGAGATACCAGGCACTTAACAGTAATAGTACAATTATTGTTAGGAGTGAATGATTGTGGCAAAAGTGACTACCGAAAATAGTGAACTGTTATTGAAGCCAATGTATTGTAATAGTTGATTAGGATCTTTTATGAATACTTGCACTGGTGATTCATGTTAATTTAAGTTCATTTAACCATCGCATCAGGGTGACATGTACACGTGATGACCTGTGGACATCCGAGTGACACATACACATGATCTAGTGTTTCGTGGCATTGTTTGAATATTCTTTGGGTTATTTTCACCACATGCAGCCACTGGCAAGCCTCTTGCATGCATCCGAGTCATGCTCCAGTTACATGCATACCTTCATAAAAGGCAGACCTGTGCAAAAAGTTTTCCCTGTGTCCGGATCCTCAGCTGAGCACCCGCAGCTGCCGACTTCAATACAAATGAAGTCCAAAGGTCAGAAAAGAAAAGGCCTTAGTGATGGTGCACTAGGGAGAGAACTCGAGGTGACATCATCGCCAAGCGTGAGAAAAAGTGACTCTTCCTCTGAGGAAAGCCACTGCCATGCTGAGTTTTGATATTTATGTGAAGGATGGATAATGTGAGTCCACTGTGAGCCCATTGTTTCACCCTGTACGTTCATCTGCTATTTCTGATGATGGGAATGATTCAGTGGGTAATGATGATCCTGGAGAGGGGGATATTGGCATGGATGAGGAGATGGAATAGGAGATAGGGAGTGGAGAAGGGAGGAGGTGGAGGAGGGAAGGAGGAGGGAGCATGATGCGGCGTCTCACACCACCACTGTGTCTATTTACATGAATAATGAAAAGAGAAAGTTTGTTTCATGATGAAATCAGTGCCTTATTTATTTACTGAAAGTTTTTGTGTGTGTATGTTTGTTATGATGAAAAAGTACAAATCAAAGGAAATAAATTCTGTTATAGTCGAAAACATAGCGGAGTCAAGAAAGGAAGAGATGGAGGAAGGAGGGAAGAGGAAATGCGGTGAGGCAAGCCTCACACCACTGCTGCGTCTATATATGTGAATAATGGAAGCAGAAAGTATGTTTCATGATGAAATCAGTGCCTGATTGTTTACTGAAAGTATTCGTGTGTGTATATTTATTATGATGAGTAAGTACAAATCACAGGAAAAAAATCTATTATAATGGAATATATTTTTGATTATGGACAGTATGTGAATAACTTCACATTATCTCCGTGTGTGTGTGTATGTGTGTGTATATGTGTGTGTATGTGTATGTATGTGTGTGTGTGTGTGTGTGTGTGTGTGTGTGTGTGTGTGTGTGTGTGTAAGGCAGTGGTGTGGAGCAGTGGTGAAATGAGTAGGTACCTGAGCCAGCCTGCCTCAAGGTCTTTGCTTTGGTTACTGGACTCGCAGCAGCAATCATGAAACATTTTTGGAAAACATACACAGAGACAGTGTTTGTGGTGGATTGCTGCCTTCCGGAAGTATTGTTAGTGTGGAGGGCTAGCCTAAGCCTTAGTTTGTCACTGCAACCCTGCCACGCATACAGACAAGGGGAAAAAAAAAATGCACCGTTTCCCTACTCACTCACTCTTGCTACAAGCACTTCACAGACCATCTGAGGTAATCAGCTTGAAGTCGAAGGATTTTTGAGTATTATGATACCTAGTCTTTTATTTTTGGTTAAGTATTAGCTGCGATATGAAGGTTAAAAAATAGACGATTTTCTCAGGAATGCCCAGCTGAGAGAGGAGTTGGCGGGAATATATGCCGGATGCGATGGGTTATGAATATTTTACGCATACGTGATAAGTACATCTTTCAGTGTCATATTGTACCTTCCAGATTACAAACACTATTTGTTACCAGCTACGATAGAAAAGCTGGTATTGTTTTCAATTTGTCTATCTGTGTGTCTGTCTGTGTGTGTGTCTGTTAGCATGATAACTTCGCAACCGCTCAAGATATCATTGCAAAATTTTACAGGTGTGTAGTAGGGAAAAAACCAATCACGAAGTCGAAATTGGTGAAAGTTGGTAAAGGCCTGTTTGTCTGTTTATATGATAACTTTGCAACTGCTCGAGATATCATTGTAAAATTTTACAGGTGTGTAGTGGAGATGAAAATCTCCAATGAGTATTGTTTTCGATTTGTCTCTCTGTCTGTGTGTCTGTTAGCACGATAACTTTGCAACTGCTCAAGATATTGTCACAAAATTTTAACCCGCCCCGTCCCGTCGACGTATTGGTACGTGGCAACGATTTGCATTTGCCAGTCCTGGCGATGTACCGGTACGTTGTGCAATTGGAAGGTCCCTAATTTGCACAATTTTCAATTTTCGCGCGTGATTTTTCGTATGTATACACGGGACACCTTCCTCTATTCCTCTACAAGATGCCAAGCAGGGACAATGTCTTACACCGCATAACCTCCCCCCTCCCCCCCTCATGCCATTGTCTCGGCAATTCACCTGTTACCAGTGACCTGGCCAATAAAGACATTCAGGGCCAGAGTGATTCCCCAATTGATGACAATGTGGAGGACAATGTTTACATAGCATTAGAAGAAGAAATAGTCAGAAATAATGATCAGGTAATGTGGCAAAAAAAGGTCAGGTATGGTGATTAGTGAGTGAAACAATGCTTATAATGCCTTTATTACTGCTTGAAAACCAATATACTCTCATACTACATATAAATTCGTACCAAGTAAATAAATAAATACCGTTTATGAGTGGCTAAAATAGTTACCCTCCCATAGAACTCGTTTTCTTTGGTGCCAGCATGTTAGAAAACCCAGTCAGGTAAGGAGGAACTCCTACCTGGAACGAGTATTTTAAACCTCAGGTGAGCGATTTCTCTATGAATTTTCAATGTTTCTCACCAAAAGCGAAGGTTTTAGCCAAAAAATTTTTTTTTCGAAAATACCTCGGGATTGGGGGATGTCGGAGGTGCGGAAAACCTCGGGACGTGACGGGTTAAAGGTATGTAGTAGGGATGGAAATCTCCTACGAGTTCGAAACTGGCTAAAGTAGGTCAAGGTCAATGTGTCTGTTACCACGATAATTTCGAAACTGCTTAAGATATCATCTCAAAATTTTATAGGTGTGTAGGAGGGATGAAAATCTCCTATGAGTTCGAAATTGGTGAAAGTAGGTCAAGGTCATATTCCGAGCCGCGCTAGATATGTATCGGGTTGCGGCTGGCGTGATTCCCCTCTTGTGGGGCCTCTAATTATTACTATTATCATTTTAAACTTGTTACAGTTACCAACTTTCTTACTAATTTCAGCAGTATTCCTAGGGTCAGCAGTCAGACTTCTCATAACAAAAAAAGTAACAAAGAAGCTATCACATTAAGAGAATAATAATAATTAAAAAAAAAAAAAATCAACTGAGAACCTACAAAACGTATCCTTCCTAAAGAAAACTGGAAATGAAAGAATGCCATTTTGAGGAGTCATTCAACTTTATATGAGTGGACACACTGCATTTTATTGTAATAACTGGAGGTCATAGGCAGTGGAAAGACAGACTGAGTAAGACAGTTCCAAACTGACCGGTTGCATAATTATTATATATCAAGAGAGTGAGTACGGGATAACACTTGCAGTTGTAGAACTGGACAGAGAAGGGGGTGAGTGTGTGACTCTGGGCGAGTGCAACGTGCCTGCCGTAATGTAGAATGAGTGCAGACAGAGAGTTTAGGACAGTTATCAGAACAATAACGATAGAAAAGAGAGAAGTGCAACACGATGGTTTAAGGAGGATGAAGAGAGCTGATAAGAAAGGGCGAGTTAATGAGATGAAAAGCCAATTACTCCACCCTCTTTAGAAGTGCTGCATGTAGTTGGGCCAGGCATATACGAGCTGTACCCACTTGGTGAACATTGTCACTGTATAAAGTAAGCAAATGGGTGGGGTTAAAGAACAGGTGGAGACGATTCATCTTGTCTAGCCTCTGAGAAGCAGTTTTTGAACAAAAATAATGTTATGTTATAAACAGTTCAAGAGAAAAAGAGACACCATGACTATTAAGAAATCGTGAACTGACTGTGTTTTCTTAACGTAAGAAGAGATCCATGTGGAAGATTGCAGGGATTTGGAAAATCCAAAAACCAACTATTCGAGGCATAACAATGTAACAAGGTTTGTTTTGCCTCGGTCAGAACCAATACGAAAATCGTAAATAAACAGCAGTGTAACCTCATCCCGTGGTGGTTGTAGTAAATTATTGTAATGGATGATGTGAGAAGTGAGTGGAAGGTTGAAGGGTGGAGTTATCTGAACTGTCTACTTGCATCCCCCCCACCACTACGACGGGCGCGTAACACCCGTCTAGCAACAAACACATCCTTTTTCTCTCCAACTCTCTAATGCAAGAGTTAACCGTTACTCCCAGGCCTTCATATATGCAACAGGTCAACTCTGGTACTGTCGTCCTCTGTATTTCCTACTGCCTATGATCTCCAGTCTTTCAAATGCAGTGTGTCCAGGCATCTCGAAATGTATGGATCTTGACTTTGGCTTTCTATTATCTTGTTTTTGTTTTGTTTTATTTTTCCTAGAGGGGACAGTTTGTGGGCTCCTGGCCTTTGGTTCCTTCTTTCTTGCATTAAAAAATAAAGATATGATTGAACAGGAGTTGGTGTACAGCTCAGGCCATTGCTAGTAAAGTGCGCTTGTAAGCCCATAAAGAGCGGTCCAGCGCCATGTTATCACAGTTTCCGCCTGATATATTATTTTTTTCATGATGGTAGGTGAACAGTGAAAAATATATTGAAACAAAAGACATTCTTTTACATTCACCCTCAGACACACACAAATCTATATTGAAATGAAAGACATTCTCTTACACACACACACACACACACACACACACACACACACACACACACACACACACACACACACACTCCCCTGGAAAACTCGAGACTGAAAGGGGGTTCCTACGCCTTTATGGGTGACGTTTTAATAAAAAACAAAAAAAGTTAGTGAATGACTGTATGACATGCAGAAGGAATTTCAACTTTACACCACATAGGAGTAAAGCTATTAGCTTCTTTTTTGTGTGAAAGTCGGAGCGGGCCGGGCCGCTCATTTCCATACTTAAATGAAAGTAAACATTGCTCGTTCGCTTGTAATAAGGAAGAGGAATAGAGTTGGTGAAAGAACACAAGGACAAAACCCTGACCAGCATGACTGTTGATAGGTTAAGGAGGGCAGTTGTCTACAACTGCATGTATAAAGAGAAAGAATACGTTTAAATGCACAGATAGACGAATAGCAACCCCTGTAAAGTAAATGGAATTTAAAAACTTCTGCCGTACTCTGTTGCAGGCCCTCAAGTACGGTGACGTTTGCTTCTTGCTAACCTTAGGTAATTTATTCAGCTTATGAGAGCACTCTTGCACTGAGTGATTTAAAAAAATAAATAAATCCCTCCAGTTCGAAATTGAAATAATTCGTGTTAAGGTAGGAAAGATATGATGAAGGCACATAATTGTACGAATGTGTTATAAATATTCTACTACCCTGCTTTCAAACCAGCCCTGTTTACCTTCGCCTCCACAACATTTGCATATTATCCAAACAGCTGTTGAGTCAGCCGTACCCTGAGGTTAATTCATAGTTTTTGTTTTGATGTCTGTGTGTGTCCGGAAACACACACACACACACACACACACACACACACACACACACACACACACACACAGGTGCATTTTTGTGTGTGTGTGTGTGTGTGTGTGTGTGTGTGTGTGTGTGTGTGCTTTCGTTTTCGTTAATCGGTATGTATTTGTACCTGTGGCGATAGCCAGCAGGTCAATGAGTTGCCAGCGTTCTTCTTCTGCTTCTGGCGGATTTGTTAAAAGGACGCCTTTGGAGACAAGAAAGTGGTACTGTATTAGGTAATTTGACATGGAGAATCCAAATCTGCCATTAGCTGACACCTAAGATGGCGCCACCTGGGGACAAATTTAGTTTTTTTTTTTTTTTAATGTGGTACCATTTTTGGTTATTTTACATGGAGAATCCAAATTTGGTATCAGCTGACGCCTGTGTTGGCGCCATCTAGCAGCAACTTTAGTAAAAGTTCTTAATTTAAGCCCATTGAGACAAAAGTGATCCCATGTAAGGTTGTTTGACATGGCTAGTTACTTTTTACAGAAACAGTTTGAAACAAGAGTCTCGCCGCAGGACCCGGAGCAGTTTTACTTTTGTTCAATCAAATAATAAATTTTTGTGTGAATGCATTTAGTTTCATTTTTCTAACAATAGGCCACTACTTCTTAAACAATTTCAGTGTCATTCACCCTTGAGTCTTTACCAACAAGTTTCATTCACCCGCGACTAAACTGCCGTTTGTTTTTGGTCAGTTTCGTCAAAACCGTCATTGTGTATAAATTTACATATTTCGTGACATGAGGAAAAAAAAATATTAGCGCATTTCTAAAGTGTTTATATTATTCAAGTGTTTGAACATCCTAAATACACCCTAAGAAACGTAGGAGCAGCAAAAAGAAATATAAATTGATAGCACAGAATATTCACTTTTTTCTTTTTTTTTTAGTTGACAAACAAAACTCATCGGAGTTGAGTCCTGCTAAGAAACTGATCCTTAGAAACACTGCTTTCTTACTGTGTATGTTTACACAGAACAAAACTGACATGCAGAACTCTTGTCATCTTATATATTTAGAAATTTATGACCCAACTACCTCTTCTGGTCTCCCCCTAAAAAGTTGTATTAGAGTAAATTTGAGAAAGATCCTGCTACTTTGATAACGGAAAACCATAGGTAGAGAGAAGAATCTTATAAAATTTCCCACCTCCACTGCTGTTAAGGAGCAATAGGAGCTTATTAACAACTTTAATGGTGATGCCTTCTTTTTTCTTTTTTTGGAAAAAAAATTAAATATCCGATTAAATTGAAGTCAGTGACCTTTCTTGCTTCATTCACCCTTCATTCATCCATTTAGTCTCATTCCCCTCCAAATAATTTCATTCATCCTTGGATGAACCTACTACTAGTTTCAGAAGCACTGATATAGGCCATCTTAACCTCTTAAATTTGGTGACTCGTATTGTTCTTTTTCTTGCATCAATAATGCATTTACCTGAGTTTAGTCCAGGCAGCTTATTTCACGTAGGTCAGTGCCTGAAAATACAGTAATTAGGCTCCACATTACCTCCATAAGACTTTTTCATTACCAACATCATATTCTAATGTTAATGTATACAACTGAACATTGATGAAGAGATGACAACTTTAGGCCACGTTATTGTAAAATGAGTATACCTAACTGTATTTACCAAATTATGAGTGAATGATTGGAACTGAGAAGTAAAATATGGCCTTAACTTATACCTTCAGAAAATTAAGTCTCATAAAATTAAACAAAATCGAGTTCCTAAACTAATGTTCAAAGTAAGGGAAGTAATTTCATTCGCATCAGTCATGTTAAAGGTTTATATTAACTGGTCTAATGTATCGTTACCAGTTGAGGATAATAAATTTACGATGGTGGGCCTTTCCTAAGTCAATTGCAAACATTGGGCGATAACAAGACTAAATAAGAAAAAAACGTCATTTTCGTAATTCTCTCTCTCTCTCTCTCTCTCTCTCTCTCTCTATTTCACTTCCATATACATTTTCCATTTCTTTTCCTCTATTACCCTCAGCCTTCATTTAGAATACACCAAATCAAAATTGTCACGAAATGTTCAAGCCAACGTTCCGTATTTATTGCCAGTAAACGGCTAGCAAGAATATGCAAACCAGGCTGAGTTCTTTCAGAGACAACCCATGGAATGTAGGTAACTATCTATCTATATACCTAGGCTGCTTCCCCCAAGGAAAGGGAGGTAGCCGAGACAGGACGACACACTCCCCATTATCCATCCATTCAAACACATTCATTCGCATCTTAGCCCCAAAGGGGAGAACGGACAGATCCTCACCGTACCACACATCCGCAGCAGGGCCAGACAGCAGAACTGGTTTACCCCTGCCACATCATAACAGACCCATTCCCTTCCCCGCACCTGACCTGACTAGCTGATCAGCCCAAATGCGGAAGAATATCCCCTCAGGGCTGCGTCATCACTCATTCATTCACAATTTCTCTCCATTTATTTCTGTCACGCACAGCCACTCTTCCTTGCTCAACAGACTTCCCTCTCGCATCCAGCGCTCTCTTCACACTGTCCATCCATCCTATTCGTGATCTTCCTCTCAGCCTTACATCTCTCACATCAGATCTAGTTATCTTTTTCACCAATCGCTCATTATCCATTCTCTCCATATGCCCAAACCATCACAACACCCTCTGCTCAACTCTACCACCCATCTCCCGAACAACTCCAGTTCTCCTTCGCACTTCATCATTTTCCACCCGATCCATACGCGTCACTCCACACATACTCCTCAGACGCCTCATCTCCATTACATTCAAACTTTTCCTCTCTGCTACACCCATATTCCATGTTTCAGCCCCATATAACGCAGTCGGTACCACAACACCCTCATACAGCCTTCTCTTTACATCCATTCTAAGCGAACGACATTTAAACACTTTTTTCATTCCTCCCAGCACCTTTTCTACTTCATTTATTCTAAACTTCACTTCTGCATCTATTCTTCCATCCACAGCAACATGTGACCCTAGATATTTAAAACAATCTACCTCCTCAAGCAACTCACCATTCAAAACTATATTCATCCCCCTACCATCTATCAACCTCGTACACTTCATCACTTTACTCTTATTCTCATTTACTTTCAACTTCCTCCTTTCATACACCCTTCCAAACTCCTCTACCAACTGTCTCAATCTCTCCTCTGAATCAGTCACCAGTGCAGTATCATCTGCAAACAGCAGCTGCTTCAGATTCCACTCTCCACCATCAACATTCACCAGACTCAGACCTCCACCTAAAACTCTTGCATTCACCTCCCTTACAACACCATCCATGTACAGTAAATATTAAACAACCAAGGCGACATAACACATCCCTGCCACAGCCCCACTCTCACGGGAAACCAATCACTCACAGTATTTCCCACTCCTACACACGCACTACTATTTACATAAAAACTTTTCACCCCTTTTAGTAACCTACCATCAAGTCCATACAATCTTAAAACAGTCCACAAAGCCTCCCTATCAATTCTATCATACGCTTTCTCTAAATCCATAAATGCCCAAAACACATCCTTGCCTTTCGCTAAATACTTTTCACACACTTGTCTCACAGCAAACACCTGATCAACGCATCCCCTTCCTCTCCTAAAGCCACACTGCTTATCACCAATCACTCCCTCTATACCCTCTCTAACTCTCATAATTAACAATCTACCATACACCTTACCTACAACACTCAACAGACTTATACCCCTAAAGCTAGTACATTCATACTTATCACCCTTGCCTTTATACAACGGGACCACACAAGCACTTGCCCAGTCAATTGGCACCATACATTTCTCAAAGCACACATTCAACAATCTTACTAACCAGTTAACAATAGTCACTCCACCACCCTTCAGGCATTCCACAGCACACCCATCCATACCTGCAGCTTTCCCTGTTTTCATCTCCTTTCCTGCCTTCTCCACTTCCTCCTTCGTGATCAAAGAATCATTCAACTCTCCCAACACATTTATTACTTGCACCCTTCCATCCGCCCCAATCTCAGCCACCCTTTCCTCCTCTACATTTAACAATCTTTCAAAATACTCTGCCCATCTCTTCCTTACTGCATCCATCTCAATTAACATCCTTCCATCATCCGCTTTTATTCGTTCTTCCTTCCCAGACTCTCCCTTTCGCACCCTTTTCACCTCCTCCCAAAACATTTTCTTATTCTGTTGAAAATTCTTAGTCAGCCGCCTACCCCACCTCTCATCTGCTGCCACTTTCGCATCACGCACAGCCCTTCTCGCCCTATTCCTCTTCTCCTTGTACCTTTCATATGACATCTCATCCTTCCTCTGCAGCCTCACTTCATATGCACGTCTCTTCTCAGCCACAGCCATACTTACTTCCTCGCACCACCATTCACTTCCTTTTCTTACACCTCCACCCACATGTCTCACACCACACACCTCTTCTGCATGCCCCACCACAACACTCTTAAACAACTGCCATTCCTCTACGCTGCCATTTTCCTGATCTTTCACTGCATTCCACTCATCTTTCAATTTCTCCTGATACTCTATCTTTTTCTCTCTTTTATCCAACTCACTGACTTTCAAAACCTCCCTGCCACACCTAACCCTCCTAGCTCTCACCCATCTCTTACCTAATCTTAACTTTCCCTCCACCAGGTAGTGGTGGAGGGAAAGTTAAGATTAGGTAAGAGAACTCAGAACTCTCACATCCAACAATCTTCCTATTACATTCCTAGACACAACCACATAGTCCATCAAAGCTCTATCAACAACCCTTCCACCCTCCTGTCTCACCCATGTATACTTATAAATATCTTTCTTCTCAAATAGCGTATTCCCAATCATCATCTCTCGCTCAACACACATCGCTATCATTCGTTCCCCATTTTCATTTCTTCCAGGCACACCATGCATACCAACTACGCCTTCAACTGCTACATTTCCCACTCTAGCATTCAAATCTCCCATCATTACCACATTCACATTCGCTCCAAAACTCTGCAGACACTCATCAACATCATTCCAGTAAGACTCCCTCTCTTGTTCATCCCTTTCACTACCAGGCCCATATGCACTCACAAACACCCATAACTCACGTTCAAATTTCGCTTTCACCCACATCAGTCTTGATGACACCTCCTTCCATTCAATCACACATTGCTGTACTTCCGGACTCACTAACAAGGCCACACCTTCTCTTGCCCTTCCTCTATCAACACCTGACAATCATCTATTCACACTTCCAAACATAGACTCCCCCTTCCCTTTCATCTTCGTTTCACTCAAAGCTAACACATCCATCTTTCTTCTCACAAACATTCTCCCAGTCTCCTCCCTTTTAGCCTTAATCGTACTACATCCATGCACATTCATAGACCCAATCTTCAGGGTACGGGGATAATTCCATCCCCCATCCCTTTCTCTGGCCTGTCTTTTTTTAGGAACTAAAAAACAGAGGAGGGGGTCCCTAGTCCCCTCACTCCGCCCCTTTTAGTCGCCTTTTACGACACGCAGGGAATACGGTGGCAGTATTCTTCCTAACACAACCTGGCCGCAGAGTAGTAGTACCACCCCATAGTGCGGCCAGGTTGTGTCCCCCCCGCCACAGGGAGGGGTAGGTAACTAACTAAATAAATAACAAGTGGTGCCAGGCACAACAAACCTCATCCAACAGCAGCTATTTCATTGCTGTTAAATAATCATTACTGCCATTTGTTGTCAGTACACAATTAAAGTCTAAGGTAATGGAGCAAATGTTTTCAAGCTATGCCCTCTGAAAATCCTTGATCTTGTGTCTGACCTTTCAAGGTCACTCAAGGTCAAAGGTCATGGTGCTAAAGGAAAGCCCATATGAGCATTTCTATATCTTGATCATAGTAAATATCTCTATCTTCAACGAGTTTCTAAGTTATAGCCTTCTGAATATCCGAGACCTTGAGTTTGACCCTTCAAGATCACGGTCAAAGGTCATGGAACCAATAAAAACCCATATGGGTCTTCCTATATGTTGATAATTGTAAATATCTTTCTTCAACGAGTTTCGACTTATGGCCCCCTGAATATCCGTGACCTTGAGTTTGACCTTTCAGGGTCACTCAAAGTCAAAGGTCTTCGTGCCAAATAAAAGCTCATATTACGAGTTCCTGTATGTTCTTAATAGTAAATATCTCTACTTCCAACTGGTTTCAAGTTATAGACCTTTGAAAATCCGTTACCTTGATTTTTACCTTTCGTGGTCACTCGATTACCTCCACAATTTTAACACTTTCTTTTGGGACCAGTGCTTACATATCCTGAAAGTTTCATGTGATTTCATTCAGCCGCATTTCCGTAATGTTGCTAAGAATCAAACAACAAACATAGAAAATACCAAAAACAATTCTTCGCCGAACTCCCTCCGGGCGAGGTAAGTATTTAATAAATGCATTGTATTATATGTTAATGTACTGATGACATTTCAGCCAGGTAGGAAGCAGCCGGACACAGTGCTTTGGGGGTTGTTTGTTAAAGTTTACTTTTGGTGTCTGTGTTCTTGCTCATTCACCCTTTGTCTCCTTATTACTTGTTCTTTTTTGTTCTGTCTCTCGACGTATGCTATCTATCTTGTCTTTTACCTTTTCATAAAAATGACTGAGATCCTGCATAACTTATTTTTCTTCCAGAGAAATTTAGGTAAGAAGAAAGCTAGAATCAGGATCACTTAATATTGATATGCCTGGACACAGTGCATTTAAGATACTGGAGATCTTAGGCATGGGGACACACCGAAAAGGGGATTCCTTAGCATATTTACTACCCGCGTTGCGAAGCTAGCGGAGTGGTAATGTTTCCAGCCGTAAAGTTGGCTGGCTGGCTCTTTGTGTGTGTAAACAAGATATCTCATGAACGGCTTGAGCTATGAACATGAAACTTCCAGGATATCAAGATATGGTAAAAATTTAGGACGTTAGAAAATGGACACCCAGGGTCAAGGTCAAAGTCACCAAAATGGCTGCCAAAGGTCAAAAAATAACTTGAATGGTGCTGTTCTGGAGGTGAACGATTCACAAATTGAGACTTGGTCTTTTTATGGTATGTTTCACTCTATCTGGAGCACTTTTTGTTTTGTTTATACCTTAAGTACAGGCAAGTACTCATCCTGAATTTGCGTCCAATCAGAAATGTAGGTGAAAAATTATGTGCCGAGGAGGAACTTTCCAGCTACGAGGGTGTGAGATCCCATCGTGAGATGGCTTCTAATTTCATTCTCCTTTCATCTTTCCAATTGTCTTTCCTTTCCTCCCTCCCTCTCTCTCTCTCTCTCTCTCTCTCTCTCTCTCTCTCTCTCTCTCTCTCTCTCTCTCTCTCTCTCTCTCTCTCTCTCTCTCTCTCTCTCTCTCTCTCTCTCTCTCTCTCTCTCCCTTGCTTTCCTCCTTCCTTTTTTATATTGTCTTTCTCGTGAATATCACTACAGTATATGAACACTCGCCTAAGATTAATGACTTGGCGTGAATGTCAGAAGAGCAGAATAAAAAAGTGTCACTGTGGTGAAGGACTTCACCTATTCACTACGATTATGCCTTTTTATCATTCCTTATAGCACGTGTATTGTGGTATAGCATACGTGCACCCGAAAAATGTAATTAAAAAATGCATAACTATTTACATGCCATATAGTGCACAAAAGTATATAAAAATACAGTAGGCTATAATGAAGGGATGGGATTACATGAAGTTTTAATGCTTCGACTTTGCTGCGATGGGTTTTAATAGACTCCCATCCCTACACCTTCATACACTTCATTTAATGTTTCTGCTCAGGTGAGGAAATAGTCGCAGCAAACAGTTTGTCAGCTCTATGGCTTCACCTGTGTTGCTATTGTAAGTGACAGTCATTTCCGCCACGGGTTAGAGTGACGTCCGTGTATGGCACATTTTCATAACAGCGGCTGTTGGGGGGGTATGCGAAATTTTAAATGCATTTTCTTTATTAAACATAATAAACTGATTGCTAATTGAAGGAAGATAAATGAATTATACTTCATTTCTTAAGAATTATGAGAATGAAACTGCTTAGGCATTTTGTTTTCACCTGCATATTCCCAGCTTTATTGTGTTCTGCGAGTTTCGTGTCAGTAAATTTTCTTCCTTAGAGTGGCTGTATTTCATCCATTTTCCTTTTTTCTCTCTCTCTCTCTCTCTCTCTCTCTCTCTCGCTTTTCTTTCTTTGGATCCGGTTTTCTCTCCTAGGAGGTCTTTATATAATATCGGTGTATCGCACTATTTCCCAAAAATCTCTCCTGTAATATATTTGCCCTGAAATACGTTCAGAAAGTGGTTCTATGTGGCGTGAACCTCAGTGTCTGCGATAAACTGTCTCCTGTTTAAAGCTGATACAGCCTACGGTCCCTCTCACAGAGTGCACGGCCTGCCAATATTTATCACTCCTTTTACCTTAATTCTCGTTCCTTCGGTTCGATGGTGCATATTGTTTAACGCATAGGACAGGGGCGGGAGCAAAAAGGTTCATAACTTTTTTTTTTTTTAACAAAACACTGAAATAGCCCAGACCCATAAATCTTCCTTAGCACAACAGATGACGTCAAGCAGCTTCAGGCCTTGTCATTTAGACGCTTACCTCACTGTTCATAAGTATTTCCTTTACTTTGGGTCTGATATTGCACTTCTGACGGAGACAACAGAGAGGACAGAACAAAGTCTCCTGACACTTAATTTTTTTCTACTTATTTCTTCAGACACTAGGTAGAGTGTATGAGAACAGCTCTTGCTTGGTTTATATTTATTGTTTCTGAAAGTTTGAAATAAAGCATCGTCACTCACATGTAAAATGCCAATGTTTCACCATAACCACCACCAGGGATGTCCACGCCTCTCCACCCTCCCTACCCATTTTCTGTTCTCGTTTCATTAAATTTCTCGTACAGCCTTCCACGCCGTCATCAATCCCCATACAAAATCAAGTTTCACAGGGTCTACTCGGCCCTCCCGGCTTCTTATCCACCAGCATCTTACCGTATCTCATTTGGCCCATCCACTTGCTTCTACCTGTCTGCCTCATTCTTCCCCACCTACCTGTGACATGCATCGTACTTACCTAAATATAATAACACTCACCGTTATAGCACGTACTTTTATCGGCCTACTACACTACCCACCATCATCCCAACCCATCTTTTCCACTCGTCTCAGCCCACTCCTCCCTTTCCCGAAGGACCTAAACCAACTGTTGAACTGTTGCACTGTTGTTTTCTCACATTCATAGGAATGATCTGAAATGATTCATCTGTATTATCAGGGTTTTCCTCCCAACCCATCCTACCCCCCCCCCCACTCCACCCACCCGTTCCGTTTACTGTGTCGAGGTGAATAATCCATTGCACTAATAATGCCAGTGAGGTAGAAGCCATCCCCTTGACTTTCAAGTTTAGAAAGTGATACAACTGTTTTCTTGCGCATCTCAAACAGTGAAGCCATAATTGCTCCAGGCATGTGATAGACAGAGGAAACGAGGCTCAGGGGTCAGTAAAATGTTCAGACTCGGATTCTGCAGCATTTCTAGCTCGGTGTTTCATTTAATCTAGTCAGTGACATGTTCTGAGCAAATGTGGCTGCATCCAAAGAGGTAATACAAATAACAAAAAGTATATATTGTAATAAAAGACTAAAGTGATCTGGGTACCATTTTGCTTGGTTAATTGGTGAAGGTATATTTTATCATGGGTATCCTCCTGTGCAAAATCCAGCATAGTTTAGTATAAATATATGGTGCACATCTTGTCTGTTTGGTTACTTGGTGGACTGACACACATGTGCTGCCTTGACCTTGTTCCAGCAGTTTTTGGACTCATTGCCATCCCCACAACTTCATTCATTTCATACAATGTATATACTCGTATTTTGAACTTGTTTCAATAATTTTCTACAGTCTCTGTGATGGAAAGTTTTGAAGGTTTTTTGTAAATTATTCAGTAAACAGAGGTTTGTAGTATTAATGGGGCTTAATGAAGCATCAGACTAATATCCTTCCTTTCGAAAAGCCACTCAAACTGAAGAAAGACGTCTGGAAATTAGAAGATGAAGGATCACTCGTAGAGCAAAACATCCACGCCTTATAGTTGGTCTAAGATCGAATATTTGACGCAGGCCTGTGACCTTAACCTTCAGCCAATTGTTCTTATACTTTACTTGAGTTATTGTATCCTTGGTTGAGCTTTAACCCGCCCCATCCCGTCGACGTATGGTTACGTTGCAATATTTTGCACTTGCCAGTCCCGGCGACGTACCAGTACGTCGTGCAATTGCAAAGTGCATAATTTCCACAATTTTCAAATTTTGTGCTTGATTTTCGGTACGTATCCTCGCTTGACCTTCCCCTACCTGCCACCAGGCAGGGACACTCGGCGACCCCGCATGACCCGCGCTAACCCGCGGCTCGTTCACTCACCTGTTAGCAACGGTCCTGCTCAGACATGGCGACGAGAGGTCTCTCAGAGGTCGAAATTCAAGCCGCCCTGGACGCCTTTACAGGCGACAGTGATTCCCCACTGGACGACGAGGTTGTTGACAAAGATTATGTGCAGCCAGAGGAGGAGGAGACCACCAGCAGTGATAAAGAAGTCCCGTCCCCCAGGAAGCGGCAGTACGTGACTTACCGTGCTGCTAGAGAGGGGCAGCTGGCCAAAAAACCACTTACAACATCCTATGCCCAGCCCCAGCGTGATGTGGAACCCGAATTTGATGACGAGGACAAGGACGAGGATGAGGATGGAGTCGTGGGACGTGCTGCCACATGGTATGGACGTGAGGTGATTACTCATCGTGGCCCCGAGCACACACCACGCCGAATGAGCAGGTATGGGCCTACTATTTTGTTTGGGGAGGTAGGAAGTGCCTAGGAAGTGCCGTAGAGGGAGTGGGGAGTGAAAGGGGAAGTGCAGGGAGGAGTATGGAAAGTGACAGTGGCGTGAGTGGGTCATCGCTCTCCCTAGGTAGTGTGAGGTGGTGGGGTGTATCATGTGGGCGAGTGCGGGTGCATTCTGTACCACTCCCAAGCACGTCTTATGCTCCCCAATATCCCCAAACACGTGGGCATGTTAGGGTGGGTGAAAAATCACGTGGAGTTGTGATGGAGGGGGAAGGTGGGGAGGAACCACTCCCCAGCACGTCTTATGCTTCCCAATATTCCCGAACTTCATCCCCACAGCCCCTTAATGTTCCTCAAGGCCGTAAGGGTAAGGGAAAGGAAAAGGGTAAATGCAGAGGGAAGAGGAGTGAGAGTGGGGAAGCCCTCCACACTCCTTCTTCCTAACCTCCCCCACCAGCATCTCCTCCCCACCCAGACAAAGGCGGTGATGGGGATGATGGGGACGAGGGATTTGTGGGATGGAATTGGGAGGATGGGAGTGATTTTTCTCCCCTCATTCACCCCTTCACTGAGCAGGGGCGCGCTGGCTGCATTGCTCCCGGAATTCACCGTAATTCCACCAGGTTGGATTTTTTCCACCTGTTTTTTAGTGAGGCATTCGTGGAGCAGATTGTTTACCAAACCAACCTGTTTGCAAGCACCCAGCGCCTAGAGAGTGAAAGATTGGGAACAAGGAGTAGGCATTCTGTCATATATGATTACCCTGTCTCCCTTTCAGAAATGTTCCTATTTTTTGCCCTGGTCCTTTTGATGGGTATTATACAAAAGAACAGAATTCTGGCTTACTGGACAAGGGACCCTGTTATGTTTACGCCAATATTTGGGCAAGTCATGAACCGTAATCGCTTTCAACATATTCTAAGTCGCCTCCATTTCTATGATGCTCATGATCCTGCAAATGCGAACGACATAGATAAGATGAGGCGAATTAGGTTGGTCTTTGATCACCTGAGGCAAACCTTTCGTTCGTCATTTTATCCCTATAGTGACCTCGTCATAGACGAGAGTCTAGTGTTGTGGAGAGGTAATATTTCATTTAGGCAGTATATACCCAGCAAAAGGCACCGTTTTGGGTTCAAGATCTTTGTTATGTGCGACTGCAGGACTGGATATGTGCAAGACATAGTCTTGTACACCGGTGCACAGACAGACATAATAGAAGATCGGAGTATTGGACTGTCGGGAGCAGTGGTAAAGACAATGATAGAAGACTATCTTCATCATGGTCACGTCCTCTACCTGGACAACTGGCACACTAGCCCTCTTCTCGCTCGTTATCTATACAGGCATGAAACGGGAATCTGTGGAACCGTGAAGGTGAACCAGCGTCACATGATCGAGGTAGGGTGGAAACTTGACAGGAATGAGGTTGTCTTCTTCAAAGCCAACAACATCCTTGCAACTGTGTGGAACAATATTAGAGAAGTAAGCCTTGTGTCAATGGTTCACCGCCCCTTGATGCACCGTACTGATTCCATTGATTACCGGAGCGAGAACGGGCATCACATTTGGAAACCTGAGTGTTTCATGGACTACAACATAAACATGTGCCTGGTGGACCAGTCAGACTCCATGATATCGACGGTAGAGTGTGCCAGGACCATGATGAAGTGGTATAAGAAACTGTTCTTTCACTTGCTAGACATCAATGCTCTGAATTGCCACCACCTTCACGCCATGACAACAGGAGTTCAGGAAACCTTTGAAGGATTTGTGAGGGGGCTCACAAGAGAGATGTTTGCCCGGTATGCTGTTGAAAGGCCCCAACATCGCACCCGCACTGCCCCTATTGCCCAAACTCCCCTAAGAATATCCGACCGCTATTTCCGCACTCCTATCCCTCCCCAGCCAAACAGACCTAGGCCCCAACGCAGGTGTCACGTGTGTAGCAATTCCCGGGTGAGACTCACCACACAGAGGAAGGACACCCGCTATGAGTGCGTTGAGTGTGACATGGGTCTCTGTATTCACCCATGTTTCAGCGCATATCACACCTTGATGCAATTCTAATATGGTGTGAATGCTATAGGACGCTGAAACTATGAAGTAAATGCAACAAACAGACACTCAGTGAAATTATCAGTCATGTTGATCTGAAAATATTAGTATAAAGTGCATACGGGTATAACATAAGTGCAAAAATTGTATGTAAGTGTATAAATATGCTGTAAGTGGAAACATACCTAGCGAGGGTTTTTTGATGCGATATTCTGTCGCTCAGTGCAATAAATAAGGCCCGTAAATATGTAAATATTATTATTGGAAATGCAAACGGGTATAATATAAGTTCAAATTATTGTAAGTGCTGAAATATATTCTAAGTCAAAATATTCCTAGCGTGTGTATAGAGATGCGATATCCTGATGCTCAGTGGAATGAATAAGGCCCGTAATTATGAAAATAGAAGTCAACAAGTGGGAAAGTGTGTAATATATGTGAAAAATTTGTATGTAAGTGTTTGAGTATTATGTTGGTCGAAACATTCATTGCGAGGGTATTTTCATGCGATATTCTGATGCTCACTTGAATAAATAATGCCAGTAACTATGTATAGTGCAGTATAGGGGTGTAAACGTGTGTAATGTAAGTGAGAAAGTATAATTGGAGTGAAAAAATAAAGTAGATGAAACACGAGTGTTTGAGATTGTGCTTGCTACATGAACATGTGCTAGCATTTCACTAAATGCCCTCGTAATGAATGTAAATAATTGCAAACATTTACAGTGGTGGAGGAAAGGTTCTATGTAAAGGAAAAAATAATAGGAAAGTGATAAAACAATTGGGTATGTTGAAATACGAGTCATAGCGAGTGCGCTTAGTAAGCCAATGTGCGCTATACTTACGCTGCATGTCATCATAATGAATGAAAACATCTGAAAACATTTACAAACAGTAAAAATAGGTAAAATGTCAATGAAACAGAAGTATACAAGTAGAAAAAACGTTATATTGACTGATGCAAGAAACTTAGCACATAGAATGTTACCACTCGGACCTAACTCGCTATGCTAGCGCGAAGGTACAATGCTTATTTTTCATATATATGTGTTTGAAATCCATTATATTGCTATTCTTATTGTTTATTAGTTCAAATTCAATAAATGTAGAGGTGTTGTTTGTTGTTTCTCCCAATATTTCCTACCATAGAAAACGTGAGCGCCTCACACGTCAATGATAGAATACGATACCTGGCGCGGGGACCTCACCTGTTCCGACCACTTATGAACCATGGTAAGCCCTTTTTGGGTGATTTTCCTTTGTTTCTCAACCAAAGCGGAAGTTTTAGCCAAATTTTTTTTTTCCAAAATAGCTCGGGATTGGGGGATGTCGGAGGCGCGGAAAACCTCGGGACGTGACAGGTTAAGGTGACATTGCTCTGTGACCTCGACCTTTGTCCTATTGGACTCAAAACAGAATCGCTTAATCTTTGGTTGACATCAAAATATTCCATAAAGCAATATGCAGATGTAATATAAACTATTTAAAGTGAAAAAATCGAAACTTTAACCTTGTCCCATGACCTTCACCTTTGACCCATCAGTCTCACAATTGAATCACTGCACCCTTTACTGACTCTCAAAGCATCCACTTTGCTTAGTAATAATGGGTTTTTAAATGTAAAAGTTAACCAATTCCTGACCTGTGACCTTTTTTTGGTCAGTGGGCCTATCTGTCACGTTTTATACCCAGCGGAGGATGAAACGCAGAATCTTTATCATCATCAAGCCTTAACCTTAAGCTTTTCTGTATCCCGACAAAGCCCTTTGTGGGGGCAAAAGTGAATGTTTATGCCATTTTAGAGGTGGCGCATTGTAATAAAGAACAATATAGAGAAATCGGTGTTTTTCTAAATTATTGTGTTTTAGCGTTTTAGCATTATGTTTTACCTATATTACACTGGAGTTGTTTTGGATGCAGAAAAGCTTAAGGATTAAGGCTAGATGACAATGAAGATTTTAAAACTTTGTGATTGAGAGTTACGACGTATTTTGATTGCTAAGGCCAGTGGGCACCTTTGAGCAATTCCTGCTTATTGTCTACCAGCTCTGATATTATTGTAAACCTTACCACATTTTTTTCAGTGTATCCAGCAAAGTACATCCAGAAATATATTTATCTATCTATCTATCTATCTATCTATATAGATAGGTAGATAGATAGATAGATAGATATAGATATATAGATATATGTATGTACTGTATATATATTATATATATATATATATATATATATATATATATATATATATATATATACACACACACACACACACACACACACACACACACACACACCGGTATATCTATCTGTCTATCTCTCTGTCTCTCCATCTATCGATCTATCTATCTATATGTAGGTGAAAAAATTTCAGAATACAGTAAAACACTATGTTTAGGTTTTGTCCATTACGAAAAGATTTTTGACCTGATGAAGCACATAGCAATTATAATCTGCTTGCCGAAATGAGGAGTGAATAAGGACATTGTAAAAGTACTAGAATAACATATATAAAGTAGGAACTGCTTCGGTTAAGTATATTGAGACTCAGGAAAAAAATTATGATTGAGGAAAATGTGCATCAGGGAGCTTACAGTTTCACCAAACTTATTTACAGCTTGCCTTGTGAGTATTTTCAGAAAGAACGTGAGAAAAAAGAAGTAATCATTGATGGTAATACATAAACCACTTAAGATTTGCATATGACGTTGTGCTAATCACAGAACCAGCAGAGACGTTGCAAGATGTGTTAAATAATCTAAATAGGGGAAGTCTAAAAGTAAGATTAAAGATGAACATTTTAGTCGCGGCGCATGACTCTGAGGTTGTCATTATCGTACCCTGGAAACCTATCATTTAAAAGTGCTTCCGATTTCGTGTCATATTATACACGAATCATATAATTATACACGAGTATATTATACTCGAATATTATTATACATGAAAATATTATACACGAATCACATGCCACTCATATTATACACGAAATCGGACACACTGTTATGGGGCAGGTTGCCAGGGCACGAAATTAACAACCTCAAAGTCGCGTGCAGCGACTATAATAATGTTTAATCCAAATACACCAGGGCGTCATTAAAATAAATGAAGAAATTTTTGAGAATGATATGGAGTATAATTACTGGCAACAAATTCTAAAACTAACGAAAGACAAGGAAAACTAAATAATAAGACATTATAACTGAATTGATTACATTCGCTATGCATAGAGACATGAAAAGCAGCTTGCCAGTCAATCCATTTCTCTTTCTCCACTAGTGTAGCCGTTATGGAGTAGCAGTTGACTACATGGTATGTGTTCTGCTGTTATAGTATAACTAGACCACCGTATTGGAGATCGACGACACTGTCTGTAGTAAATGTCAGCTACTCGCCGTCACTGCCCTACACTCCCCACCAAAGGTCCTCTGCCACTAGAAGGTGGAAGCTGGTCTGTTACTAAGTGGTAGCGTAAGGTGACAGAAATGAGCAGATTAAATCTCTCTTTATTGGGTACAGAATAATATAACTGCGACCCGAGAGATATGTAAATGCGATACCACCTCCCTTGATAACTATAAAACGCCTTCTGACGCTGTACGCTCACCGAGCCGACTAGGGCGCGGTGCTGAAGTCAGCTAAAGTGAGGTGCCAAGCATTTACATATACTCTGGGCTTATGCAAAAAGTAGAGATAAATGACAACTCTACTAGCACATTATACACCTCTATTAAATGGCATTAAGTACATTCACATATACCAACATAATAAATGGTTCCCCACACTTTACACTTACGCACTATTCAGATATCTTTTCACTTCTCCTAACCTTCTTTTTATAATTGAAACAGGGTGGCACTTGTGGTCTGCCATCCACCTTCTTTCTGTACCACAGTTAACAGCGAAATGATATTTGGTTGTTCATCATTCACACTTCATTGCACACTGTTAATTATGACTAAACAGCTTTTAAAAATTATTATGTAAAATGTGTGATACTACAACTTCATATGGAAAAAGATGTTGACACCAGAACACTAGCTCCTCGTGCTCCTCCTCTTTTTTCCTCTGATTCATCGTTTTGTTTCCTTCCAGCAGCCTCTACCACCTCCTCGTTTTTCTTCATCCACCACTGCAACAGAGAGAGAGAGAGAGAGAGAGAGAGAGAGAGAGAGAGAGAGAGAGAGAGAGGAATACGCCGGACAGGGCAGTGAGAATTTATGGAGACAGGAAGAGCCAGACACAGAATTCCACTTTGGTAGAGAAAAAGGACACATACCTTGAGCACTTTGGAGTTTTGTGTCTTGCTTTTCTTAAAAGGAAAAAACAATCGGCATCCCTCCACCTCTGCTTTGTAATTGGGATGGAGTTCTCGTGGTATCAGTATAAATCCAATCGTTACTATAACGCTTTAGTTATTACCAACGGTAACGGATTTGGAGGATGTTATGTATTCATCTTTTTTTTTTGCTGTTGTTGTCCACAAGGTGTCTAAATATTATTGATGAATTTCATTGAAGTTATGTGGATATGTAAGTCATGAGGCCAAGTAGGAGTGGAGTAAATTTTGGTGGTGATGTGAGTTCGAGTCCCGCTGCAGGACTGGTTTTTGTTTGTTTATCCACAAAATATCTTAAAAGTTACTGATAGATGTCAGTGAATTTTGGGGAGTATATGGTTCATGGGCCAAGGAAAAGTTGATAAAATATTGTTGATCTGATTTGGGCGCAGTAGGCGTTGGCAGAGGTATGCACGCTCTGAGTCGTTTCGTTCCTGTTACCACTAGACGAATTTAATCCCATTCTGAAAGTAGTCCCCCCATCTCTCTCTCTCTCTCTCTCTCTCTCTCTCTCTCTCTCTCTCCCCTCACTTCAATGCTATTAATAAAGAGAAGGAAACATGAAGGGAATGAAGAAACGTTGAAATATTGATGACGATGATGATGGTTGGCTTACTCAACATTAAAGTGAAAGTGATGTCGATAATTGTGAAAATGGGAAGCGATGGTGATCAACGTTAAGATGCAAACTGAACTGGAAGAGAATGCGATGAGAAGATAATGGGAGAGTAATGGTGATAAGAGGGAAGAAGATAACGGAGATAATGACAGCGATTATGGCGGAGGGGGAGAGCGGCGAAAAAGGTGAGCAGTCTCTTCTCCACGCTTCCCTGGTCGTTTTCTTACCCTTTCCCTTTCTCACCTGTTATTTCGCACGCTATTCCTCCTCCTTCTTGCCTCCTTTTCCCTTCTCCCCTCTCCCCCCTCCACTTTTTTAGTTCGAGTTGTCAGTAAAGCCACTAAAATGCAAACAAACGTAATGTAACATCGGGCTCACAGAAGATGGTGTTATTTAGACTTATTTTGGCGACATTTAAATGCAACTTGAGGCAGCCACCTTACTTGTTGCTCTTTAAGGTAGGTCACACCGTTTTTAGGTTGTCATAGCAGTTTTTTTTTTTTTTTTTTCGATACGGCTGGCTTGCCCCTAATTCTCGTTGTATATACCAGCATCACATGCTTGTATCGAGTAATTTTTGGCAAGTTAATCTGCATTTTTAAAAGGGAATGTCAGCAAAGCCATTGAATGTGTATGTAGTTATGAGTAGTGTTTGTTCTTGAGAGAGGAGGTAACCTAGTATGATGTGATGGTGAATGGAGAGAGATATGATGTAGTGAGGGAGTTTAAGTATCTTGTTGCAGTGGAAGGGAAAGGAATTTAGTTAGTGCTACGAAGGCACTGACACTAAGCAGAGGTCTATGTATGGTGGCTGATAGAGGATGGCATGAAGGTGCATTTTTGCCCACTTGGGGTGTGAGAATTTTGTGTGGCAGGAAAACGAAAAGTCAAGCTTGAGAGCAGTGGTATTGGGATTATTGAGGAATATGTGCACAGAGTGGATAAAGTAAGAAATAATATGACTTGTAAAAGATGTGGAATTGCGAATGTTGGTTAACAATGGGGTTGGAGATAGTGCACTGAGATAGTGTGGTCATAAGAAAAGAGTGGATGTAACATGTATGTGGTTGAGTTTGGAGGTGGGAGGATGAGGTGGCGGGAGGCCCGGTTGGCCAAGAAGTCGGTAAATGGTTATGGTTAATGATAGCAGCGTATAAGAAGGTAAGTGTATGGAAGTTGATGGGGCTAGGTAACTGACAGTGGATATTCTTGACAATTATGTACGAAGGAGCAAATGACGAGGCATCGGTATTTTTTTTTATTGTCAACTTGCTGGTTATCGGGCTGACTTTGTCTATTAGGCAATAATCATTGTGAAGTCCATCTTTAGATAAAATTACCAGATAGTATGTGCGAGCGGTTAAGCCTGTTAGATAGGATTCTTGGCTTGAGTGGTTGGTGAATGAGTGTGTGGTTAATTTCACTGGGCATTTTGTTGATAGTTTCTATCTCAGTCGCGTATTCTCTTCTCTTCTTTTGTGGAACATAAATCACCCCATCCTTAGGAAGGAAAAAAGAGTTCGGGATAATGGTAGTGATGATGATTTCTAGTCAGCTATATAAGGATTCAAGAAAATTTTAATGCGCAGATTTTATGCGAATTAAAATACTTTGACGTAATAAAGAGTCTCGGGTTACAGGGCGTCATTGATTTTATTCCTAAACTAAAAGTATGTGAAACACATCCTTCTAGAAAGTGTTGCCATTTCAACCAGGAGTGTCAGTTGGATCCAGACATAAAGTAGTATTCATCGCGTACTCGTAAATACACCCTTACCAAGCAGGGCCATTGTAGAATTTATAGTTGCTGCTTTTGCCATCATACATTCGTAACCTTAATATCCACTATTCCCTTGAGAGGAGAAATAACAGGGTTTGATTAATAAGTAGGAAAATAAAATTCCCCTATCTTATATAAACCGAAAGAAGAATGGTCCATTTTATCTTTTTCTTTCGTTTTTTTATATCCACGCTTATTGCCGCAGCCTCACAATTTTATTTCTGGGCTAATTGGGCTTCGTATCTCGAGATATATTTCTTAGATATTGTATTTAGGACTTGATTTTCATATGCCAGAGAGAGTTAAAAAGACGAACGCGGACCCAACAGGCCCGAAAGCCGCCAGCAAAATAAGGACAAGTGTTCGGCTGTCAACGCCGCTACTCTACAGGGTGTGTTTGATTCCAGGAAAACCTATTAGCCTGTTTGTTTTGTGATGCTTTCCATATGAATTACAAGCAAAAGTATCCACCGGTATATATATATATATATTTTATGCGAGGAAGAAGGAACCAAAGGCCATGAGCCCGCAGTAACTGTTTCCTCCAAGAGAAAAGCAAAATACAATAGAGAGCCAAATTCAAGATCTGATCATTTTGAGATGCCTGGACACACTAAACTGGAGATCATAGGCAGCAGGAAATACAGACAGAGGGAGACAGTTCCAGAGCTGACCTATTGCATAAATGAAAGACCGGGAGTAACGGTTAACTCTTGCATTAGAGAGTTGGACAGAATAGAGATGAGAGTTTGCTGCCAGACGGGTGCTACGCGCGTAGAGGTGGAGGAATGCAAGCAGACAGTTCAGAGGAGCAGTGACCATTAAAGTAGCGATAGAAAAGAGATAAAGATGCAACAGTGCGGCGAAGAGACAGAGGTTGAAGGGAGTCAGTAAGAGGAGTAGAGTTAATGAGACGAAAAGCCTTTGACTCCACCCTATTGAGAAGACCTGTATGTGGGGAGCCTCCCCACACATAAGAGTTGTACTCCACACAGGGGCAGATAAAACCCCTGTATAGAGTCAACAATTGTGCAGGGGTAAAGAAAGAGCGGAGTCGGCTTAGCACACCCAATCTCTTAGAAGCAGATTTTACAAGAGATGTAATATGATCTTTCCCAGATAAGTCTCGAGTAAATGAAACCCCAAGCATGTTCAAGGATGATGGAGGATTAAGCTGAATATTATTAAACATTAGTGGGTATACCTGTGGAAGATTTTGTCGGGTTGATAGGTGTAAGAACTGAGTCTTAGATGAATTAAAAACAACCATATTATTTTTACCCCAGTCAGAGATACGAGCCAAGTCAGACATTAAGTGTGCCATAGCCTCATCCCTTGTTTGTTGAAGTAACTGTTGAGATGGGCGTTGCAGGAACCGAATGGAAAGGTGAAGGGTGGAGTCATCAGCATATGAGTGCATAGGGTTAGATGTACAGCTTAGATCATTGAAGAATAAAAGGAAGAGAGTTGGTGATAGAACAGAGCCCTGAGGAACACCACTGTTGATAGATCTAGAAGAACGATGGCCGTCTACAACAGCGGCTATAGAACGACCAGAAAGGAAGCTAGCGATGAAGGCACAGATAGAAGGATAGAAACCGTAGGAGGGCAGTTTGGAAATTAAAGATTTATGCCAGACTCGATCGAAAGCCTTTGAGATGTCAAGTGCAATGGCAAAGCTTTTGCCAAAGTCCCGAAAGGAGGGAGACTGAAAGGTAGGTGAGAAGAAAGCCAGTGGAGCATCCCTGACGGAACCCGTACTGATGATCGGAAAGAAGGGTGTGCTAGGAAAGATGCCTTAAAATTTTTCGATTGAGAATTGACTCAAAAACTTTTGAAATACAGGACGTTAAAGCAATTGGACGGTGGTTGGAGGGTTGGGAGTGGTCACCCTTCTTTGGGACTGGCTGAATGAGAGCAAACTTCCAGCAAGAAGGCTAGGTACAAGTTGACAGACAAAGGCGAAAGAGTTTGCCTAGGCAGGGTGTAAGCACAGAAGCACAGTTCTTGAGAACAAAAGGAGGGACCCCATCAGGCCCATATGCCTTATTAGTACTGAGGCCAGTGATGGCAGAAAATACATCAACTGAAGAAATTTCAATGTCAGCCATGAGGAAGTCAGAGGGGGGAAGTAATGGAGGAACAGCACCGGAATCGTCTAAGGTGGAATTGGAGGAGAAAGTCTGTGCGAAGAGATCTGCTTTATCAGTAGAAGAAATAGCTACAGAACCATCAGAATAAAAAAGTGGAGGGAAGGATGATGAGGTAAAGTTGTTAGAAAGATTTTTGGCAAGGTGCCAGAAGGAGCGGGAAGAATTCGAGTTGGAGAGTTGAGAGCATTTAGTATGGGTGAAATTATTTTTAGTAGAGCAAAGAACAGACTTAGCACGATTCCGGGCAGAAACGTAAAGATGATGTGATTCAGGGGTGGGTTGGCTCCTGTACCTTTTGTAAGCCCTCTCCTTGTTGCGGACAGCATTAGAACAAGGGTGATTAAACCAAGGCTTTCTTGTGCTAGTCAAAGGATATGAGAAAGGAATGTATGCTTCCATGCCCGAGAGAATAACCTCTGTAATGCGCAAGGCACACTCAGATGGCTCCCGGCCATGGAAGCAATAATCATTCCAGTGAAAATCAAAGAAGTACTGCCTGAGGGCCTCCCAGTCCACGGTTCCAAAATGCCACAGACGACGTTTCCCTGGAGGGTCCACAGGCCGTACCGGAGTGATAGGACAGGTTAAGGTAATAAGGTTGTGATCGGAGGAGCCCAACGGAGAGAAAAGATTAACAGAGTAAGCAGAAGGATTAGTTGTGAGGAAGAGGTCAAGTATGTTGGAGCTCTCTCCAAGGCGGTCAGGGATACGTGTAGGGTGCTGTACAAGCTGCTCTAGGTCATTAAGGATAGAAAAGATGTAGGCTTGTTCACCAGGTGGATCCGTGAAAGGAGAGGAGAGCCAAAGGTGGTGGTGAATATTGATATCTCCTAGAATGGAGATTTCAGACAAAGGAGAAATGGATAGAATGTGTTCCATCATAGAAGTAAGATAGTTGAAGAATTTTTGTTAGTCAGTAGAATTAGGACATAAGTAAACAGCACAGATATATTTAGTCAGAGAATGACAGGAAAGCCGAAGCCAGAGTGTAGAGAATTCATAAGAATCGAGTTCAGGAACGCAAGATAAGTCGTTACGTATATATACACAACAACCACTTTTGGCTTTGAAACGAGTATAGAGAAAGTAGGAGGATACAGAAAAGGGTTTGCTGTCAGTTGCCTCAGACAGCTGAGTCTCCGTTAGAAAAAGAAGGTGAGGTTTAGAGGAGGAGAGATGGTGCTCAACAGAGCGAAAGTTAGAGGAAAGGCCGCGAATGTTGCAGAAATGAAGAAGAAGAGAGTCAGACAGTGGTTCCAGGCACCTCGAGTCGTCACCAGGAGAGGGGCGGATGGTGGGGGCATTTATGGTCCCCCCCGCTTGGGACTCCGAGGCTTGGTGAAGAGACGCCATTTTTGTTGAATTTTGAATAGGAAGTGTAGTGTGTACTGTGCATGTAGTTTGGTGTAGATACATCTGTGAAGCAGACTTTGGTAAATGTTATGTATTTAATTGCAAATGTTGCCTCACTGGTTGCCAGTTCCTTTACATTTACGGCTATTAAAAGAGAGAGAGAGAGAGAGAGAGAGAGAGAGAGAGAGAGAGAGAGAGAGAGAGAGAGAGAGAGAGAGAGAGAGAGAGATGTTTAAAGAAATGCATAGTCTCATTCACCAAGCACCAGCCATGGTTTGTGATGTTTTATGGAAGGTTAGGGGTAGAATAAGGAAGTTCTAGTTTTCAGACAACTCTGTGCACTGAAATGTTTATTATACTGTTCTACCACATATGGCTCTCTATTGGCATATTACCAAGCAGAGTGGCAGGGCAATAAAACAATCAGGTCCCTTCAGTACGATATAATAACACATGCAATTTCTTCTATAATCGGGATAGTCAACTCCTAGTGTCGATGGCAAGGGTTAAATTTCTTTCGTCAACTCTGTACAAGGAATAAATGTGTTGGAAGAGTTAAATGATTCTTTGATCACGATGGAGGAAATGCAGGAGGCAATAAAGGAGATGAAAAAGGAAAGCTGCAGGTATGGATGGCTCTGATGTGGAATACCTGAAAGGTGGTGGAGCGACTATTGTTGACTGATTAGTAAGATTGTTGAATGTGTGCTTTGAGAAAGGTATGGTGCCAGTTGACTGGGCAAGTGTTTGTGTGGTCCCGTTGTATAAAGGTAAGGGTGATAAGTTTGAATGTACTAGCTTTAGGGATATAAGTCTGTTGAGTGTTGTAGGTAAGGTGTATGGTAGAGTGTTAATTATGAGAGTTAGAGAGGGTACAGAAGGAGTGATTGGTGATGAGCAGTGTGGCTTTAGGAGAGGAAGGGGATGCGTGGATCAGGTGTTTGCTGTGAGACAGGTGTGTGAAAAGTGTTTAGCAAATGGTAAGGATGTGTTTTGGCCGTTCATGGATTTAGAGAAAGCGTATGATAGAACTGATAGGAAGGCTTTGTGGACTGTTTTAAGATTGTATGGACTTGATGGCAGGTTGCTAAAAGGAGTGAAAAGTTTTTATGTAAATATTAGAGCGTGTGTAAGAGTGGGAAATACTGTGAGTGATTGGTTTCCCGTGAGAGTGGGGCTGTGGCAGGGATGTGTGATGTCGCCTTGGTTGTTTAATATTTATATAGATGATGTTGTAAGGGAGTTGAATTCAAGAATGTTAGGTGGAGGTCTGAGTCTGGTGAATGTTGATGGTAGATAGTGGAGTCTGAAGTAGCTCCTGTTTGCGGATGATACTGCACTGGTGGCTGATTCAGAGGAGAGACTGAGACAGTTGGTAGAGGAGATTGGAAGGGTGTGTGAAAGAAGGAAATTGAAAGTAAATGAGAATAAGAGTAAAGTGATGAAGTGTACGAGGTTGGTAGATGGTAGGAGGATGAATATAGTTTTGAATGGTGAGTTGCTTGAGGAGGTAGAGTGTTTGAAGTATTTAGGGTCACATACTGCTGTGGATGGAAGAATAGATGCAGAAGTGAAGTTTAGAATGAATGAAGTAGGAAAGGTGCTGGGAGGAATGAAAAAGTGTTTAGATGTCATTCACTCAGAATGGATTTCTTGAGAAGGCTGTATGAGGGTGTTCTTGTAGTACCGACTGGTTATATGAGGCTGAAACATCGAATCTTGATGTGGCAGAGAGGAAAAGTTTGAATGTAATGGAGGTGAGGTGTCTGAGGAGTATGTGTGGAGTGATGCGTATGGATCGAGTGAAAAATGATGAAGTGTGAAGGAGAACTGGAGCTGTGTGGGAGATGGCTGGTAGAGTTGAGCAGAGGGTGTTGCGATGGTTTGAGCACATGGAGAGAATGGATAGTGAGCGATTGGTGAAAAAGATAATTAGATCTGATGTGAGAGGTGTAAGGCTGAGAGGAAGACCACGAATAGGATGGATGGACAGTGTGAAGAGAGCATTGGATGCGAGAGGGATGTCTGTTGAGCAAGAAGAGTGGCTGTGCATGATAGAAATTATTAGAGAGAAATTATGAATGAATAAATGATGATGCAGCCCTGAGGGGATATTCTCCTGCATTTGGTCTGATCAGCTGATCAGGTCAGGTGAGGGTAAGGGGATGGGTCCATTATGATGTGGCAGGGGTAAACCAGCTCTGCTGTCTGGCCCTGCTGCGGATGTCATTGACTACACTGCGCAGTTGACCCTCGTGCGGAGTGGTGTGGTGAGGATCTGCCCCTTCTTCCCTTGGGGCTAAGGTGCGAATGAATGTATTTGAGTGGATGAGCAAATTGGGAGCGTGTCGTCCTGTCTCGCCTACCTCCCTTTCCTTGCGGGAAGCAGCCTAGATATATAGATAGATAACTCTGTATCGACACTCGACTATTAATTTATAAAAGTGTTTCTTATCTTTTCTCTATCATTGTTTGTCTTGACCTGCTCCATGTGTTATACCACTCCTTGTGGCCTGACTGTAATGTTCTTCTCTTTCATATGCTCTTTAAAAATCCTCCATTCTCTCCCACTTTTCTCACCCCTGTCCCCTCCCTCCCCCAAAACTCATCATTTCCCCCCCTCTCTTTTTCATTCAACCCCCATATTTCTCCTCCACATCCCGTTTTACGCCTTGAGTTTAACATTTTGCACTTTTCTTTTCTTCTCCCCACGCCTCCTCCCACTCTTCCCCCTCTTTTCTTTCTTCCCTCTCCCTTTCCCCACCTCTTACTATCTTACCCGTCCCCACACCTCACATTCACCCTCCCCTGACTCTCCTACAGTGACCTCTTTCTCCCTCGGTCCATCCTCCTCTCCTTTCATTCTTCTTTTCCCATCTCGTACTCCCTCACCCGTCCCCACACCTTCCATTCCCCCTCCCTCTTTTCGCCCTTTCATCTATCTCACAGACTTTCCTCCTCCCCCTTCTCACTCAGCCCATTGTCCCTCTCGGTTCATTCTTCTTTCCCCACCTCTTACTTCCCCACCCGTTCCCGCACCTCCCACTCCCCCAATCCCCTTCCCCCCCTCCCGTCTTTTCCCTCTCGCTCCTGTTTCTCCTATTGTGCTCCCCTTCTCCCTTAGCCCATTACCCTCTCCTTTCATTCTCTAATCTCCCCTCTTTCTTTTCTCCCTCTAACCTTACCTCTTTCCTCACACTCCAATGTTCGTGTTCGCCTCTTCCTTATCCTTTTATCAGTTACCCACCCCGTTTTCTCACTCGCTGATTCTTCGTCCCTTCCCTCGTCCCTATCCTTGTCCATGCTTCACCCTTGCCCTCTCTTCCGATTACCGTGGCCCCTTTTCTCTCATTCCTGCTCTTCATCACCTACCCTGCCCCCTCCTGCCTCACTCCAGCGCCGAGTTTTTAAGTCTCGATGGGTAACCTAATAACATTGTTTTGTTCCCATGTTGTTAATCGGACATGAGAAACTAAAAAACGGACTTCAGTTGTATCCGGTTCGTGGAGGCTGACTGAATGGTTTAATCCACCTTTCAATTTACTTTTTTTTATTTCTATTAAATGTGGTGTCAGGCACCAAGCATATGAGACGGCCACGTCCTTTTACTGCTCTTGTTATTACACTCATGTGGGAGAGAGCGTGTCGTAATCGGTAAGTGATCGTGTATTTGTAATTATCACTACATAACCCAATGGTTTTTACTCGGTTGTGGAGTCACATCAGGGGAATGGGATTTAAAAAGAAGTTTTATACACCTAATCAGCCAAAAAATATATATATTATCAGAGAATGCAGCCATCTCGGTGAATAAGTTGCAGCTAAAGTCCGTTATTTTGTAAAACCGGGTTTATTTTTTTCTAATGTAAGAAGGAAGGAAACAAAGGCCAGGAGACTGCAAATCGTTCCTTCCAAGAAAAAAAAAAAAAACAATACAAAAGAGAGCCAAATTCAAGATCCGATCATTTCGAGATGGCAGGACACACTGCGTTTGAAAGACTGGAGATCACAGGAAGTAGGAAATACAGACAGGAGAAGACAGTTCCAGAGTTGGCCTGTTGCATAAATGAATGACTGGGAGTAACGGTTAACTCTTGCATTAGAGAGTTGGACAGGAAAGGGATGAGAGTTTGTTGTTACACGGGTGCTACTCACCCGTCGTAGAGGTGGAGGGGTTCAAGCAGACAGTTCAGAGGAGCAGTGACCATTGAAGTAGCGATAGAAAAGAGATAAAGATGCAACAGTGCGGCGAAGAGACAGAGTTTGAAGGAAGCCAGTAAGAGGAGGAGAGTTAATGAGAAGAAAAGCCTTTGACTCCACGCTATTGAGAAGAGCTGTATGTGGGGAGCCTCCCCACACATGAGAGTTGTACTCCACACGGGCGAATAAAACCCATGTACAAAGTCAACAACTGTGCAGGGGTAAAGAAGTTACAGAGTCAGCTTAGCGCTCCCAATCTCTTGGAAGCAGATTTTACAAGAGAGGCAATATGATCTTTCCAAGATAAGTCCCGAGTGAATGAAACCCCAAGCATGTTCAAGGATGATGCAAGATTGAGCTGGATATTATCAAACATTAGCTGGTACTCCTGTGGAAGACTGTGTTTGGTTGATAGGTGTAAAAACTGAGTTTTTGATATATAAAACACAACAAAATTATTTTATCCCAGTCAGAGATATGATCCAAGTCAGACATTAGGTGTGCCATAGCCTCATCCTTTGTTTGTTGAAGTAACTGCTGAGATGGACATTGCGAGAACCGAATGGAAAGGTGAAGAGTGGAGTCATCAGCGTACGAGTGGATAGAGTTAGATGTATAACTTACTGTAGAAGGTCATTGATGAATAAAAGAAAGAGAGTTGGTAATAGGACAGAGCCCTGAGGAACACCACTGTTGATAGATCTAGGAGAAGAACGATGGCGTCTACAACAGCAGCTATAGAACGACCAGAAAGGAAGCTACAGATGAAGGCACAGATAGAAGGATAGAAACCTTAAAAGGGCAGTTTGGAAATTATAGATTTATGCCAGACTCGATCGAAAGCCTTTGAGATGTCAAGTGCAGTGGCAAAGCTTTCGCCAAAGTCCCGAAAGGAGAATGACCAGGAGTCTGAAAGGTAGGTGAGAAGATCACCAGCGAAGCGTCCTTGACGGAACCCATACTGACGATCAGAAAGAAGGTCGTGATAGGAAGGATGCTTTAAAATTTTTCTGCTAAGAAATGATTCGAAAACTTTTGAGACACAGGATGTTAAAGCAACTGGATGACAGTTAGAGGGCTGGGAATGATCACCTTTCTTTGGGACTGGCTGAATGAGAGCAACTACCAGCAAGAAGGAAAGCAAGGGCGAAAGAGTTTACCTAGGTAGGGTGTAAGCAAAGAAGCACAGTTCTTGAGGACAACAGGAGGGACTCCATCAGGCCCATATGCCTTGTTAGTATTAAGGGCAGTGATGGCAAAAAATACATCGCTGAAGAAATTTTAATGTCAGCCATGAGGAAGTCAGAGGGGGGGAAGTGATGGAGGAACAGCACCGGAATCATCTAAGGTGAAATTGGAGGAGAAAGTCTGAGCAAAGAGACCTGATTTATTAGTAGAAGAAATAGCTACCGAGACATCAGAGAAGAAAAGAGGAGGGAAGGATGATGAGGTAAAGTTGTTAGAAAGGTTTTTGGCAAGATGCCAGAAAGATCGGGTTAGTACGGATGAAATTATTTTTAGCAGAGCGAAGAACAGACTTAGCACGATTCCTGGCAGAAACATAAACAACGTGTGATTCAGGGGTGGGTTGGGTCTGGTACCTTTTATAGGCCCTCTCCTTGATGCGGACAGCATTAACAAGCGTGATTAAACCAAGGCTTTCTTGCATTAGTCAAAAGATATGAGAAAGTAATGTATGGTTCCATGCCCGCGAGAATAACCTCTGTAATGCGCAAAGCACACTCGGATGGCTCCCGGCCATGGAAGCAATAATCATTCCAGGGAAAATCAAAGAAGTACTGTCTGAGGGCCTCACAATCCGCAGCTCCAAAGTGCCACAGTCGACGTTTCTTTGGGGAGACCACAGGCCGCACTGGAGCGGTAGGGTGGGTTAAGGTAACATGGTTGTGATTGGAGGAGCCAAACGGAGAGGAAAGATTAACAGCGTATGCAGAAGAGTTAGTTGTAAGGAAGAGATCAGTTATGTTGGAGCTCTCTCCAAGGCGGTTAGGGATACAGGTAGGGTGCTGTACAAGCTGCTCTAAGTCATTAAGGATAGAAATGATGTAGGCTTGTTCAACAGGTGGATCAGTGAAAGAAGAGGAGAGCGGTGGTAAATATTTAAATCTCCTTGAATGGAGATTTCAGAGAAAGGAGAAATGAATAGAATTCCGTTTAATACCAAATGAGTGTGGATCAATTATAATGAGGTGAAGAAAGTACATAACAAATTTACTTAAGCTGGTAAATTACTAGCGTAAATACATGAATTTTTCTTTAGCGGCAGAGTAGTAAATCGCACCTTAAATGTGTTTCTTCCGACATTTACAACCTTACTTATATAGGCTACAGGACACATCTTCGCTAACTAATATTAACACTTTTACAGACGCATATTTAAAATTTCCTACTTCGCACACACACACGTACCCAGTCAATTTCTCTCTCTCTCTCTCTCTCTCTCTCTCTTCTCTCTTTCGTTTTGGTCTGATGGAAAATTGATATCAGGGAGGTCATCATTTGTTGAAATCGTAAATGTAAAGACTGTATTGGCGGAGAGAGAGAGAGAGAGAGAGAGAGAGAGAGAGAGAGAGAGAGAGAGAGAGAGAATAATGACGACCGCGAGGAGGGAGAAGAGGGAAAGAAGATGACGAGGAGGAGGAGGACAAAGATGATTCTGCAGTTCAATCTTTTTTATTGATCATTCGAAGTCAGTTTTATTGATATCGTTCTCGGCACAGAATTGGTTCTTTGTGCAGAGTTGATTACTTCATTGTCATTCATTGCAATCACACTTTTCTCGTTTAATTTTGGCTGCGTATCAAGAATTGTTTTTATGTTTCTCTTGCGAATCTAATGTATATTCTTTCTTGCTGTGTAATGTATTTTGCTCATGTGTCTGCAACTTTGCCGATTGTTTTATCATTTTCTTAGTCTACGCCTTTTTTTTTTTTTTCCTCCTCTTCTCTTTCTCATGCCCCTTTTTTCCACTTTCTATTTTCTTTCCCCTCTCCCCTCCCTTTCTCTTTTCCTTTCTCTTTAACTTTTACTTTCGCTTTCTTTTTTCTTTCACTCTTCCCCTATCTTTTCTTGTTTTCGTTTCCCTTTCATTTCCCTTTTCTTTTCTTTTTCCTTTTTGTCTTTTTCCCTTTTCTTTCCTTAATACCTTGCCTCTCTCTTGTCCTTTCTCTTTCCCTTTTCCTTTTCCTTTTCTTTCTATACCCTGTATATTGTTTTCTCAATAATCTTTGCCTTTTTAATATTTTGTTTATTCCTTTGATATCCATCTCTGTCTTTCTCCAATTTCCCCAGTCTCTCCTTTTTTTTTTATATATCTTTAATTTTTCATTGTTTCTTCCCTCCTTTGCTTTTTCTTAATCCCTGTCTCCTTCCAGAGGGGTACCTGAGGGGGGGACGGGGGGGGGCTGTTTGAAACTGCCCCCCGGGCCCCCAATTGAGGGGAGCCCCCAAAGTTTTAAAATTTATAAGCTTTTTGTTAATATTTAAAAATATATATATTTATGAACCCGACAATCCCGGCTGAGATATTAGATAAGTTTTGAGAATGAGATATCTGGGAACTTGTAGCCAAGCGGTAGGCCTAAACCTTCTGATACATTTGAGACACGTCTCACGGTCTCAGTCGTCACCTGACATTGTAACCGAACGCCGGCTCTTGAAAACTGGCTTTTATAGCAAACAACAGTACTGGCTTCGACTAATTGCGAGTCTAAATTATTGGAAATACTTTCCATTGTAATAGTGTATAAAAATATGTATTTATTTTTCGTTTTTATAATTATATAGAGTTGAAAGGATTACGGGACAATATTTAGAAGTTGCCATAACTGGTTTTTAATGACCAAAATACATTTCCCTGATGTGCTTTACACTATTATTAATGCTTTAATGAATCTGATAATTGTTTTTGGTGCTGATGAGTTAGGTACACCTTAGATTAGGTTAGGCTGGGTAGGGTGAGGTTAGGTGGGTTGCTACATCGTAACATCAGCATCAAAAATAATTACCAATTTTATTAATAACACTGTAAAACACACCAGAAAAATGTACTTTGGTAATTAAAAACCAGTTATGGCAAGGATTACAAAATGTTAAACTGTTACACTATAAAGCCTCCCCACAGTTCTCCTACAGTATACCTATGGCAGGCCCTAGCTTTTGGGGGGCCCCCTATATGTAGATGTTGGAGGGGGGGAGGCCCTCAAAGAACCTAACCCCCCGGGCCCCAAAATCTCTAAGTACGCCCCTGTCTCCTTCTTTTTTTTTTCCTCCTTCTTCTTTAATATTTGTTCTTCCTCCTTATCAATTCTGACTTATTTATCTCTTAGTACTATCCTTCCCCCCTTCCGTTTTCTTTGTTGCATCCTCAGCACAGTTTTCAAGACGTGTGTCCCGAGGGAGCTGCTGTATGTGGCAGTGTTTGAAGAGGGTAAACACAGCATTTTCAGATATGGGGCATCACTAAGGGAGGCTCTGTACGACAATCTCTCATAACGATGAGACTTATTAGTGAAGCCACACCACACCACCTCAAACCACACCACACCGCACCACACCACACCACAGCAAACCACAACACACCACAGCAAACCGCACCACACCATATCACCTCAAACCACACTACACCACACCACAGCAAACCATAACACACCACAGTAAACCACACCACACCACACCATACAACATTAAACCACACTTCCCTAACACTGCTTATATGGTTATGAATATGCCGCAACTCTCTCTCTCTCTCTCTCTCTCTCTCCAAAGCAGTGTTTCTTACTGGTCTTCACTGGTCTTCCTGTATTACTGTATGTTTCCCTGCACTCTGTTTATTTACCCTACTCTTATTTCATTATTTTCTTATCTTTCGTTTTTCTCTCCCTTGCCTTGTTTCCTGCTGGTATGAAATTATCTCCCAAGCTGAATAAAATCGTCTGAACACCATAAGAACAAAATACAATATTATTTTGTGTATTACTAAAGCCAATTGCTATACGTACATCCGGGTGGACGAGTTATTAGCATCGCTGACGCGACGTTGCGGTTTTTTAGCGCCAGGGTTGGAGTCCTGGTGCGTGCAGCTGGCGTCACTGGACTCAGGTGTCCATCTACCCTTTACTGACTGGTAGGTAAAACTGGTAATCCCTGAAACATCAAGGGGAGGTAAGTGTTAACCTGTATGATGCAGTGGCCATGTAGCCCTGGATATTGGGTGATGAGCCTGCCATAGGTTCAAAGGTATAAGCTACGGAGGTGAGCACCGCGGTTAAGCGCCTCATGGCGTATACCCCCACCTTTACCTTTATAATTTAGGAGAGTATCCGTTGTTTCGCTACGAGAGTGCTTTATATTCAGTTCTTGTTACTGCCAGATTGGATTACTCCTCTTTAGACAGACGGCCATAGTCTGTCTACCTATCTATTGCCAGACGCCTTAATCCCATACGGGGTGGCCACAAACATATCGCCTTCACGTCGCCCTGTCCCCAGCCATTTCACTGCTCTGCTTCCAACTCACACACCCCTCTCTTATATACCTCTAGCTCCACTCCATCTCTTCATCTCATCCTCGGCCTCCCCTTCCCTCTCTTCCCCTCCACCTCACTCACATACACTCTCCTCATCAGTCTCTCACTCTCCATCCTCTCCACATGGCCAAACCACCTCAATATGTTTCTCCTAACGCTTCCTATCACATCTACATCCACACCACGATGCTCCTTTAGATCCTCATTTGTCAGTCTAACTCTCCATGTGACTCCACATGCTCCTCTCAAATAACTCATTTCCACTGCTCTCACTCTTCATTTGTGTCCCTTCAACAAGATCCAAGCTTCACTTCCATACGTCAGAGTTGGTAACACAATACTGTCATTTAGTAACTATTTCACTTCCATGCTCACTTCCCTGTTTCTTATCACTCCGTTCAAGGAACCAGCAACCTTTCTTCCATAGTGATAGGGTTAATAAAAACTATGTATAGATCCTCCTGTTCCAAAGTGTGTCCAGATGTGAATATAACCGTTTAAAGATCGTATTTGTGACATAAATGCCAAGCACTGCATTACAGCCTTGAGTCTCATGACTGTGGTAACAGAGAGAGAGATGGGAAGTAGAAAATGAAAAAGAGGTAAAATTAAGGATGAGAGGGAAATGGCACTTGAGTGGGGAAGGAAAGGAGGAAGAGAAAAAGAGAGGAATGACAAAGAATGAACTGGAATAGAAAGGGTGATAGATGAGATGAATGAAGAGCGATAAAGAAAAGAGAGAAAAAAAATTAGGAAACGAAAAATGCACACACACACACACACACACACACACACACACACACACACACACACACACACACACACACACACACACACACACACACACACACACACAAAGATTGCTAAGAACAATAGAATGAACGCAGAGAAAAACGGGAAACATTCGTAAGGCAGAACGAAATCTGTAAGCGAGAAAAGAGATGTATAAGGGTGGGCAAGCTAGATATGATAAGGGAATATATCGACAAAAGAAGGTATGAGAGAAACGAAGAAAACTAAAAGAGGAAGGGGAAGAGAAAAGAATGAATAAAGGAATGCACCAAAGGAATACTGAACAGAGAAACAGTGGAATGGAGAGAGAGAGAGAGAGAGAGAGAGAGAGAGAGAGAGAGAGAGAGAGAGAGAGAGAGAGAGAGAGAGAGAGAGGTTGGATTTTTGAGGAAGATAAAATGATAATACCAGAGAGAGAGAGAGAGAGAGAGAGAGAGAGAGTGAGAGATCTGCACCAGGTTGCATAATACCGAGTATCAGAAGGAAGCGTCGGTAGGCAATGACGTACGAGTATAGTTTGGTGTTTGTTTATATTTACCCCTTCATTACAAGGGATCCTTCCTGAGCTGAATTATATCGCTTGGCGGCAGCAACAGAGAATCAGACGTCATCGTAATGAAGCGGGTCATATAAACTATTTTTAAGTCCATCAAATCTCCAAGAATTTATTATAAAGACATCAGTCTGGTGAGTAGGTTAAAGAAGACTTTTTCTTTTTATTGCAAATGGGCTGCTGTAAGCTGATCAGTATCGTTTGGCTAGAGCAATACTGTATTACATTATTCTTCGTCGTTCAAAGGGGGCAAGTACTGTACTTTACTTGGCAGTTTACAGTAGGGAGGGGTGTCCCTTGGCCTGAATGAAGTAGTTCGGCGGTGACTAATTATACTTTTTAGCGGTCATTCGTATTCAAGGTCTTAACCATGTAGAAGGATGTGTGTTTTTTTTTTAGTATCATAAAATCGTTTGAAGGTAGCCAGAATATAATATTTGAGTCGGACGTTACGATATTCTTTAAGATAAATTTCATGTTGAGTAATCTCTGTCTGTCTGACAGAGCAGAGCCATCAACCGCAGTCAAATAAGCAACCCTGCAGGGCCGTCCTGTGCAGTGAGCCATTGTTCCTTTTCTTTGGTGTGGCGAGGTGCGGAGAAAAGTGTAAGGGTTTGGTTCTCGGATGGTTGCAGTATTTACGTTTCCATCCACTTAACTGGTTCACCACAGTAAGCTCTACATCACCCCACGGTGTGTTTATACAGTATGTTCACCCAACGCATGATGCTACGCAACTTCCCATGTCACTGCATGAGAGCCAGTTTTCACATTTCATGTTAAATGTATGGTAAGCTTTCTTATTCAGGACTGGTGTGATGGTAGTAGCACAGATGCTTTGGGCCAGACTATAAAAAACCGTGAGTTCTGGTGGTCCAGCGGCGATATTCAGTTGTCAGACGTTCGTGAGTGCCACTCATTCAGACTGATTAAAGTTCCAACCGTCAGTCTTGGTGAACACCAGTGAGGAGTTTGAATGCTGCTACAGTGGCTAGTGGCCGAAAATACCCTACAGTGAGCCTAACAGACTGCAGATTTTGTATGCGTCTTCCGTTTAGTAAACTAGACGCATTATTGACCCATTATAAACTCTTATATTTCGATATGTGGCGGTAGGTGAGGGCACCCATCATCCTACCACTTATTGTAGTAGTACTCTGTTTTTAGGGCAGCTGTACACTGAGTGGCAAGCCAAATGATTTCCTGTAAACCAGGAAAGCATTTACAAAGCTGGATGGTAACCTTATTACCAACCAACACGTGTTCCCTGCGTGACAACAAGTGGGTTTGCAGAGGGTTAGTGCCCATCCCCGGAAAACAACTAACTAAAAATACGAACAAGAAGCCTCGGACAAGGACTGACCAAGAGGTGACGACTAAGGACCGAACAAAGGACATGGTATGATTAGCTACATGGAATGTAAGAGGTGCAAATGATGAGGTGAAAGGAAGAGATTGTCCAGGTGCTTCAGGATGTGAAAGTGGATGTATGTGGAGTAACTAAAACTAAATAGCGATGTGAGAGTGTGAGAGAATGGGAGTATGGATGGGGTATATACGTGGGAGTAGGTGAGAATGAGAGGGCAAAAGAAGGAGTGTGTATTGTTGTGAGTAACAGATGGAAGGAAAGTATAAAAGAGTGTGGATTGGTTAGCCCAAGGATTGTGTGGGTAAGATTGAAAGTTGGATTACAAATGTGGGCGATTGTGTGCGCGTATGCGCCAACGCAAGATCGTGCAAATAGAGTGAGAAAGTTCTGGACAAATGTGGAAGCGTGCATGGAAAAGTTTGTAAGGAATGAGAGAGTGTTTCTGATTGGAGATATGAATGGAAAAATAGGGAATATGATGGTGGATGGAGTAGTTGGTAAGTGGGGTGTGCCTGCACAGATAGATGGGAATGGCAGTGCTTTAGTGGACATTTGTGCCGGGAGGGGGTTGGTAATAGCCAATACCCTCTTCAGGCACAAAATGATCCATAGGTATATGTAGCGAATGATGAGAAGGGTGGGTGGTGAACTGAACGAACGGAAGGCAATAATTGATTATGTTTGTGTGGATGAAAGGATGAGAAGGTGTGTAATGGATGCAAGAGTATATAGAGGTTGGGAGAGTGGAATTTCTGATCACTACTTGGTGGTGGTCAGAATCAAAGTCCAAATGAAATGGAGAAATGGAAGAAGGGAAGGACAGGAGGAAGCAGTGCATATAAGGAGGGTGGAAAGTTACAAGAGGATGGAAAAAAGGCAGAATATAAGAGGGAAGTGGAGGAGCGATTGGGAATATATGGAGTGGAGCAAATGGGGGGTGAGGAAGGTGTGTGCAAGATATTCACAGAAGAAATCTGTGCAGCATGTGAGGTGGTGTGTGGGGTGAAGAGAAGACGAAAGGGGGAGCAGGGAACAGTATGGTGGAATGAAGAGGTGAGACAGGCTGTGACACAAAAGAAGGAAGCATATAGTGAGTGGATGAGAAACAGGGGCGTGGAAGAAGTTGAGTGACGGAGGAGAGACTTATATGTAGAGAGGGGAGAGGTGAAAAGATTAGTGAGAGAGAGTAAGAAGAGAGTGGATGAGGAATTTGGAAGGAACTTGAGTGTAAAGTGGAGGGAATGTAAGAAATTTTTTTTGGAAAGAGGTAAGGAGAGTTAGGATGCCAAAGAAGTTAGCTGGGGAGTAAAAGATAAAAATGGTAGATTACTAGTGGAGAAGGGAGAAAAAGTGAGCAGACTGAACGTGGAGAATGAAAGTAATGCAAGTATAACTGGCTGTGAATGGCTGGGAGAAAGAGGGATGTGAGAAGAGAGGAAGAAATCAATAGGATAGAAGTTGTGGAAGCAATGAAGAAAGTTAAAATGGGGAAAGTCCCAGGAATTGATGGAGTGTGTGGTGAAATGCTGAAACATGCGGGAGAGATAGTAGTAGAATGGATGTGGACGATGTGGAGATTGGCCTGGGAGGAAGTCAGAGTCCCGGAGGATTGGAAGTCAGGTATAATTATTCCCCTGTACAAAGGAAAACGGGAAAAAGAAGTGTGTGATAATCATAGGGGCATTTGTCTTCTTAGTGTAATAGGAAAAGTATTTGGTAGGATAGTTATTGACAGAGTTAGGGAAATAACAGAGGAATTAGTTGGAGAAGAACAGGGAGGTTTTCAGAAGAGAAGAGGTTGTGTAGATCAGATATTCTTTCTTAGATCTTTAGTCGAAAAGGTTTTAGAGAAGGGAAAGAAATTGTATGTGGCCTTCATGGATTTGGAGATTGCATTCCTCGATTTTCCTTTTCCCATCCACTCATTCTTAACGGTAACTCCGATTTCCATCGAAAGAACCATTTCTTTTTTTAAGTATATATGCATGGTTCAGCCGTTCAGGCCTGTCTTTAGACCTACTTGATATTTGTAAGTATGAAACGCTTTTGGGGTAGAATAATGCCTCAAGATGTAGAGTTGTGTTCTTTATTGTGTATTATATGAAATAATCCACATTGTTTTGCAAACACTTATTTTAAACTAATGTTTTGCAAACACTTATTTTAAAGTAACATACTTCTGTGTAAACCAATATTCTTATACAAGAAGTTAAGTGGTTGATTGGAATTTATAAATATTTTAGGATGGGTCCTAATCAACCAATTCTCTCTTTCACCTATGGTAACTTTGCATAACTTTGTCTTACCTAAATTGGCCCGTTAATTTAGTTTGATACCAAAATGATCTGTATATTTCAGTCAAGCACTTAGATGAATACGTAAACTTGTTAAAATCAATAAAATACTGATAAGGCCTTTTTTTTTTTTTTTTTTTTTTACCCAGTACTGCAATTTACAGTAGTCAAACAAAAGCTTAAAATTACCAGCCTAACATACAATTTACTATCTATCTATCTATCTATCTATCTATAGCCCGACGCCCTAACCCCGCAAAGGGCGGCCGCAGACAAAACGCCTCCAAGTCGCTCTGTCACCCACCATTTGACTACCCTCCCCCCAACTCACTCCCCCCTCCCTCATATACCTCACAACTCCATCCTTCCACTTCATCCTCGGTCGTCCTCTCTCTCTCCTTCCCTCCACTTCACTTACATACACCTTAGTCAGTCTTTCATTCTCCATTCTCTCTACAGTACATGTCCAAACCATCTCAGTGTATTTCTCCTAATTTTCTCAACCACATCCACAACCACCACATAACGTTCCTTCGCTTCTTCATTCGTCAACCTGTCCCTCCATGTCACTCCACATGCTCCTCTCAAGTAACTCATTTCCACTGCTCTCACTCTTGATTTGTCCCCCTCTAGCAAGGTCCACGCCTCGCTTCCATACATCACGGTAGAGATCACAATACTACCATGCAGTGACTTCTTAACTTCCATACTCACCTTCCTATTTCTCATCACTGCTTTCACTGAACCAAAAACCTTCCTTCCCTGCTGTACCGTTTCAATAACTTCATCTCATAAAGTTCCGTCCTTATCACACTACCCAGGTACTTGAATACACTCACATTCTCCGTATCCTCACCATCCAACCTTACTGTGGATTCTGTGAATTCATTCCTCTTAAACACCATGATTTTACTCTTGTTTACATTAATTTTCAGATTCCCTTTTGTACACACTGTCCCAAAATCATTAACGAAACCTTCCAACTCCCATTCATCTTCATTCAACAATACTGTATCATCAGCAAACAGCAACACCGGAATCTTCCACATCTCACCCTCGTTCATTAGAACCACTCCCACATCCACTGCCCTACCTTGCACCTCCTTTACAACCCCATCCATGTATATATTAAACAGCCATGGAGACATCACACACCCCTGTTTCAGTCCCACATTTACAGTAGATCAAAGTACTCACTCAGCTCACCATCCACTCTCACCTAAGCCCTAGCTCCTTCGTACATACTCTTCACAGCACTCAACAATTTCCCCTCCACTCCATATATTCTTAATACCTTCCACATACCTGGCCTATCTATTCTGTCATTAGCTTTCTCCAAGTCCATGAAGGCAGCATACACTTTCTTTCCCTTCCCTAGATACTTCTCCATTAAACATCTTATAACAATTATCTGATCTACACATCCTTTTCCTTTCCTAAATCCCTCTTGTTCTTCTCCAACTAGCTCCTCTGTTAAATATACCATACTCTATCAATGAGTATTCTATCAAATATTTTTCCAGTCATACTAGGAAGGCAAATACCCCTGTGGTTACCACATACTTCTCTCTCCCCTTTTCCTTTGTATAAAAAACAATTATACCTGATGTCCAGTTCTCTGGAATCCCTCCCTCTTCCCAAGCCAATCTACACAACTTCCATATCCACTTCACAACAATCTAACCGCCATACTTCAGCATTTCACCACACACTCCATCAATTCCTGGGATCTTTCCTATCTTGATTTTTTTCATTACATCCACTACTTCCGCCCTACTGATCTCTTTCTCCCTCATCTCATCTTTTCTTCTCCCAGTCATTCCCCAACCACTTATTCACGCACTGCTCTCGCTTTCTTCATTCAACAAATCCCCAAAGTGCTCCATCCATCTCCTCAATTTCTCTCTCTTTTCCACCAGCAAGCTATCCTATCTTTCACTCCCCTACTATTTCCTCTTTCACACTGCCTTACTTTCTTTACCTCCTTCCAAAACAATTTCTTACTCTCCCTCCACTTTACACTCAGATTCTTCCCAAACTCTTCATCCACTTTCTTCTTACTCTTCTTCGCCAATCTCTTCACCTCGCTTCTCCCGCTCACATATAACTAACTCTACTCCCTAGCCATTCACTGTATGCCTTCTTTTGTTCCACAACTCATTTCACTTCATCATTCCACCATGCTGTCCCTTGCACACTCCCACATTTCCTCCTCACTCCACAAACCACCTCACACGCTGCGCCTATCTCTTCTGTGAATATCTTATATACAGCTTCCACCCCTTCCATCTGCTCTAACTCACACCTTCCCAATCTTTCTTCCATTATGCTCTTATACTCTGCCATTTTCTCACTATCTTGCAACTTCTCCACTCATCTCACAGGAGTTGTTTCCTCCTGTCTTCCCCTTCGTCACTTCACCCACTTTCTTTGCAGCCTTACCTTGGCCATCACTAAGTGATGGTCCGAGATTCCATTCCCCCGCCCTCTCCACACTCTTGCATCCAACAATTGTCTTCTCATATGCTCATCCACACACACGTAATCTATCAATGCCTTTCGATCAACAAGTTCACTGTCCATCCTCCTCATGACTCTCCATGTATACCTTTGGATCATCTTATGCCAAAAGAAGGTGTTGGCAATTGTCAACCCCTTACCACCACAGATGTCCACCAAAGCACAACCATTCCAATCTACTTCAGCTGGCATACCCCACTGACCAACCACTCCATCCACTGGTACATTTCCAACTTTGTCATTCATGTCTCCAGTCAAAAACACTCTCTCACTCCTCTCAGACTTTTTCATACATGCTTCTACACTCATCTTTCACTCTTGCCACTCGGTCCTCTGTCGTCGCATACTCCCATACAATCGCCCAAGCTTGTATACCTACTTTCATCCTCACCCATACAATCCTTTCACCTACTGTTCCATACTCTCTTATATTCTCCTTCCACTTTTCGCTTATCATCATACATACTCCGTCTCTTGCCCTTTCATTCTCATTAACTCCCGCACATATTCCTAAACCGTATTCCCATTCTCTCACCCTTTCACCTTTACTAACATTCACCTAATATGTGCAATCCCCGTCTTATTATCAGATATTGCAGGAATACTCTTGTTATACATTATAATTATTTAGCCACAACTTCATAAAAAATAAAAATAGTAGTAGTAATGTACACAGAAAATACAGGCTAACTTTCATAGATGTATGTCTGCAGTCACTGGAGCGTGACACATCTATATATACACTTTAATCAAGAGGCGCCTCATTTTCATAGATATCAAGCTTTTTTCATGATTTCCAATGACAAAATAGTCACAACAGTATCATTTGATTTGAGGCAAAAACTTGCTGGCCTGCCCTCAAATCTGGTAACTCAAGGGCTGACTTGGTCTCTACTTTTATTTTAGTGATTGCTGCTGTTCCAGAAACCGTTAATATAATACTTAAGTAACATAAAAGTAATTTGAAAGCATAATTTTTCATCAGCAACGCCACATACTGTGCGCTCCATCATCGTATCATCAGTACGGAAATGTTTTGCTCACTTCCTCTTGCTGAAACATTTCGTCTTGTCAGATTTTCTAACTTTTCCCGTATTTCTCAGGCACTTCAGCCTCTCGAGGAAAGATATACTCCTCAATTATTCAATGTTTATATAAAAAAAAAAAATGAAAATACGAAAGACTTACACAAAAGTCTCGATGTTGTTTATCCTCTTGCCACCTTCTAATACTATTATTACGCCAAATCCATATGACGGACGCCTGGCGTGAGCTACTGTGGTATAAACAAAGGGAACGCCAGGCACTCACGTTCATCAGTATTGGCGTTTATTTTTTATAGTACGGCCCGTTGGTGCCATGTCGAAAGTCTTGTGATAGATTAATAAAGACTGCATAACGAAATATAAAATTATCCACTACATCTTCAGTGCATCAGACTATGATCGACCCTTACAAACCACAGCCCACCGCTCTATCCCATGTGTGTGTGTGTGGGGGGGGGAGGGTAATGCAATAAGATGGGTGGCTGTTACTGCCAGTGTATGAATATGGCAATAACGATAAGTCAGGCGTCACTTGTACCACTACCACTACAACACACAGTGTGTACATTCAAGCAAAGTACAGTATTCCCCTTTCACCTCATCACCCCCATCATCACCCACTCCTTCACATCATGCCTGTGTTGCTCTGTATCCTTCCCTCCTAGCATTCTTTATTCTTCTTTGCCCTCCCCCTCCCTCTTTCCCCTTTTGCCCTTCTGTTGTTGTCCCTCTCTCTCTCCCTCCCATCCGCCTATCCGCTTCTCCCTCTCCTGCACTCCCTCTTTCCTCACTTTTTCTCCTCATCCACCACTGCTCATTTCTCTTTCTTCTCACACCTATTTCTTTTCTCCCTATCACTCCTCATTTTCTTAAATTTTATAACTATTTAACCTGGCATTGCTTTCACATCTCCATTTCTTTTATTATCTCTCTATATATATATCTATATAGATATATATATATATATATATATATATATATATATATATATATATATATATATGAGCCGTGTTGTTTGTTTGTCCTCCAATCACGCCCAAATCAAGGGCCACAGACCCCAAGACCTATACATATTCTGAATCAGGGTGACCCAAGGATGGTTTTAGGGAGGTCAAAATTCAGATATGGGTCATATGAGGTCACCGGTTAAGTGTTCGCCTTTTCTAGCCCGGGCAACGCCGGGTACCTCTGCAGCCCAGTTTTTGGCATGACGACTCACAAGACCTCCAGTTCGGACATAGGCTATGTGAGGTTGACCTCCCTGGTCATTTGAGGTTACTGGTCGGAGGTCGGTTGAGGTCACCTGTAATACACTCTCGAACGACTGGACCCATCAGCCCAATTTTTGGCATGGAGATTCACACGACCTCCAGTTCGGTCATAGGCTATGTGAGGTTGACCTCCGTGGTCATTTGAGGTCACCGATTGGAGGTCATTTGAGTTCACTGATAATAGGAAACAAGTGCACACAAATACTGTGCATTAGTCTGCGAAAGCAGATATAGAAAATTCCTGGACCTCTTATAATCCCTCTTCAAAAGTATAAGAGATGGTCTTTCTGAAGTAGAAAGAAAAACTGAACCTGAACAAATAGGATTAGAGTGTTCGCCTTTTTAGCCCGGGAATCGCCGGGTACCCCTGCTAGTCCTATATATTCGTTCTCTCTTCTTCCTTTCTACTCTCTCGCTATCCTCCCTGCTCCTTTCTCTTTCCCTCCTCTCCCCCCCCAATCTTTCCCCTCCCCACTTATCTCCCTCTTCCCTGCCCTTCCCATTCTTCCTCCTCTCTCCCCGCTCCCATCAGTCTCCACTCCCCTTCTGTATATAGCCTTTCGCATATCTTTATCCAGCCTTCCCTAACCTCTTTTCCCTCCTATCAACACTCTAGCGCTCCCCCACCCCTTTCTCATCCTATTACCCTTCCAGCATCTCCACGCCCACACCTTCCCATTTGCTCTCCTCACCCTTCCACCTCACGAGCTCACTCTCACCCTTCCTCACCCCACCATCACTGCATTTTCCTTGTCGCCTTTCCTCAACATCCCCTCGTTTCTCTTCCCCTTTATCCGCCAGCCTTATTTTCGTTTCCTCCACGCTGAATGAAAGTTATCACCCTCCCCCTTCATCACGTCTATCCCTCTTCCAACAGCCTCCTCTCACTCCCTCACCCCCTCCCCTTTTGTCCTCTTTCACTCACTCTCTTTCACGCTCAGCTTGTTTCATTCTCACATTCACTTTCGTTCTTTTTCATTGATAGCTACTTTCACTCGCCCTTTTCACAGTCACGCATTCACAGGCCTAATAGCACTGCATCTGTTATTTTCTCTCATTCGCTGTTACCACATCCTACCATAGTCCTTTCCGCTCTCAACAACCCTTCTTCCCCCTCCCCCTTCTAGAACAACCCTCATTCTTCCAAACCCCCTTCCACTTTCCTCACTGCTCTCACTATCCTCTTACAATCCCTGCCTCCTTCAAATTACACACCCTTCTCCATTCATGCTCTAGCCCATTCTTCGTCCATCACATGCTACTTCCGTTCTCTTCTCATCCCACCTTATTACTCCAGACTTCTGTCCATCTTAACCATCCTCCATCCCTCCACCTCCCCTCAGGCTCACCCTTTCTCTTCCAATCAGTGTTTCCTTCCATACATAACCCTTTTGCCTCTCCCCTCCCCTCTCACCCTCCTTCCCCTTCCTACTCTTCAGTGAAACCACGGCATGCTAAGCTATCCAATAATTATTCTCTGAAATAGTCCACTTTGTACCTAGCTTTTTTCTGTCTGTTTTTATATTGAATTGTATGTCTAAGGTCTTGTAACCAGTCTGTGTTTAGTGAGACAGGTACAGTTGTGTTATAAATATTGTGGTGTTAACGTATATGTTACATTTTGTGTTTTGGTGAAATGTTATTGTGTTCTGTTAAGCTCTTTTTTTTTTTTATGATGTATGTGTGTGTGTGTGTGTGTGTGTGTGTGTGTGAGAGAGAGAGAGAGAGAGAGAGAGAGAGAGAGAGAGAGAGAGAGAGAGAGAGAGAAGGTCTTTAGTTGCGTTAATGTTGTTACGGTTTTGTTGTGTGTATTGACGGGTTTCGTTGTTTTCTTTTGGAATAGTAACAAAGCTGTGGCGGCTCTTTAATATTAAGTCGTTGTGCTACCTTTTTTTTTTTTTTTTTTTTTTTTTTTCACGACATTTTGTATATCGAATGAACGATTACATTTGTTTGTTTTAGTACGGTGCGATATACTTGTGGTAATGTTATTTAAATTTAGTTCATCTCACGGTGTAGTAGTATTTTTTTGTTTGTCTGGATTTTGTAGGTTATAATATGGTGTTCAAATGTGAGTGTTTGCGTTTTATGATGCATCTTCATCTGCGATGCGATGTATGAGTGTTAAGGAGAAAAGAAGGTTTTCGGGAATAGATAAGGGATGGTAACCGAAAGGAATACTTGGCTGCCAAGCGTAATTCTAGAATGGAGGTATATAGGGGAAAACCTGAGATGCAAAGACTTTTACCGGATAACCTAGTGTTGAAAGGAAGAATGTGATATGGAAGGTAGCAAACCAGATGAAGAGGAAAAACAGGTACATCACAGGTAAACAGTGTGTGAAGAATGATGACAGAAAGGTAGTGGTGGACATTGAGTTTATTAAAGAAGTCCGGAGAGAGCATAATAACCGGTTGCTGAATAGGAGTCAAACTGAAACAGGGAAGGTTTGGAGTCAGTGGCCTTTGATGCTGCTACTATGAGCAGGGCAGGAGGAAGGATACATTTGCGGAAGGCAGAGTGCGTGTCTAGGTTGACTGTTGGAATGCTGAAAGTTTTAGAGATATAGGAGTGGGTTTGGTTACTAACTGATAAATACCATTATATATGAGTGTGTTGCCCCAAATGACTGGCTGGGAAGTGTCATTGTAAATGTGTGCAGTCATAGATATTATAGAGGCATAGAACTTTGGGCTAGTGAATGAAGATAATGGAGAGAGTCCCAGAAGATATGATCAGGGAAAGGGTGAATATTGATGAGATGCCGTTTGGGTTTATGCCAGGCAAAGGGGCCAGTAATGCCATATTCATTTTCCGACAGCTTCTGGAAATACATAGAATAAAGAAAATGGAGCTGTACTTTGTTTTGTTGATTTAGAGAAACCCGTTGACAGTGTCCCTAGAGAGAGGGTGAAGTGGGCAATAACTGAGATTGGAATCAAGGAGTTGCTGGGTAGAGTAGTTATGGTTATGTATGTGGGTGCTAGAGTGAATAGAGATTTGAGCGATGAATTTTCCGTGAATGTTGGCATGCATCAAGGGTCAGTCTTGTACCTTTTATTGTTTGGTATGGTGCATGAAGCTTTCTCATGTAATTTCAGAAAAGGACTCCCATGGGGAGATGTACGCTGATTACTTGTTTTTGACTCCAGAGACTGAAAAGGTGGCGGAGGAAAGATTCAGGAAATGGAGAGCCGGATTGGGCAAACTGGTTTAAAAGTAAATATGGATGCAACAAATTTGATTATAATTTGGGCAGGAGGCGGTAGTGTCAAAGCACAAGGACGACGGCCATGTGCAGTTTGTCACAAGGGTGTGCGAAGTTACCATCTTATAAAGTGTTTGTGATAAGTGGGTGCTTAAGAGATGTAGTAGTATTAGAGGCAGACTGCGAATAATGTTAATTTTCTGTGTTCAACCTGTCTGGAAGATCATGGAGAGATTGTTAGGCGTACAGCAAAAGGATTCATCTTCCTGGAGAGTTTCTTGAGTGTGTGGAAAAGTTTTGTTATTTCGGGGACATGTTATATGCTAGAGGCGGGGCTGGAACTAGCTCTGTGGCTAGGGTATGGAGTGGTTAGAGGAAGTTCAGGGAGCTGTTGTCTCTCCTGACACTGAAAGGGCTTGTTCTTCGTGCTAAGGAATCGTTGTATGCAGCATGTGGTAGGAGTGTACTGCTGAACAGTAGTGAGACCTAGGCAGTAAAGAAATAGGACATTCGTAATCTCAAACGTACAGAAATGACAGTGATTAGATGTATGTGTAGTACGCCCATGAATGCGAGACCAAGGGTCCTAGGATTACGAGTGAAGGTTTAAGAGGAAGAATGGGACTGGAATGAACTGGTGTTGTGATAAGGAAGGGTAGAGTGAGAAGGTTTGAGCCTGTTGAGAAATAGAGGATGACAGATGGGTGCAGATGGTGAGAATTGTGAATGTCGGAGTGGGGTTGCGAGAGGTTGACCGAAAAAGACTTGGGACGACATCACAGAATGTCACCTCAGGGATAAGGGATTGAATAAGGTGGTTGTCAAAGATCTAGCAACGTGGAGAGCAGCCATTAGGTAACCAAGGTCGACGTATGTAAGTATGCTGGAGCCTTTCAAAACATTCGAACGATATATGTCCTAAAATTCGTTTCTTTTTCGTTTATCGGCCCCTCCACCCTTCCTCAATCCTTCGTATCCCTTCGTCTCCCTTTCTTACCTTCAGTTTTCTGCATTGTTTGCTTCCTGCCGTGTGTCTTCGAGTTTTCTTTCTCTCTTGTCTCCCACATTCACTCCCCTTCTAGGTTGGCCGGCTTCCCTTCTGTCCCTTCACTTTTCCTTCTTCAGTCTTCGTCTTCCATGTCTTCCTCCAATTCCATAACCCTCTTTACCATCTTCTTTCCTTCCTTTGATCTGTCACCTTGCACTGCACACCTTTTACACACACACACACGCACACACACACACACACACACACACACACACACACACACACACACACACACACACACACACACACACACACACACACACACACACACATTGACATACTTATCACCGTGTTTCACACTCTTCCTCCTTTCACACACAATATCCGTCTATCCACTCCCCTCCCCCCCTCCCTGTTCTTCACATATTCTGTCCATTTTTTAACATCATTCATCACATCTCTTCCATTTCCACATCATTTCTTTCCCCACCCTCTTCCCTCCCTCGACACCATCCTCTCTTTCCCTTCACACAATCTTTCTCTCTTTCCGCACCGTCCTCTTACGCCAAACTTCTGTCTCTTGACATACACCATACATACTTAACCTTTCCCTCAGTCTCTCCACATCCACCCTCCATCTCTTTACACCATCTCTCCATTTCTCCCCACCTCTCCATCACTCCACATCCATCCTCCATTTCTTAACACTCTCTCACCATCTCCACACACTCCCTCCATCTATCCACATCTCCGCACCCATCCTCCATCTCTCCTCACCCACCCTCCATCTCTCCACACCATCTCTACATCTCTCCACACTCACCCTCCATCTCCACGCCATCCCTTCATCTCTAAACACCCTCATCCCATCATCTCTCCACACCTTCCTCACTCCATCTCTCCATACCTTCATCCCTCCATCTCTCCACACCCTCATCTCCCTCCAGTCCTGTCTCATTATTTTTCCTCATCTTTTTCCTCCCTGATGCAATTCTGCCTTACGCTCATCCCACATTCCCTCAATGCCTCTCTCCCTCATCATTCCACTTTCCCTTTATGCATCCCTCCCTTTTCTTCCCATATTCCCTTCATGCTTTCCTCCCTCACCTTTCTACATTCTCTCCATGCATCCCTCCCTCACCTTCCCACATTCCCTCCATGCTTCTTCCCTCAACTTCCCACATTCCCTCCATGCTTCCCTCCCTCACCTTCTTACGATCCCTTTATGCCTTCCTCCCTCACCTTCTCACATTCCGTTCCTCGCTTTCTCATATTCCCTCACTCAACTTCCCACATTCCCTCCATGTTTCCCTCCCACATCTTCCCACATTCCTCTAACGCCTCCCTCCATTTCCTTCTAAAACATCTCCGTCCCTACCTTTTCCTCTTCCCACATAACCTCGTTCCCACATCCATTTTTCATTCACGCCCTTCTCTCCCCTTCTTGCATGCCAATTTCATGCCCTTCCTCTTTCTCTCCCTCACTCCCTCTTATCTTCTGCCTTATGCCTTCCTTTTTCAATCCCTCCCTTCCCTTCATACATGCACCTTATTTTTCGCTCACCTCCTTTTTTGCGGCAATTTGTTTACACTCTCCTCCATCACCCTGCTTCCTCATCCATTAGTCTTTCTCATTTTTACCACGTCATATCGTTTATGGCAAGCGAACGGTATTGCTTTGGTTAGCGAGGGGTCTTTCTCTCTCTCTCTCTCTCTCTCTCTCCCCATCCCCTCTCCGTGCATCTAAACCTCCCTCCCTAGCCCCTTTCACCCCATTGCCGTATGCAACACACCAACACAGCCTCCCTTCGGTCACTCCCCTAGGCCCTCTGTCTTCTCATCACACACACTCCCACCCGCACCTCCCATTTGCTCCTTTACCCCAGACACGACCGCCCCCCACCCCCAGTACACTGGGCAACATCCTGGCTTTGTGTGACAGGCCAAGTGACGTCTTTACACCATGCTGACACTCGCTCACTCTAATGCACATTTATTACCCACGTACTGCCACCTTGATTCGTACCTTACTCGTACGTTTATCATGTTCCTTCAGTCACTTGAGAAATGATGGAGAGGGATGTATTCATCAGGTGGGACCAGTATAACCAGGCGACTTAGGATGTCGGGTTATATGAACGTCCTTCATCTCCCACCTTATCACCTGAATGGAGAAGGTTACTTCAGCCTGCAGTTCACTGGGTTTACTTTCAGATGAGCCTACGCAACAACAACAGTAACAACAGCCACTCACTCTAGCGTACCCACGCACAATGTCGTATTCTCTCACTCATCCATATCTTGTAACATTCACTTGCCCCTGTACTCATTCAAATTGCTGTGTTCAATGTCCCACTTGGGTACTGATGCATTTACTTACTTACTCATGTGCTGTAACATTCTCTCACCCGCTCACTCACGCACAGCCACACAGTGTCGCATTCACTCACCTACACACAGACTGCTAGTCGCTGCCATGCACTCTTATCCATCATATCCCTTCTGTACCATGTTAGCTTACTCCCACGCACTCATCTATGGGTAGGTAGTGGAGGAGTAGACAAAAGGTTTGGCTGGGGACTCTGTGGTCCCGGGTTCGATCCAGGCCGTTGCAGAGAATAATTTGTGCAGTTGAATTCTTTCCTATTCGTCCATGTGGCTCCACGAACATATAATAAAACAGCACCCACGAACATCATAACAACACATTGTAATGAGATAGTCGATCTTTGCACAATAGTGGTGGTGGGTGCTGGCGACAGGTGATGTTTAAGGGCAGGTGGGTTTAAAGGGATGCAGAGGATTATCCCTTTGTTGGTGTGGAATACCTGTACTGTAGATGGATTTCTGGGCCTCGAGAATGGGTTCCTTGGCTTTTTCCGGAGTCAGAGTAGTCATTCAGTGTACTCATTAACTCATCTACAAACCCACTTATCTCTCTCTCTCTCTCTCTCTCTCTCTCTCTCTCTCTCTCTCTCTCTTAACACCCACTTAATCAGAAAGGTAGTTCTATTGGCATCCTTTAATGACTTACGGGTACTTACTTTTACTTAAGCACCACAGGCATAACTTATTATATAACTCATTGACTCTCTCACTTTGCCAGGCTCTCACTTGCTCACTCATTCACTGATGTATTTACCAATCCAAGCGTGCTTTACACACACACACACACACACACACACACACACACACACACACACACACACACACACACACACACACACACACACACACACATAAACACACACACACACACACACACACACACACACACACACACACACACACACACACACACACACACACAGATTCTCCATCTCCTCCCTGTCCTTGCCTTTCTATATTTTCCTCTCCCTCTCGTTCTTTCACCTCATTCTACTTCCCCTTTCCTCCTTTCCCACCTCTCTCTCTCTCTCCTTCTTTTCCTTCCTCCCTGTCGTCCATGCTGGGAAATTTCCGGCCTGTGGCTTGTAGTGTTGGCTTCACGCCCTCCTGTATAGCGCAGCAGGTGCCTCCTGCAGAGAGGCAAGGGACTGAGCATCGATAGATAGATGAGTAGACGGATGGGCAAGCGTATTGACCGGCAGTATGTGAACAGACAGCTACTTAACATGAAGCAGGTTTTATACTACATACATAGATGAATGAACTAGAAAAGTCAGTTACATGTACAGTATATAGAGACAGACAGACAGACAGATAGATAGATAGATAGATAGATAGATGGACAAATAAATAGAGATTATCTATCTATCTATCTATCTATCTATCTATCTATCTACCTACCTATATATACATTGCCTTAATATTGTCCTTTTTTCTGTCACTAATCAACCTAAAACTAGCTGAAAGAAAAAATAAAAAGAGTGTCTGGACCAAATTAAGGCGAAAAGGTTATAGTTATTTTTATTTTATTTTATTTTGTTTTGAACGTAGCTTCTCATATTATTTATGTAAACATCGGACACCTGTCACTCTCACTCAGTTTCCACCGGACATTAGTAATACTTTCTGGCCTCTTTACCTCAACACAAGAAGATCGTGTCTTACGTCATTTTTTTACTAGTTTGTATTTTATTTGCTTGTATTACTCGGACCAGGTCAAATAAACCGGTGATAACTAAGGACCGCACAAAGAACATGGTAGGCTACGGACTGCAACATGGACTGTAAGGGTTCCGAATGATGAGGTAAAGAGAGAGACATTGTCCAGGTGCTTGATGGTGCAAAAGTGGACGTATGTGGATTAACTGAGACGGAAATGTGAAGTGACAGTGTGAGAGAGTGGGAGTATGGATGGGGTATAATTATGCGCGGGAGTAGGTGAGAATGTGAGGGCAAAAGAGAGTGTAAATAATGCTGTGTGAAAGAGATGAAAGGAGAATATAAGAGAGTACTGATTAGTTGGTTCAAGGATTGTGTGGGTATCACCTGAAAGTGGGAAGACAAACGTTGGCGATTGTGTGTGTGTGTGCACCAATGCAAGATCGTGCAAGCAGAGTGAATGTTGAGTTCTGGATAAATGTGGAAACATGCATGGAAAAGTTTGAGAGAAATGAAATCATGTTTTGATTGGAAATATGGATGGAGAAGTGGGGAATTTGAAGGTGGATGGAGTAGCTGGTGAGTGGGGTGTGCCTGCAGAAGTGGATGAGAATGACAGGGCAGTGGCCGTTTGTGCTGGGAGGAGATTGGTGATAACCAATATCCTTTTTAGGCACAAAATGATCCACAATTATACGTGGCGAGTGATGAGAAGGGAGCGTGGTGAAATGAATGAATGGAAGGCCATGACTGATTATGTGTGTGGATGACAGAATGAGAAAGTATGTACTGGCTGGAAAAAACATACAGAGGTTGGGGGACTGGGCTTTCTGGCCACCACTTGTGGTGGCGAAAGTTTAGGTTCAAGTGCAATGGAGGAATAGAAAGAGGAAAGGACAGGAAGACGTAGTCCTTACATGAAGTGCAGAAAGGTTACAAGAGGATAGAAACAATACAGAATATAAGAGAGAAATGGAGGAGCGATTGGGTATGATTTGGAGCAGATGAGGTAGGTTGAAGGTGTGTCCAAGATATTCACAGAAGAAAACTGTTCAGCAAATGAAGTGGTGTGTGGAGTGATAAGAAGACGAAAGGGGATGCAAGGAACAGCATGATGAGTGAAGAGGTGAAACAGGCTGTAGAGCAAAAGAAGAAAGCATATTGTTAGTGCACAAGAAGCAGAGGCATTGAAGAAGTTGAGAGACGGAAGAGAGTTTTTTTGTAGAGGGCAAGAGAGAGGTGAAAAGGATTGTAAGAAAGTAAGAAGAGAGTGAATGAGGAATTCGGAAGGAATTTGTACGTAACGTGGAGGTAATTTAAGAAAATGTTCTGCAAATAGGTACAGAGAGTTAGACAGGGTGATAAAGAAGGCTGTAAGGGAGTCAGAGATAAAAATGGTAGACTGATAGTGGTGATAGGAGAAAAACTGTGCAGATGGAGTGAACACTTTAATAAAACATAATCTTGTAACAGATAACCAGGTTGTGTTAGGAAGAATACTGCCACCGTATTCCCTGCGTGTCGTAAAAGGCGACTAAAAGGGGCGGGGTGAGGGGACTAGGGACCCCCTCCTCTGTTTTTTTAGTTCCTAAAAAGAGACAGGCCAGAGAAAGGGATGGGGGATGGCGTTATCCCCGTACCCTGAAGATTGGGTCTATGAATGTGCGTGGATGTAGTACGATTGAGGCTAAAAGGGAGGAGATTGGGAGAATGTTTGTGAGAAGAAAGTTGGATGTGTTAGCTTTGAGTGAAACGAAGATGAAAGGGAAGGGGGAATCTATGTTTGGAAGTGTGAATGGAAGATTGTCAGGTGTTGATAGAGGAAGGGCAAGAGAAGGTGTGGCCTTGTTAGTGAGTCCGGAAGTACAGCAGTGTGTGATTGAATGGAAGGAGGTGTCATCGAGACTGATGTGGGTGAAAGCGAAATTTGAACGTGAGTTGTGGGTGTTTGTGAGTGCATATGGGCCTGGTAGTGAAAGGGATGAACAATAGAGGGAGTCTTTCTGGAATGATGTTGATGAGTGTCTGCAGAGTTTTGGAGCGAATGTGAATATGGTAATGATGGGAGATCTGAATGCTAGAGTGGGAAATGTAGCAGTTGAAGGCGTAGTTGGTATGCATGGTGTGCCTGGAAGAAATGAAAATGGGGAACGAATGATAGCGATGTGTGTTGAGCGAGAGATGGTGATTGGGAATACGTTGTTTGAGAAGAAAGATATTTATAAGTATACATGGGTGAGACAGGAGGGTGGAAGGGTTGTTGATAGAGCCTTGATGGACTATGTGGTTGTGTCTAGGAATGTAATAGGAAGATTGTTGGATGTGAGAGTTCTGAGAGGGGAGGGTGGAGTATGTCTGACCACTACCTGGTGGAGGGAAAGTTAAGAGTAGGTAAGAGATGGGTGAGAGCTAGGAGGGTTAGGTGTGGCAGGGAGGTTTTGAAAGTGACTGAGTTGGATAAAAGAGAGAAATAGATAGAGTATCAGGAGAAATTGAAAGATGTGTGGAACGCAGTGAAAGATCGGGAAAATGGCAGCGTGGAGGAGGAATGGCAGTTGTTTAAGAGTGCTGTGGTGGGGCATGCAGAAGAGGTGTGTGGTGCGAGACGTGTGGGTGGTGGTGTAAGAAAAGGAAGTGAATGGTGGTGCGAGGAAGTAAGTATGGCTGTGGCTGAGAAGAGATGTGCATATGAAGTGTGGCTGCAGAGGAAGGATGAGATGTCATATGAAAGGTATAAGGAAAAGAGGAATAGAGCGAGAAGGGCTGTGCGTGATGCTAAAGTGGCAGCAGATGAGAGGTGGGGTATGCGGCTGACAGAGAATTTTCAACAGAATAAGAAAGTGTTTTGGAAGGAGGTGAAAAGGGTGCGAAAGGGAGAGTCTGGGAAGGAAGAACGAGTAAAAGCAGAGGATGGAAGGATGTTAATTGAGATGGATGCAGTAAGGAAGAGATGGGCAGAGTATTTTGAAAGATTGTTAAATGTAGAGGAGGAAAGGGTGGCTGAGATTGTGGCGGATGGAAGGGTGCAAGGAATAAATGTGTTGGGAGAGTTGAATGATTCTTTGCTCACGAAGGAGGAAGTGGAGAAGGCAGTAAAGGAGATGAAAACAGGGAAAGCTGCAGGTATGGATGGGTGTGCTGTGGAATGCCTGAAGGGTGGTGGAGTGACTATTGTTGACTGGTTAGTAAGATTGTTGAATGTGTGTTTTGAGAAAGGTATGGTGCCAATTGACTGGGCAAGTGCTTGTGTGGTCCCGTTGTATAAAGGCAAGCGTGATAAGTATGAATGTACTAGCTTTAGGGGTATAAGTCTGTTGAGTGTTGTAGGTAAGGTGTATGGTAGAGTGTTAATTATGAGAGTTAGAGAGGGTACAGAGGGAGTGATTAGTGATGAGCAGTGTGGCTCTAGGAGAGGGAAGGGATGCGTTGATCAGGTGTTTGCTGTGAGACAAGTGTGTGAAAAGTATTTAGCGAAAGACAAGGATGTATTTTGGGCATTTATGGATTTAGAGAAAGCGTATGATAGAATTGATAGGGAGGCTTTGTGGACTGTTTTAAGATTGTATGGACTTGATGGTAGGTTACTAAAAGGGGTGAAAAGTTTTTATGTAAATAGTAGAGCGTGTGTAAGAGTGGGAAATGCTGTGAGTGATTGGTTTCCCGTGAGAGTGGGGCTGCGACAGGGATGTGTGATGTCGCCTTGGTTGTTTAATATTTACATGGATGGTGTTGTAAGGGAGGTGAATGCAAGAGTTTTAGGTGGTCTGAGTCTGGTAAATGTTGATGGAGGAGAGTGGAATCTGAAGCAGCTGCTGTTTGCAGATGATACTGCACTGGTGACTGATTCAGAGGAGAGATTGAGACAGTTGGTAGAGGAGTTTGGAAGGGTGTGTGAAAGGAGGAAATTGAAAGTAAATGAGAATAAGAGTAAAGTGACGAAGTGTACGAGGTTGATAGATGGTAGGGGGATGAATATAGTTTTGAATGGTGAGTTGCTTGAGGAGGTAGATTGTTTTAAATATCTAGGGTCACATGTTGCTGTGGATGGAAGAATAGATGCAGAAGTGAAGTTTAAAATGAATGAAGTAGGAAAGGTGCTGGGAGGAATGAAAAAAGTGTTTAAATGTCGTTCGCTTAGAATGGATGTAAAGAGAAGGCTGTATGAGGGTGTTGTGGTACCGACTGCATTATATGGGGCTGAAACATGGCATATGGGTGTAGCAGAGAGGAAAAGTTTGAATGTAATGGAGATGAGATGTCTGAGGAGTATGTGTGGAGTGACGCGTATGGATCGAGTGCGAAATGATGAAGTGCGAAGGAGAACTGGAGTTGTTCGGGAGATGGCTGGTAGAGTTGAGCAGAGGGTGTTGCAATGGTTTGGGCATATGGAGAGAATGGATAATGAGCGACTGGTGAAAAAGATAACTAGATCTGATGTGAGAGGTGTAAGGCTGAGAGGAAGACCACGAATAGGATGGATGGACAGTGTGAAGAGAGCGCTGGATGCGAGAGGGATGTCTGTTGAGCAAGGAAGAGTGGCTGTGCGTGACAGAAATAAATGGAGAGAAATTGTGAATGAATAAGTGATGACGCAGCCTTGAGGGGATATTCTCCCGCATTTGGTCTGATCAGCTAGTCAGGTCAGGTGCGGGTAAGGGGATGGGTCTATTATGATGTGGCAGGGGTAAACCAGTTCTGCTGTCGGGCCCTGCTGCGGATGTCACTGATTGCATTGCGCAGTTGACCCTTGTGCAGTGTGGTGCAGTGAGGATCTGTCCGTTCTCCCCTTTGGGGCTAAGATGCGAATGAATGTGTTTTGAATGGATGAGTAAATGGAGAGTGAGTCGTCCTGTCTCGGCTACCTCCCTTTCCGTGGGGGAAGCAGCCTAGGTATATAGATAGATAGATAGATAACCAGCATGGATTTTGTAATAATAGATGAAGTGTCTCAAAATTTTGCTTGACTTTTTTTTACAAATATATTTGATAACTGGGACTCAGAATACCGTCGGATACCATTTACCTAGATTTCCAGAAAGAGTTTGATAAGGTACCCCATCGAAGACTACTAGAATAACTAAAAGCCCACGGCCTCTCTAAGAAATTATGTTCATGGATTGGTGATTGGTTACCGAATCGCCAGCAGCGTGTAGTGATAATTGGTGAGTCATCAGAACAGCAAGAAATAACAAACGGAATTCCTCCAGGGTCAGTTCTAGGACCAGTTCTTATCACAATTTACATCAGTGATGTAGAACATGGAGTCACTACTAAGGTAGCGAAATTCTCGGGTGACATGAAAACTGGAGGCAAATAATACGAAAGCAGACTGTGAATCTGTACAATACGACCTGGATACGTTAACGAACTGGAGTGAAAAATGGCAAATGAAATTTATTGTAGATAAATGTAAGGTGATGCATTACGGCGATAAAAACAGTAAATGTAAATATCGCATGTTCAAAACCAGACTCGCGGAAGTTAATAACAAAAAAAATCTAAGAGTTATTATCAGTAACGACCCCCAGACTCAATACAGTGCATGACAGCCAGTAACATGGCAAACAAAATGCTCAGCTTCATCGCAAGGAACTTTGATCATAAAACGTCTGATAGAATTTCTAAGCACGATGCGTCACTAGTTAGGCCACATCCAGAATACTGCGTATAGATGTGGTCCTCGAATCTTAATATGGTCGAAGATAGGCTCGAAAATGTGCAGTGCAGAACCACAAAAATGATTCCATCGTTGTAAAATTTACCCTACGAAAAGCGACTAAAGAAAGTAAATAATTACGGTATGTGTTCTCTGAAAAAGCGATGACTCGGAGAAAGTCTAGTACAAGTACTTAAGATTCTTAACAAAGCTGACGATTTTTGATATGATAATTTGTTCGAAATAAAGAATTATATTGTGACTAGAAGTAATGGAACTAAACTCATAAGCAAGAGATATAGTACTGTACTAATATACGGAAAACTACTTTACTATTCGCGTTTTAGAACAATGGAATAGGTTACCAACAGCAATACTTAGGGGAAAAACTATTGATATCTTTATAATTCGGCTAGACAATATTTTTAGTCAGTATGCTATAACTAACTTAGATTTGTTAATGTCTAGGTTGAAGAGATGCTCACGGTTGGGAGACATTTGTTTAATAAAGAGAACTTTCGGCGACTATATTTGCTTTTCTTTACAGAGCTGTTGAATAAATATTATATAGTGCATAGTCATTCCTCTTCTGCCTCTCCGAAAATTTTTTCATGTTTGTTATCTCTAACAGCATTTTTTGTTTCAATCTTTTCCTGGCTGTTTAACTGGATGGTGTGGTGGGTGGGGGGAGAGCCTTCCTCTTTTCTATCCTTCTCTTACACGTTGGTCAGATCTTAAGAGAATTAGCCTTTTTTACAGCAGAAAACCTCGTGATTGGCCGACAAGCCTCCTGTTATCTGTACTTCCTGTTCTTATGTACTCTCTCTCTCTCTCTCTCTGTTCTAACCTGTTGAACGCACTTTTCTTCCTCTCTCTCGCGCTTTATATGCTGTATGTCACATCTTCTTTACTCACCCTCCCTTTTTGTCTCTTATCACTCTCGTTCTCCAGCCATTCTACGTTTTATCCCATCTCATTCTATTCTCATTCTCATTCCTTCCCACCTTTCAGTTTTATTTCAAATTACTCTACATCTTATTAAGTTATTTTAAATCCCTTTACTTCCATTTCATTCGCTTCACCCTTTACGTCCTTTATTTTCTCTGCATATTTACTTTCACGCTGTCACTCTTATCTCTTCACTCATTTCTTCCCAGCTCGTCTTTCGTCCGAATATGAGGAAGTTTAGAAATGAAAGTAAAAATTTTTAGCGAAACGTACCTATATACGCTAGATTTCTAAAATAATAGAGGCGTGTAGTCGTATTACTGCAGGGAGTGTTTCGCTTTTTTTTTTTCTGTATACTTTTGATGGCATTGCATTTATCGACATATAGTCTCTCTCTCTCTCTCTCTCTCTCTCTCTCTCTCTCTCTCTCACTTACCAAGTTTTCGTTCCTCACCTCAGTCTATCTCCATACTTCTTTACCTCATTTTAACCTCCCTCCTTTCTAGCTCCTCTTCCTCATTACTTTCCCTCCCATTGTCTTCTTTCCTTTTTCTTCCCCCCTTCCCCTTCTTCCTTCCCACACATCTTTTAACCTCTGTTTTCCTTTTTTCCTTCTCATGATTTACGGGAGCTCCATCATCCGTGGTCAGTTGATGAAGGTATCTATTACGGCATATAAACTGCAGTTGCTTCAGCCTACAATATAAACAAAATAACTGTATACTGCCGAGCCCCTCCCACCCACGCATAGTTATCACCAAGTGGGGTAGAGTAGTGGCCTGGCAGCTGCATATATCATTCTTGCCTTCTTCGGCGCCATGTTCATATACTGTCATGCCTCCGCTATGTTTCATTATCAATATGCAGAACGTGATATGTTCCAACCCTTCCTGTGTACTATGGCGTGTCGTTGCAGTTACTAGCCGGTCGTTCAACGGGCGGACATTTGACCGACTGCATGTTTTAAGTGTGTGTGTGTGTGTGTGTGTGTGTGTGTGTGTGTGTGTGTGTGCAGGTTGTTTAGCTGTAGTTGTTTATGCTGCTATATCTTCAGATAGGTTAGGTTTGGCTGGAGGGGTGTTAGGTTAGGTTGGGTTGTTCAAGGGTAAGATAAGATAGGTGCCTACAACTGTTCGCCACTGTCTGACATCATGGATCTGGCTGTCATTAGAGAGCTATTAATACTGGACGATCAGTGAAAAATATTCTGACCTTTTATCGAATCGCCGCCAACGCATCAAGTCTCTGACTTTCCATGATGAGGGTATAAGACATGAAATGTGCGAGAGCGTTTGCTATTTGATTCGAAAGTTGACTTGTTTTTCTTACTTTTGGGGTGACTAGGACTATAATGAATGTTAGATTTTTTTTTTTTTCGTGACTGTCAGCATAGGTTCTAAATCCGACAAATATTTAGCCAATAACCAGCAAATGTATATTTAATTGGCCTAGAGAGTTACCACACACCAACTGTGGGGTCGTTTCTCGATCAAACCAAAACAGGTAGGAACAGTGAGAAATATTACTATACAACCATTCCTGCATTGGCACATTAGGGGCGTAGATGCCCGGGACCAATCAATTTTACCCAGATATTTAAGGCGAGGGGGACCAGTCTTTCGCTCCTGGGCAACATTATATGAACATTAAAACCCGACCAAGCCTTTGTCTAGAACCTTGACTGACCATACACAACTGGAACACCTTCACTCGAAAAACGAGGAGTCAGTTTGTTCTTTACAGTATATAATTATCACGCCATCAAGTCATTAGCTTACCACACAGTGCAGATTTACCTGTAGGTAGCACTACAATGAGGAGTGAATTATTGATAAAGGGGTGCATAATGCGTGACTTCACCTCTGTTTCATTCCTTCGTCACTTTCCTCATTCCCCAATTTCACTCATTTCAGCTTATTTCCTCAACACTCTCTGTCCCTGAATTTTCACTTCACTTACACTCCTTCCCCGATCACTTCATCCACTCACTCCCCTTGCCATTATCATCTTCTCACGCTTTTCCCTTTTTTCTCCATCACCAGCCAAGGTCCTTTCCCTCCCCTAAATTCATATCCGTACAATCTAATCTCTCTCTCTCTCTCTCTCTCTGCCACCACTCTGCTCGATCTTTGCCACTTTTCTTCCTCTCAACTGCGCTTTCCATGCTATATATCTTCTTTTTCAGCCCATCTTATATCTATCGCTCTCATTTTCCACGATCATTCCACGTTTTCTTTCGTCTCATTCTATACTCCTACTCATTCCCTTCTTTCAGTTTTATTTCTCTCTGTACACTTACTTTCATTATTGTGCCTTAATTTAACACCCGATTCTTCCCCACCTTCTACCTCATCCTTGCCTCCCCCCCCCTCTCTCTCTTTGTCTCTCTCTCTCTCTCTCTCTCTCTCTCTCTCTCTCTCTTGTGTAATAAGAAAAGTATATGAAATTTAGGACGATAAAAATTGTGTAATATTTTCGCTCTGGGTGGTGTAGTTTTAGGTTTCACAATTCCAGTTAAATGCAATAGTTAGAGTACCAGTATTATTGCTCGTTTTCATTAAGTTAACCCTCCTCAGGTAGACCCACAGTTTGGCTTACAACTAAAGTACACCTGGATCTGTCAAACCCAGCTTCAGAAAAATGCTGTGGTGTCACAGTGTTTTATATAATGTTCATGAACATCCTACAGTGTAATGGATCTTATCAGTTACAAAACTATGTAAAAAAGTTTTAATTCACTGAACTCCACATATTTTTTTTAATTATGAAAAAAATGCCAAACTAAATTTTTTTTTTTTCAGTCACCATACACGAAAACAAAGAACACTATGAGCCTAGCACTTGTGTCACAACTTGAGAGATGGAGGACCTTTATTATGACCGTAATGGATCCCACACAACATAAAATCAACTTGCAAACGAATAGTGAAAAATTTCTCCCCTCCCCCCCTCAGGTACACGTGGGTTTCACAGACCAGACATGCAATTCTGAGTGATATATTGCAAAAGCATAGAGAGACACAAAAGTAACCTCCTACACCCTGCATGGGCACAAAATGTTAGGAAGCTATTGAGAAGGACAGGGATCCCAGGCATTTATAAGTTACTGAACTATACCATTGAAAAAAAAATTGCCCGAGTCTGTCACACCCAGATGAACCTGAGGAGGGTTAAGAAGAATGTTAGACTATTCATTATAGCTGAAGAAAAGAAATAATGGGTAAAAACATTGAAATGAAACGCCGAGAACCCGGACCCTGAGGTGTCGACGCAAAGGGTCGCTCGGTATTCCTCTGCCAAGCCTTGCTCACGGACTCGCCATGCAGCCTTCATGACAGTGTTCCATTTGGGTTGAAATGAGGCTAAAGGTAAAATAAGTCAACCTCATATGACCTTGACCTTGGACCCTTTGACCATGCTGATTAGTAAAGTGTCTCTTTATACTGTACCACTGACAAAAGTTTGGTCAAAAGCTGTCAAGGGGTTCAGGAGATATTGCGCTCACAAACATACGACCTTGACCTTTGACCCCTTGACCTTGCAGACCTAATCACTTCATCGTCCCTTCATACTGTGTAACTGACAAAAAGATTGATCAAAATCTGTCGAGAGATATCGCACCCACATCAAAATGATGACCTCTTGACCTTCCTGGCCTAATCAATTCAACGTCCGTTTATACTGTAACACTGACAAAAGTTTCAACAAAATCCGGCCAGGGGTTCAGAAGATATCGCACCCACAAGGGTATATCAAGTCGACTCCGTATACATAAAAACATAGGAAGAGATGATATCTGCAGTTGGCCAGTTGGCTTATGCTAGTCAGCTCCTAAAAGAGTGACTAAACTACTAGAATATGACAAGGATAGCAAAGAAAAAGATTCTATCCCACCCGCCAAATCCTCCATCCGAAGCTGGTAAGAAAAGTCAGAAGGAACATCACGCAGTTTAGAAAAACTGGCGTGGACATTTCGTAGGAAAGTGTGTAAGGAGAGAAGAGACTATCATAGCAAAACCTGGAAAGGAAAAAAAAAATAGTACTGGTTATTAGGAGATTTTATTATATACAACCCTTGTTTCTCATGTGTTTACCTAGCCCGTGCTTGAAGCTCTCAGTGAAAAGGGTAGCAACTGTCTCACTAGGCAGCCTATTCCATGCATCCTCTACTGTGTTTCCAAACCAATTTCGATCTATTTCTTTGACCTTTGACCCCTTGACCTAGCTGACCTGATCAGTTCATTTCCACATACTGCATCAGTGACAAATGTTTAGTGGAAATCCGTTGATGGGTTCAGGAGATATCGCTACCACACTTGTCATTTGGGTTAAGGACGCACGGACCCACACACGCACGCACGGACAGGCCAATCACTGAATGCCTCCTCCACCAATGGTAGGTGCAGGCATAATAGTAGTAGTAGTAGTAGTAATGGCAGCAGCAGCAGCAGCAGTAGTAGTAGTAGTAGTAGTAGTAGTAGTAGTAATGGCAGCAGCAGCAGCAGCTGCAGCAGCAGTAGTAGTAGTAGTAGTAGCAGTAGTAGTAGTAGTAGTAGTAGTAGTAGTAGTAGTAGTAGTGGTAGTAGTAGCAGTAGTAGTAGTAGTAGCAGTAGTAGTAGCAGTAGTAGTAGTAGCAGCAGTAGTAGTAGTAGTAGTAGTTGCAGTAGATAGTAGTAGTAGTTATGAAACGCCTAAAACTCGGGTCCCAGGCTGACAATCCAAACCGTCGCTCAGTATGCCTTCATCAAGCCTTGCGTTCAGACTGGTCGTACAACCTCCATGACCTTACTGGTTTAATAAATTCTTCGTCCCTTCACACTGTATCACTAATAAAATTTTGGTCGAAATCCTTCAAGGTGTTCAAGAGATATCGCGCCCACAAGGATAAACTTAGTCGACCTCGCCCCTTGACTACCTGGCTGAATTTCATCATTTCCTTATATTGCATCAGTAACAAAAGTTTGGTTTGCAGCCGTCGATGAATTCAGGAGATATCGTGCCAACAAAACTGTTACAGACGCATGGAGCCACACACCCACCCAAGCACGCACTCACCCACTAGCACATGCACACACCCACACACTCACGAACGGACAGACCAATCACTTACAGCCTCCTTTACCATACGTGGGATGTAGCATAATTCATGGCTTCTGGAGATGCGATGATATTAGAACCAGTATTTCTGAAGTTATAAATTACTAGTCGAGTTTAATCCGTCCAAAAATCAATGTAACTTGTGGGAAAAAAATGTTTTATACTGTATTTCCTGTGATATTCATCTCATTGTGTTCTCTTGCCATTTTACGGTGATCCAGAGATATTGCCCTGTTTTATTTTTTACCTCTCATATATATTTCAGCCAAGTCTCGTATCCAACCCTTTCATATTGACGAGTTCCTTCTCTTCCTCCTCCCTAAGGCTGCGTTCACACCAAGCGATTCGATTCGATTCAATTCATGGAGAATCATATCGATTCATGATTCGTCTTGATGCGACATGTTAATTCCTATAGGAACTGTTCACACCAAGCGAATCAATTCAATTCAAATCATGGCGATTCAAGGCGATTCAGAATCACTGATGCGCGAGGGTCCATTTTTTCATCAGTCACGGCGATTCAGTGGAGGAGTGAGCACCATGCTACCGGACGTCCTGATAAATTTAGTGAGAGAGCGACGTGCTATTTATGATGCTAAAAAGTGGAACAATGATTTTGGTGCATTCACAACGATAAACATATTATGTCTATTTTTTTACTCTATTCAGTCATAAATGAAGGATGTCTATTTTTTTACTGTATTCACAGCCATAAATAAAGGATGTCTATTTTCTTAATATATTCACAACCAGAAACAAAGAATTTATACTTATTTTTACTCTATGCACAACCAGAAATAAAAGATACGTTTTCTTAATGTATTCTGTATTCATAACCAGAAATAAAAGATGTCTTTTATACTGCATGAAACACTACTTCTCCCAACTTTCAGACTTTTTAACAGTTCACTTCTTACCTAAGGTAAATGGCAATCCTTTCTTCAACTCCAACTGCACGTCGGTAATTAGTATTCTGTTTTCTTATGTTGGGTGCAGTCAACTCCACTAGCATTTTAAACTGTTCAGTGGTCATCCTAAAATAATCATAAAACTTGTCTGAATTGTTTATCAAATCTGGGAACAAGTGTCCGAAACTCCCAAAATCAGGTCTTTTTGCATTAATTTCATGCACCCATATTCTTCTTGGACGCCTACGCCTACGCCGCCTCAGCCACAGCAACACCTCTATTTCAGCAAGAGCGTCTACGTCCATCCTCGTTCAAGTCAGCCTTTGCACTACTCCCTGTTGATTCTGACACACACACACCACAAAGCCCGCCAGCAGACAGGACGTGTGTGCTAGGGAGTCCCTAGGTCCTGTCCTCCCCACTTACTATTTTTTAACTAGCCCATACACCACTGACCGGGCTAATGTATGGCCCGGCCTGCAATAAAGTTGCAGGATATCTTTGAACGAACGAACGATTCTGACAGTTTGATTCTGTCGGTATGAACGGCGCTGATTCAAAATGAATCGAATCAAATGATTCTCCATGAATTGAATCGAATCGAATCGCTTGGTGTGAACGCAGCCTAAGACTCACAAAATTCTCTTAATTCTTTTTCTTCCTGCCTCTGCGCTGTTCACCATTCTTTCCTCCTCACCATTCCCCTTTCATCCCCTGCCAGTCTATTCCTCCCCTCACCTCTTCTTTTCTCTCCTTTCCTCTTTCCTTTTTCCTTCTATTTTCCTCACACGCTTTCCTCCTTTCCCCTCCCCTCCTCCCTCCACATTTCCTTCTCCCTCCTCTTTCCTCCTTTTTTGGCTCTGATTCATCAAGCCTTCAATCCCCTCCCATTCCTCCCCACTTCCCTCTCTTCCCTCACATGCCTTCCACTTCTCCTTTCCCTCTCCTTTTTTCTTAGTACGTAGTCCTTGTCTCGTCACTCCAGCACACTTTCTTTTCTGTACCTCACCATCGTATCCCCTCCCCCCTTTTATTTGTACCCCAGGAATCCTGTCTCATTTTTTATACATCCCGGGCTGCTGTACTGAACTTACTATTTTATTCATTTATTTATTTTACCCCAACTCTCCTGTCTCCTATACCTGCCACACCCACAGGGGGAGCGAGATACAGTGTTTGTTCTTAACTGTGTCACTTGCTTCCGCACTCACTGAGTCACTGTACCTTTATGAAGGATGGTGTCCAGTCCTTGCAGGTGCTGTTAGGAACACTAATTTTCCACAATGGTACACCTTCACCCAGAATAGGTATCAGCCAGAGTGGAATTCCAAGTTGTCCCTTAACCCCTCTTCCCCCAATAATTAATTATTTCTTTCCCTTCACAACAAATGGTGTCAGGCACAACAAACCTCCCCTGACAGCAGTTATTTTATTGCTGTTAAATATCGAAGTGGTAACTCAGTTTGGTGTCAGTACATACTTAAAGTCCAAGGTAATGGCGCAAATGTTTTCAAGTTATGCCCTGTGAAAATCCGTGATCTTCCGTTTCATCTTTCAAGGTCACTCAAGGTCAAAGGTCATTTGCCAAATGAAAGCCCATACGAGACTTCCTATATTTTGATAATTGTAAATAGTTCTATCTTCAATGAGTTTCGAGTTATAACCCTCTGGATATTCGTAACCTTGAGTTTACTTTCAAGGTCACTTACGCTTTAAGGACATGGTACCCAATAAAAACCTATACGGGACTTCTTATATGATGATAAGAGTAAAAATCTCTAACTTCAACCAGTTTCAAGTTATAGCCCCCTGAATATCCATGACCTTGAGTTTGACTTTTCAAGGTCAGTCAAGGTCAAAGGTCTTGGTGCCAAATGAAAGCCCATATTACAAGTTCCTGTATGTCTATAATAGTAAATATCTCTATCTTCAAGCTGCCTCAAGTTATAGCCCTCTGAGATCCATGACTTTGATTTTGACCTTTCATGTTCACTCAGTTACCTCCAATATTTAATCACTTTCTTTTGGGAGGCAGTGGCTCAATCGGTAGAGAGGTGGCTTGTAGTCCTAACGGACCCGGATTCAAATCCCGCTGGGGCAGGGAACAGTTTAAGGATTTGAATTTCATAAAAATCAGACTTTACTGATCTACCAGAAGACCCGCCGACATGTCGTAAAAATACCCCCGCTAATACCAGTACACCAGTCCTGTATGAGACAGCCCTAGCATGTATTCAGTATGGACGGTGGGTGTTAGCGCCGAAGTGGTGACATGTAGAGGTGTGCGGTAGGTAGGAGGGCTACTGGGCCTTGAAAGCAGGCTGTGAAGCCTATGCCCAGAGTCGAACAAAAAAAAAAAAATATTCTGAATGTTTTAAGTAATTTCATTCAGCCGTTTTTCCGTAAAGTTGCTAACAAACAAACAGACAAACAAGCAAACAAACAAAAAACAAGGAACCTCTACCAAAAACAATACCTCGTCCGACTCTGTCCGGAAGAGGTAAATATGCAGGGTTGGGAGCGGCTGTGAAGAATGTCCTATTCCTTGATCCTGTCCCGCACCAATTTACACCATATTTGCTCATGTAATTAAATTCCGAGCTCTCCTCATTCTCCCTCCATCCTCTTCATCTCTCTCTCTCTCTCTCTCTCTCTCTCTCTCTGACACACACACACACACACACACATCTTTCCAATGTGTCATAATCCCCGTCTGCCGCATTATTTCCACGTATTGCCCCATCTCTCCCATGATATAAGTGGTCCTGGTGTGAAGCAAGGGACCGCCTCCAGCACGAGTTTACAGGCCGGTGTCCACCTCAGTTTAGGAGATCCATAAAAAAAAAAAAAATAGTGTACACCTTACACGAATTAGTTTCATTTCTCATCTTTTCTCCTTTACCAATGGATGAACTCCCTGATTCACTCCCCCCAATCTCTGTATTGCCTACCGGTACATTAATTATTACACCACCTTTCATTTACTGGCCTACTTAAAGGATTATGGGCGTCTTGGGAAGTGTTGTATAGAAGGCCCCGAAATTTACGGCCCATACCTGCAATTTTTATCCCACCTTTGTCGTGTTTTCTACTAAATTGGTGGAGGATATTGTTATATTTTCCCTCCCCCCCCCCCTGTCCATTCTGCCTTTTACTTCAGGACTGATTCCCCTCCATTTCTCTTTCTTCTGCTTTAATAACTATTTCACATTCATCTCCTATATTCCTGTCGGATATCAAAGGGCCCGATTCAACACCCGATGCTCTGGTTGTGAGGAACTGATGTGGCCAGCCTGTAGGAGGTTGTACTGTACATGGAGGTGTGTTTGTGGGAAGGTGTGGCTGTTGTAGGGTGATTATAGGGGAGGTTTGATTGTGGTAGTCTTGTTGTGGGCGAGGCATGGCAGTAGAAGGTGTGGCTATGGTGAGTTGCTGTTGTGATGGTGCAGTTGTGGGTAGGTAGCTACGGTTGTGGGCAGATGTGGTTGTAGGGGAGGTGTGGTCGATGCTGATGTGGATGTATAGTACATGTGAAAGTGCAGTCACATGCTAAAGTCCTTGCGCCTCTCCTGCTTCACTGTGGAGAGTGAGATTCATCGATCCCATAATAAGAGCTGCTAATGGAGATCATATTCCTACCAACAGATGGCGCGCTACTGGTATGACAGGTGAGGGCAAGGAGGGGATAAAGGGTTGCGGGGGGTATAGTGCGGAGACTTTGGAGGGAGCAGGATATTGTGGAATGGATGCTTCTTTCCTTTATTAAGCACCATTTTTGTAATAGTCACCGTTAAAACGAGTCACATCATAATCTATATCTTGGGAATCATAATTAGAGCTTCCATGGTATATATAATTAGAGTTATTTCATTGCCGATGTTGTGCTGTCACAAGACCGACACTAATGTTAGATTTCCTTAAGCAGTATCTGTCTTTGCGTCATTGAATCTAGTATAAATTAACATATAAATGCCTATAAACCAGCCTGGAAGTCAAAGAATACTGAAGAAATTATTTGACCGAAGGGAAGAGCATATAAAAATGTAAACGTAAAGGAAATCACGATGACGGTACCGAATACTTTAAACCACAGCGGCAATGTACGCAAAAATGTCGGGAAACTAAATGAGACTGGAAGGCGAAATTTTCTCATGGGGCAAACTCGATCTTCAATTATTTTTTCATGGTGTAAGCAGTAAGAAAAATTTAAAGGATAGCATATGCTCTCCAATAAGCTCGGAAGACAATCTCGTCCATGATAACCAGGCAATAACAGCAATACTGAATGACTCATTTCACAGTATTATAAAAAAGAAAAGGTGTTAATATTCCCATCCCTCAGGTGGTTTTCTCAGGACCAGAAGATAATAAATTATCAATTAACGAAGTGGCAGGACACGAAGTGTTCTGTTATCTTCAGAAAATCGACCCAAATAAATCAACAGAACCAGATCAAACATATGCTCGCTTATTGCATGAATGTTTCAGACTGTTAGCTTTTCCTGCAACTGAAATTTTAAACAACTCCTTAGATGAATGTGAAGTACATAATTAATGGAAGCTCACTAATATATCACCGATCTTTAAAAAGGGCAATAAAAAACGCGCCACAAATTACTGCCCCATAAACCCAATGTCAGTTCTAAGCAAGATTTAGAAACAATTATTACAGATAAAATTACGTTGTTCCTTATTAGGCATAATCATATAAAAAACAATCAGTATCGATATCTTAATAATTTGTCATGCTTCACGAGTTTGCTTGAAATTTTTACAAACGTATTTGATAACTGGGACTCTTGGATGCCATCTACCTAGATTTCCATAAAGCTTTCAGTAATGTCCCCCATCTAAGATTATTTAAATAACTAAAAGCCCACGGCCTCTGTTACTACTTACGCTCATGCATTGGTGATTGATTAATGAATCGCAAGCAGCACGAAGTGATAAATGGCGAGCGTGAAGTGATAAATGGCGAATCATCAGAATGGCTATAAGAAACGAGCGGCGTTACTCAAAAGTTAATTCTAGGACAGTTCTTGTTTCACTATGTACCCATAATCTAGAAAATGGACTCACAACTAAGGTTGCGTATTTGCAGATGACACGAAAATTGGAGACAAAGTAATTACAAAAACAGACTGAATCTGTGCAAAACTACGCGAATAAGCTTATAAATTGGAGGGGAAAATGACGGATGAAAATGAATGTTAACAAAATTAAGGTAACACTAAGGCAGCTAAAAATAAATAAATAAATGTGAATACCAAAAGAAAACTCACTGACTGAAGAAAATGTCAAGAAGAAAATAGGAGTTATTATTAGCGAGAGAACGAAGCAAGCGAGCGATGTTTACTCTCAGTTAAATTTGGAAATGAGCTACCCGGCCCGACCCAGCCCTACCCGACCCGACCGTAACGCTAAGCAGAAGCTAATAACTTAACTCCTATGTGAAGTAGAGCTTATATTCCTTCTGCATGTAATACATTCACTGAATTTTTTTTTTCTTTTTAACCCTTACACCACGGGCTTGTTTTGCTTTTTCTTGCGGCTCCCGCGGGCAAATTCGCGCTTCGATAGACTCTCTAAAAATATTTGCCAAAAATCAGTTATTAGTCCTAGAATAATAAAATCATATATGCTTATGGCACATACCTTCAGCTTTCTCCTGGGGTGTTTGTTGAGCCTTCGTCGAGTACCATAGGACTTGTGGAGACCTCTGAAGTTGGGTAACAAAGTCTCCACTTTACACTTCCTGACAACCCGTAATATGATTACCGCAGTCTGATATTATCACTAGAAACACTATTCTATGATTCTTAAATAGTTTGGAATCCATACTCCCAAAAAAAAAAAAACACTGTGTAAGCAATGAAAATTACGAGGGCGTGTGACCTTCCCACTTGCGCTAGTTCGCCGCTGGTGTTCTGTCATTTATTATTCATAAAAACACTCACAGTTTATATTTCTATTACTATATAACACTCATATATATCTACAGTCTTTATCCATAAGTTTCCTTCAATAATAGTAGTTTATTGTCACTGTAGTCATTCAATTTCTTTCAGTAAAATATGTAGCATTCACTTTCTCGTCCTGTATACTAGCATTGAGAGTGAATGTCACTTTCACCTTCACTCTCATAACTCATAGTATTCATACATGCTAGAGTGAAACTTTCACTTTCATTACTCCTAGGGTATATACTCGTATTCTTATAATACTACTCATTTACATATCTATTTACGTTCTCTATTTTATTTACGTTATTTACATTTCTATTTTATTATCACTGTGTTATGCACTGTCACTTGAAGAAACTTATAAAACTATTTTCCACTGTTCACGTATATTTACATTCATTGCTTTCACTTGCTGTTTACACATTATTTACACATTATTTACAATTCCACTTGCACTGTTTTACTCAATAGAAAGATCGTAGTCACTCTTTTATCAATTGTCAGCCCTTTACCTCTTTCCACACGAGGTTTAGTAGGGGGTAAAGGTCACAGGGCCCTTTGCATGGGGCTGAAAAACGGCGGTAGTTAGCAGGAGCAAACAGACGTACCTTCACTTTGAAAGACGACAGTGAACTGATAGTGGTGGCCTCCTGCCGCCTGGCTTGGGTGAGTGCAATACTACCAACTTTAGCCTTGTGAGACCTGCTAATATATAGCATTGAAATGATTGGCAGGAAACCAAGACAATACATAATAAATTATGTAGTTCCAGGTGAATGTAAATATCACTTAGGCTTCCCCCTTCCCTCCTTATATGTGTATTTATTACGAAAATAGATTATACGGCATATTTCAAGGGGAAATAAACAGCGAAAATTAGCGAACGAGTGCACGTGAGATGTTGTCAGGTGATAATCAGCCAATTCCAGGTGTATGGCACTATCACTTACCTTATTTCTTTTTTGTATATATTATTTGGTATAAGAATAGGGCATAGGGCTTATTTCAATGGATGAAATCAGTGGATTATTACAGGGAAGATTTACTTAGCGTAGAATACAGTGTGGTGGCCTGCAATAATTAGGTAGTTCCAGGTGAATGTAAATATCACTTAGGCTTCTCCCTTCCTTTCTTATGTATATTTTTATTACGAAAATAGATTATACAGGATATTTCAAGGGGAAATAAACAGCGAAAATTAGCGAACGAGTGCATGTGAGGTGTTGTCAGGTGATAATTAGCCAATTCTAGGTGTATGGCACTCTCACTTACCTTATTTCTTTCTTGTATATATTATTTGGTATAAGAATAGGGCATAGGGCTTATTTCAATGGATGAAATCAGTGAAAAATTCCAGGGAAGATTTACTTAGCGTAGCACGGCCGGGCAGGCGAGGGGATAGGGTAATGGAGGGGAGGTAGGGAGGGGAGTCAAGAACGGGGAGAAATGGCTAAATTGTCAACAATGGATGGGAGTACAGATGAGATTAGGAGTGCTGACTAGTGTTGGACATAGGCAGTACTGATAGATGATACAAGCCACCACTTGAAAGCCCGGGTGAATTCAAAATAACACAGAATCACAAAAGTGATGCCCCACGGTATGATCCCTTGCTCTCAAGCGTCACGAAAGTGATGCCCTGTGGTTAAGGAGTTAATCACCTAAAGACTCATCCATAAAGTCGTAGAAACCCCTTTGAATCTCGAGTTTTCCAAGGGAGTGTTCGGCTCTGATCGGTGAATGCCTCAGTTACGAAATCAAATTTAGAAAGATTTTCCTTTGTAACACTGTTTTTACATCAACTCTAGTAAACAAATATCGGAGATTAACCTTATGATTTTGTATCTGAGGGAAATTGTGATGCTTAGGCGGTCGCTCGTGCGTCACTCTCTCACCAAGCCCACTTTACTGGTTATCAATAATGACCTTTAAAAAATAAAACAATGTAGAGCAGACAGTAATAAGACAAACCAAATCCCCGGCTTCATCACAAGAAACTTTGATCAGAGAAAGCCTGATACAATTTCTAAGCTTTATGCGTTAGTAGTCAGAGCACTCCTAGCATACTGTGTACAGCAATCGTAACGATTAAAGAAACTGAATACTGTATATCTTGTTTGAAAAAGCGACGACTCGGAGGAGATCTGACACAAGTATTTAAAACTCTTCACAAATTTGATGAGGCTAGATGTGATAATTCCTTTGATTTACAGAATGATATTGTGACTGGAAATAACGGAATAAATCCCATAAGCAAGACATGCAACACTAATATCGGGTAAAACTTTTTAAATATTCGCGTAGTAGAACAATGGAATAGACTTCCAGAAACAGTTTTTAGTGCAAAAACTATTGATATGCTTGAGTCAATAGGCTATAACGAACTTAGTTTTGTTTACTTCCAGGTTCAAGTGATGCTGACGACTGTGAGATGTTTGTTTAATGCAACCTCTCCTCAGCCATTCCACAAGGGTGAGCAATATTCAAGCTGAGATTGCACATGACTCATAAATTATAGCTAACTGCTCATCAGCGAAGAAGTAACGGACTCTGTACAATAATCCAAGTTTCTTTGAGGCTGTTTTAGCAAGTGATCTGACATGAGAGGTCCAGCTGAGGCATTCTTAAGTGAGACGCCAAGAATTTCAATACTTTTGGAGATGGGAATATCAGTAGTACTGAAGGTAATGTACAAATCTGGCAATATCTGTCTATTAGTAAATTGTATATATTTTGTTTTACTAGCATTAAAAGAGACAAGGTTGTTTTGTCCCCATTCACTTATCGTAGATAGGTCTTGATTTATGGAGATTGCTGTACTGAGTTGAGAGGTAAAGATATTAGACTTTGTAAATGGGTGTCTGAGTGTAAATGAACTATGTAGTGTTGAGTCATCTGCGTATGAGTGGATGGGATTGTGGATGACAGATAAGAGATCATTAACATGATCCAGGAATAGGGTTGGTGCCAGAACTGATCACTGCGGCACGCCGGCGTTAATTGAGTGGAAATTGGAATATACATCATCAACTTTTACCCTTATTTTCCTGTCACTAAGATATGAAGAAATCAAAGGAACAAAAGACGTTAGTCCATAGCAAGGGAGTTTGGACAGCAGGGAACGGTGCCATACTCTGTCGAAAGCTTTAGAGATATCAAGAGCTATTGCATGAGTTTCTCCAAAAAGATCAATTGATTGATGGATGGTATGAGTTAAGAGATTGAGTATGTCAATGGTGGATCTTTCGTGACAAAAACTGTATTGTCTATCATTAATTAAGTTGTTGGGTTCAAGATGTTTAACAATGTGCTTATTAATTAAAGTTTCAAATACCTTACCAAGAGAAGATGTGACAGATATTGGTCTGTAATCAGAGGGGGTCAGACGAACTACCTGTCTTCGGACTTGGGTGGATATTCGCTTCTTTCCATGAATTTGGGAATAAAGAAGTAAGTATGCATAGTCTGAATAATTTAGCTAGAACAGAGGCAAGTTCAGGGGAACACTTTTTCGAAAGAATTGGCGGAATTCCATCTGGGCCTGGAGCTTTGTTGGTAGGTAAATTGTCTTGGATGGATTTTACGTATCTTGTCTGCATTTTAAGTGGGGCAATTTCGGAAGAGTCAAGTTCTAGTACTGGGACATTCTGGCTGGTATCGTCTATGGTAGAGTTTCTGGCTAATGTACTGGCAAAAATATCTGCTTTCCCACGCGGGTCATTTCATTTGTAATGTTGCCATCTCAAGATTTTAGTTGGGAAATGGAAGATGACTTGTTAAAGTTATTATTGAATGAATTAAGAGTTGACCAGAATATTCTATTGTCATTAGGACTGTTCAGTAGTTTTGATGCTTGCTTTTGAAGAAAGTTTGATTTAGCTAGATTTAATACAGATTTTGCATGATTGCTAGCAATTTTTAATTGAGAGAGTGATTCAGATGTTTTTTTATTTTAAGTAAGAGTTATATGCTAATGACTTCTGGGCTGTTGCTCTGGCACAGTTGCCACTAAACCTGAGGATATGTATTTTACTTCACACTGTCTAAAACCAGAAGACTTTATGCAGATTAGAAGAGCTCCCTCGGGATGTTAAAGACTGAAATTATTTGCATTGCTCCTTACAGTAATGGTATGTTTAATTATTCCCAGATAACGTCAGGTGGTTTACTAATCAACATGGGGGACAAATCTCTGACGAAATGCTCAACGGGCTTAACTCCTTCACTAAGTTAATTATGCCTTCTCTGCAATATCGTTAGTCGTTTGCCAGAATAAGACAATCGAAAAGAATGTTACTGTACTGAAGAACTTGACTGAGATTATTTCTAACCACTAGACTACCTTAGGTCTGTCTTAACCCATTTAAAATCGTGTGGTTGCAGCAAGAACATAGTCCGAGACACCACTTTACTCCCAGGTATTAAATACTGAACTTTCCATCAAAACTTTTAGTAATTTAAGATTGATGTGCAAATGTAATATCAGGATAAAGTTGCCTGAGTTCCCAAGTTCCGGCCTTCTTTAAGATTTCCGACACCATTTTAGCACAAGATATCAAAATTTTGGCCATGCTATTCTGACTGTAATCTGGGACTGGTTTTGTGAAGTCTGAAGTCGCTTAGATGGAATAAAATGAAGCTGAACCTTTTATCATTTTGGGAGACGTGTCGAACTGGAGATGGTGGAGGAATATGGTATGCTTCACCCTAAACATAAAACCTGAGAACAGTGCTGGGGAAGGAGGATAACAAAGCAAACTGAAGTTCAGTAACGGAAGTAACACTATTAACACCACAGAGTGGCAGCTCAGCAACAAAAGTATGGCAAAAGAAGTACTACGCAGAAGTCCATACTGAAAGATCACAGCCAGATTAACACAACATTAGAAGCACAGCAGGTGAAGAATGCAACAGGGAGAGCTTGAGCTCCCGTTTCATCAGCCCTCGGGCCAAGTTCCGGACTGAACTTTTTCAGTGTTTCATTTACACAGAGAGTAGGCCAGCATGCTTTCCAGTACAAGTTTCTCTAACTGTCAACATCAGTCTATATGCACAGTACACACTACACTTCCTTTTTCAAAATTAAAGAAAAATGGCAAACTGTAACCATGCCTTGGAGTCCCCGAGGGGGGGAGTCCCCTCGGGGGGGACCATAAATGCCCCCACCATCCGCCCCTCTCCCGGTGATGACTCTACGTGCCTGGAACCACTGTCTGACTCACTTTTTCTTCATTTCTGGAACATTCACGGCCTTTCCTCTAAATTTCTCTCTGTTGAACACCACCTCTCCTCCTCTAAACCTCACCTTCTCTTCTTAACAGAGACACAGCTGTCTGAGGCAACTGACAGTAAACCCTTCTCTGTATCATCCTACTTTCTCTATACTCATTTCAAAGCCAAAGGTGGGTGTTGTGTATATGTTCGCAACGACCTATCTTGCTCTCGTGATCCTGAACTTGATTTTTCTGAAATCTCTACTCTCTGGCTTTGGCTCTCCTGTCATTCTCTGACTAAATATGTCTGCACTGTTTACTTATCTCCTAATTCTACTGACTACCAAAAATTCCTCGACTATCTTCTATGATGGAACACATTCTGTCCATTTCTCCTTTGTCTGAAATCTCCATTCTAGGAAATTTCAGTGTTCACCACCACCTTTGGCTCTCCTCTCCTTTCACTGGTCCACCTGGTGAACAAGCCTACATTTTTTCTATCCTTAATAACCTCGAGCAGCTTTTACAGCACCCTACCCATATCCCTTACCACCTTGGAGAGAGCTCCAACATACTTGACCTCTTCCTTAAAGCTAATCCTTCTGCTTACACTGGTAACCTTTCCTCTCCTTTGGGCTCCTCTGATCACCTTACTGCCTTAACCTGTCCTATCGCTCCTGTACAGCCTGTGGACCCTCCAAGGAAACGTCATCTGTGGCACTTTGGAGCTGTGGATTGGGAGGCCCTCAGGCAGTACTTCTTTGATTTTCCCTGAAATGATTATTGATTCCATGGCCGGAAGCCATCTGAGTGTGCCATGTGCATTACGGAGGTTATTCTCTCGGGCATTGAAACATACATTCCTTTCTCATATCCTTTGACTAATGCAACAAAGCCTTGGTTTATTCACGCTTGCTCTTATGCTGTCCGCCTATAAAAGGTATCGGAGCTATGAGAAATAAACTGTAGCACCAGTCGAACAGGGCAGTACTCCCAAGGTGGATAGCAAGCTGGTGATAGGGAGAGCTGGAGGTCCCGTTTTACCAGCCCTCAGGACTTGATCCTGACCATCTCCCTTTGCTGAACATTTTCAGTGCTTTCATTTACACAGAGAGTAGGCCAGCATACTCTCTTAATACCTCTACCTTCAGCTGTGTACACCACACTACACACACATAAGGTATCACACCTTCTATTCCCACTCTCTTTAGCAATGGCCACTGCAATATTACTTTCAAAAGAGATGGTACCACTTATTGCCACCACCAGCAGGGTAGGGCTGGCGGCACAGGGTCCTCCCGGTCGCCATCAAGCGACTGTGCCTGCAGCGACTAGTGCAATTTCCGGTCATGCTCGTCAGCAAAGTGAAAGTGCTGCCTTATTCTTCACTAACATCCGTGGTCTTAGTACCAATTTAAATTTAGTTCATTTTTCCCTACAGTCCATATCCCCTCTGACCCTACTCCTCACAGAACCACAAATCTCACCCTGTACTGAAATATCCCCATTTTGTTTTCACGGTTACCATTTCCTCACAAACTTCCGTAACAAGGGCGGCATCTGTTGTTATATCAAATCACAGTATGCAGTTGACACCATTTAAAACTTCACTTCACGGAGTTTTGATTACTCATTTTAAAAACTAAATTGTCAAAATATTACCCAATATATCTGTGTCGTCTATCGCTCTCCCAGTGCCTCTTCAGAACCCAGTGTATTTGACTCCATATCCACACAGGTGAGTAACCTTATTCTTGCCCTCAGCACCGAAATTACCATTCTGGATGATTTTAACATACATGATGAATGGTTATTGTATTCTGCCAGGACTGATGATGCTGGTCTACAGTGCAGAAGCGTTTAATCTCACACAGCTGGTAAAGCAATCAACCAGAATACCAGATACTCCTGACCATAATGCCCATCTTTTAGATCTATTCCTGACAAATAATCCAGATCAATACAGGATAGAGGTATTGTCTCCACTTGGATCCTCTGACCACAATCTCATCAAAGCCTCAATAGTTAGCCCCACCCCCAGACTTCCCCATTCTGAACCTGTCAGAGTGACCCGATGGCACTTTGGTAGGGCAAACTGGGATGGTTTTAGAAATTATCTTGCTGACATACCATTGCAGTCTTTCTTCTCTAGTGATGCCACTTCTACCCAGTCCCACATTTGTGACTCAGTACTACCTGGTATGGATTTATTCATACCAAGTCAACAGTTCACTAAAGGATCAAACTCTTCAAAATGGTTTGATAGCAACTGTGCCAGAGTAAAAGCCCAAAAGTCATTAACATATAACTCTTACTTAACCCCTTAACCGCGAGGCATCACTTTCGTGACGCTTGGGAGCAAGGGATCATACCGCGGGGCATCGCTTTTGTGATTCTGTGTTATTTTGAATTCACCCGGGCTTCCAAGTGGGGGCTTGTATCATCTATCAGTACTGCCAATGTCCAACACTAGTCAGCACTCCTAATCTCATCTGTACTCCCATCCATTGTTGACAATTTAGCCATTTCTCCCCGTTCTTGACTCCCCTCCCTACCCCCCCTCCATTACACTATCCTCTCGCCTGCCCGGCCGTGCTACGCTAAGTAAATCTTCCCTGGAATTTTTCACTGATTTCATCCATTGAAATAAACCCTATGCCCTGTTCTTATACCAAATAATATATACAAGAAAGAAATAAGGTAAGTGAGAGTGCCATACACCTGAAATTGGCTAATTATCACCTGACAACACCTCACATGCACTCGTTCGCTAATTTTCGCTGTTTTTTTCCCCTTGAAATATGCCATATAATCTATTTTCGTAATAAATATACATATAAGGAGGGAAGGGAGAAGCCTAAGTGATATTTACATTCACCTGGAACTACCTAATTTATAATGTATTGTCTAGATTTCCTGCCAATCATTTCAGTGAAATACATAGCTGTTTCAAGAGCTACGTTGGTAGTGCTGAATAACCCTCATGTAGGCCTCAACCTGGGCCGGCCCTCCTATCAGTTCTCTCTCAGATTCCGAAGAGGAGGTACGGCTCATCCTCTTGCTGACTTCAGGGCCTTTTTTCACCCCCATGCAAGGGCCCTGTGACCTTTACCCCCTACTAAACCTCGTGTGGAAAGAGGTAAAGGGCTGACAATTGATAAAAGAGTGACTACGATCTTTCTATTGAGTAAAACAGTGCAAGTGGAATTGTAAATAATGTGTAAATAATGTGTAAACAGAAAGTGAAAGTAATGAATGTAAATATACGTGAACAATGGAAAATAGTTTTATAAGTTACTTCAAGTGACAGTGCATAACACAGTGTAAATAAAATAGAAATGTAAATAACGTAAATAAAATAGAGAACGTAAATAGAAATGTAAATGAGTAGTATTATAAGAATACGAGTATATACCCTAGGAGTAATGAAAGTGAAAGTTTCACTATAGCATGTCTGAATACTATGAGTTATGAGAGTGAAGATGAAAGTGACATTCACTCTCAATGCCAGTATACAGGACAAGAAAGTGAATGCTACGTATTTTACTGAAAGAAATTGAATCCCTACAGTGGCAATAAACTAATACTACTGAAGGAAACTTATGGATAAAGACTGTAGATATATATAAGTGTTATGTAGTTATAGTAATATAAAGTGTGAGGGGTTTTATGAATAATAAATGACAGAGTACCAAGAGCGAACTAGCGGAAGTGCGGCGGTCAGACGCGCTCATAATTTTCATTGCTTTCACAGTGGGTTTTTTTTTTGGAGTATGGATCCCAAACTACTTGAAAATCATAGAGTAGTATTTATAGTGTTTATATCTGGCTGTGGTAATCATATTACGGGTTGTCGGGAACTGTAAAGTGGAGACTTCGTTACCTAACTTCAGAGGTCTCCACAAGTCCTACTGTAACTGACGAAGGCTCAACAAACATTCCAGGAGAAAGCTGAAGGTATGTGCCATAAGCATATATAATTTTAATATTCTAGGACTAATAACTGATTTTTGGCAAATATTTTTTGAGAGTCTGTCGGAGCCCGAATAACCCCGCGGCACACGCAAAACATCGGTAAACATGCCCGCGGTGTAGGGGTTAACCAGCCATGTGCCAGCTATTTTTAGCCCTATGGGTCGCCTCCGTGCAGGCCATTTTTCAACCTTTTTTTATTGGCTAAAATGATAGATTTTGATGTGAAAACAACGAATTTCACCATTAAAATGCTCGCCAAAGCTCGGAAATTGGTTTTATTGAGTCCTGCATACTCATATACAGGTATACCTACTCTCTCACGGTCACCACGTACATGAGAGAAATCCATTTTCTATGTAGGGTATACTTAGGTATGCTGGGAAGGTATTGCAATGTTCAGTACACTTTTCTGATTACTTATTACTTCAATATGTATCACAGTTTGCGTGTCTTTCTCACTGTGAATGCATTATCTTACACTTACTCGAAGACAGGTACAACATTATTTCATTATGTACAGTCCTGGCACTTACAAGAAGGTATTTAGAACTTGACTTCACTATATAGTCCTTACACTTACAAGAAAATATTTACAAAATGCCTTCACTAGGTACAGACTGGGTGAGGCACACAGGCAGAGTGAGGCAGAGCGAGCATGGGGGGGGGGGCGAGTGAATATATGGCCTTAACAGCCTGGGGATCGTAGAGGAACAGATACCATACATGCCTGCCATTTTTTCCCGCGAATCTTGAAAAATGTGGTCACAGCGAATTTTGTTATTTTAAACTGTTTTATAACGGCACTGGCACTGGCTGCAGAATTATGTCAGACCGTTCTAAAAACGGCACTGGCACGCGTCGGGTTAAAACAAAAAAAATCTGAGTCACTCTATCAATTTAAAAGCGCTAGAAACCATGCAAAAGATGTAATGTATCTCACTAAATCAAACTTTCTTCAAAATCAAGCATCAGAACTACTTAACAACCCTAATGATAATAGAACATTCTGGTCATCTCTCAATTCTTTCATTAATAACTTTAACAAATCATCATCCATTCCCCCACTAAAATCTTCAGGTGGCAACATTACAAATGACTCTTGTGGGAAAGCAAATATCTTTGCCAGTACATTTGCCAGAAATTCAACCATAAAGGAAGCCAGCCAGAACGTCCCAGTACTAGAACTTGATTCTCCCAGAATTGTTCCACTGGAAATATAGACAAGATACGTAAAATCCATCCTAGACAATTTACCTACCAACAAAGCTCCAGGCCCAGATGGAATTCCGCCAGTTGTTTTGAAAAACTTAGTTAGTGATAGACAATATGGTTTTTGCCAAGAAAAATCCACCATTGACATACTCGTACTCAATCTCCTGACTCATACCATCCACCAGTCAATCGACCTAAGTGGAGAAACCCATGCAGTAGCCCTTGATATTTCTAAAGCTTTTGACAGAGTATGGCACCATTCCCTGTTATCCAAACTCCCTTGCTATGGACTAATGTCTTTTATTCCCTTGATTTCCTCATATCTCAGCAACAGAAAAATAAAAGTAGAGGATGTGTATTCCAATTTCCATTGAATTAATGCTGGCGTGCCACAGGGATCAATTCTGGCGCCAACCCTGTTACTGGTTCATATTAATGATCTCTTATCTGTCACCCACAATCCCATCCATTCATATGCAGATGACTCAACACTTCATAGTTCATTCACACTTAGACATCCATTTACCAAGTCTGATATGTCTCAACTCAGTACAGCCATTTCCATAAATCAAGGCTTATCAACGATCAGTGAATGGGGACAGAACAACCTTGTCTCATTTAATGCTAGTAAAACTAAATATATACAATTTACTAATAGACAGATATTGCCAGATTCGTATATTACCTTCAGTGCTACCAATATTCCAATCTCCAAAAGTATTGAAATTCTCGGCATTTCACTTAACAATGCCCTCAGCTGGACCTCTCATGTCAGAGCACTTTCTAAAACAGCCTCAAAGAAACTTGGATTATTGTACAGAGTCATGTGCACTCTCAGCTTGAATACTGCTCACCCTTGTGGAATGAACATGGAGAGGTTGTATTAAAATAATTTGACAAAATTCAGAACAACGCTGTTAGAATTATTAATAACCCTGCTGTTACTAATAAACCACCTCTCCGACAAGTAAGAAGAAATGTTGCCTCCCTTGCATTATTTTACTAATATTTTTATAGCAAATGCTCAGACGAAGTTGCGTCCATTGTGCCACCTCTCCATGCCTTCCCTCAAGCTACATGGGCATCTGGTAGCGATCATGACTGGAATGTCACTCAGTCATATGGCAGAACTTGTGTAACAGAATTCTTTCATTCCCTGAACTGCAACTATCTGGAACTCCCTTCCCAAGAGTTGTTTCCCTCTAAACTTTAACCTACAGCTGTTCAAGTCTAATTGTTACAGATATTTTGTGAACAGAGGACACCAGTAATCTGGTGTATGGATTAGTTTTTTATTCATTTGTTTTTCCTTCCTCTTTTCTCTTATTAAAAAAAAGAAAACACCCCTGTATCAAATCTTTTTTACGTTTCTGCCTGGAATCGTGCTAAGTTTGTTCTTCACTCTGCTAAAAATAATTTCATCTGTACTAAATGCTCTCAATTCTCTAATTGGAATTCTTCTCGCTCCTTCTGGCACATTGCCAAAAACCTTTCTAACAACTTTACATCATCATCCTTCCCTCTTCTCTTCTACTCTGATGGCTCTGTAGCTATTTTTTCTACAGATAAAGCAGATCTCTTCACTCAGACTTTCTCCTCCAATTCCACCTTAGATGATTCCAGTGCTGTTCCTCCATCACTTCCCCCCCCCTGACTTCCTTATGGCTGATATTAAATTTTCTTCAGCTGACATATTTTCTGCCATCACTGGCCTCAATACTAACAAGGCATATGGATCTGACGGGGTCCCTCCTGTTGTCCTCAAGAACTGTGCTTACATCCTGCCTAGGTAAACTCTTTCGCCTTTGTCTTTTAACTTGTACCTTTCCTTCTTGCTGGAAGTTTGCTCTCATTCAGCCAGTCCCAAAGAAGGGTGACCATTTCCAACCCTCTAACTATCGTCCAATTGCTTTAACATTCTCTGTCTCAAAACTTTCCGAGTCCATTCTTAACAGAAAAATTTAACCCTTTAACCACGGGTGTCATCCCAGAATGACATTGCAAAAACTGGACCAAACTGCGGGTGTCATTCTGGAATGTTTGTGAATATTTTGAATACCGCGCGTTTTTTCCATGCGCCAATTGTTTCAAGGGAGAGTAGCTATTAAGTTCTTTCACTCCAGCCAACCCTCACCTCCCTCCTCCCACCCCCCGGGCCCCCCACCCCACCCCTGACCAAACACGCATCAGTATCTGTCCAGCTGTGTGAGTGACAACACCGCTGATGTGGCAGTGAAGTGCGGGCAATTACAGTGCCTTTTACCTGCCTCAGTGAACACAGAGTGGGTGTTTATCGTATGTGCAGTGTTCATATATGTTTATAGTATTATTATCAGAATGAGGTTGGCATTTAGTAATGGTGTGTGAGTGAAAAATAGTGATTTTAGATCGCTCACTTCTAATGGCACTGCCCATCCAGTGATAGTCAACGAAATCATGAAACCTACATCGTTGCAAAGCCGAAGGTTAGTACTTTCCAATGGTACCTTATTTTTCGCCCTAGATTTATTCTGTGCAGAGTTATAAAAGTTTAAAGTTTGTTTACATTTTGGCTGGAACCCCCGTGGGGGGTGCCAGTCGGGTCAAAACAATGCCCGCTGTCAAAGGATTAAAGCATCTTTCCTATCACGACCTTCTTTCTGATTGTCAGTATGTGTTCCTTCAGGGACGCTCCACTGGCAAACTTCTCACCTACCTTTCAGACTCCTGGTCATCCTCCTTTTGGGACTTTGGCGATAGCTTTGCCATTGCACTTGACATCTCAAATGCTGTTGATCGAGTCTGGCATAATTCTTTAACTTCCAAGCTGCCCTCTTATGGTTTCTATCTGTGCCTTCATCTATAGCTTTCTTCCTGGTCGTTCTATGGCTGCTGTTGTAGACGGCCATCGTTCTTCTCCTAAATCTATTAACAGTGGTGTTCCTCGGGCTCTGTCCTATCACCAACTCTCTTTCTTTTATTCATCAATGATCTAAGCTGTACATCTAACCCTGTCCACTTGTACGCTGATGCTTCCACCTTTCACCTTTCCTTTCGGTTTCTGCAACGTCCATTTCAGAAGTTACTTCAGCAAACTAGGGATGAGTCTGTGGCACATATAATGTCTGACTTGGCTTGTATCTTTGACTGGGGTAAAAATAATCTTATTGTTTTTAATGTATCAAAGACTCAGTTTTTGCACCTATCAACCCGACAAAATCTTCCACATGAGTACCCACTAATGTTTAATAATATCCAGCTCAATCCTGTGTCATCCTTGAATATGCTTGGGGTTTCATTCACTCGGGACTTATCTTGGAAAGATCATAATGCCTCTCTTGTAAAATCTGCTTCCAAGAGATCAGGTGTGCTAACCTGACTCCATGCGTTCTTTACCCCTGGACAGTTGTTGACTTTATACACGGGTTTTATTCGCCCCTGTGTAGAGTACAACTCTTATGTGTGTGGAGGCTCCCCACATACAGCTCTTCTCAACAGGGTGGAGTGAAAGGCTTTTCGTCTCATCAACTCTCCTCCTCTTACTGGCTCCCTTTAACCTCCATCTCTTCACCGCACTTTTGCCTCTTTATCTCTTTTCAGTTGCTACTTCAGGGGTCACCGCTTCTCTGAACTGTCTGCTTGCATCTCCCCACCTCTACAATGAGTGCATAGCACCCGTCTAGCAACAAACTCTTATCCCTTTTCTGACCAAGTCTCTCATGCAAGAGTTAACCGTTGCTCCCAGTCCTTCATTTATGCAACAGGTCAGCTCTGGAATTGTCTCCCTCTGTCTGTATTTCCTACTTCCTATGATCTTCAATCTTTCAAATGCAATGTGTCCAGGCATCTCGAAATGAATGGAGCTTGAATTTGGCTCTCTTTTGTATTTATTTATTTTTTCTTGGAAGGACCTGTTTTGCAGGCTTAACCTTTGGTTCGTTTTTCCTCGCACAAAAAAGCACCACAAACACAGGCACCACATACTAACCAAAGTACACACAAGCTAGAAGTACCACAGTAACAGAAGCACACGTGTAAATAAAGGCGGGTTACGGCACCAAGTACACGGTGGTACAAAAGTAGGTTGACATTTACCATTTATTCCAAAAAAGACGCTTTTAGTCTTGTAAGTGTTCAAAGTGTCCTCCCTCACCATTGACACATTCCTGGAGTCTGTCAGCCACACTTCGACACACAGTAATGCACAGGTCTAGGTTGGTGTTCATTTCCTGGTAGGCCTCTGTAATGTCAACCTACTTTTGCACCACCCTGCATAGCCCGTGACCTTATTAAAAAATCACAGCAACAGTACACACACAGACAGAGACCCCACGAAAGCGCTCACGCACACACGCGCACACACATACACACACACACACACACACACACACACACACACACACACACACACACACACACACACACACACACACACACACACACACACACACACACACACACACACGCACGCACACAGGCACACACGCGCGCACACACACACACACACACACACACACACACACACACACACACACACACACACACACACACACACACACACACACACGAAAGCAACGCGGCAACTGAATTTGAAGAAGCATCCAAAAATACCACCAAAAGTGAAGCTACACTCCTAACAGACATCATCACAGTTTCTCAGGCTCAGTCCAGTATGAGCTGCCGTACAACAGCAGAGGGGAAATCATGAGGTTGTATACCTGACCAAGACATAACATTTCCCTTTGTCACACTGCAATACACATCCCATTACACGATGACATTATACTGTACCGTATTATAGTACCTTTAAAACTCTGCATAAGGTAATGGAATTACATTATACTGTTATTATTGCTGCACACATTACATTACACAACATCACCGTATGCTATGGAATTATCTATCTATCTATCTATCTATTGCCAGACGCCTCAATCCCGTTTGGGGTGGCCACAAACAAATCGCCTCCACGTCGTCCTGTCCCCCGCCATTTCACTGCCCTGCTCCCAACTCACACCCCCCTCTCTCATATACCTCTCCACCCCATCCCTCCATCTCATCCTCAGCCTCCCTCTCCCTCTTTCTCTCTCCACCTCACTCACATACACTCTCTTCGTCAGTCTTTCACCCTCCATCCTCTCCACATAACCAAACCACCTCAGTGTGTTCCTCATAACACTTCCTATCACATCCACATCCATACCACAACGCTCCTTTATATCCTCATTCGTCAGCCTGTCTCTCCATGTGACTCCACAGGCTTCTCTTAAATAACTCATTTCCACTGCTCTCACTCTTGAATGTGTCCTTCCAACAACGTCCAAGCTTCACTTCCATATGTTAGAGTTGGTATCACAATACTGTCATGTAGTAACTTTTTCACTTCCATGCTCACTTCCCTGTTTCTTAACACTGCTTTCAAAGAACCAGCAACCTTTCTTTCCTGCTGTACCTTTTCAAGCAGTTCACCCTCCAAACCTCCATCCTTACTCATCACACTACCCAAGTACTTAAACGTACTCACATTTTCCAATTCTTCACCATCCAACCTCGCTGTACATTCACTGACTTCACCTCTCTCAAAGACCATCACTTTACTCTTCCCTACATTCACCTTTAAATTCCGTTTCTTACTTCGTACACACTCTCCCAAACTCATCCACCAAGCCTTGCAGTTCCACCTTCGTCTTCACTCAACAACACAGTATCATCTGCAAACAACAGTACAGGGAGTTTCCAAACACTATCCTCTCTCACCAGGGCCACTCCAACATCCACTAACCTACCTTGTACCTCTTTTATTACCCCATCCATGAACAGATTGAACAACCATGGAGACATGACACATCCCTGATTCAACCCAACCTCCAAAGAGAAAAATTTCACTTAGTTCACCATTCACACGCACTGCAGCCTTAGCACCATCATACATACTCTTCACAGCATTCAACAACTTTCCATCTTCTCCATATATTCTTAATACTTTCCACAATCCTTCTCTATCCACCCTGTCATATGCTTTCTCCAAATCCATGAAAGCCGCATACAACTTCCTTCCCTTCTCTAGAAACTTTTCCACTAAAGATCTAAGAATGAATACACACCCTCTTCCCTTCCTAAAGCCTCCCTGTTCTTCTCCAACTAATTCCTCTGTTCTTTCTCTAACTCTGTCAATAAGTATTCTACCATACACTTTTCCTTTTACACTGAGAAGACAAATGCCCCTATGATTACCACACACTTCTTTTTCCCCTTTTCCTTTGTACAAGGGAATAATTATACCTGACTTCCAATCCTCCGGGACTCTACCTTCCTCCCAGGCCAATCTGCACATCTTCCACATCCATTCTACTACTATCTCTCCCCCATGCTTCAGCATTTCACCACACACTCCATCAATTCCTGGGGCTTTCCCCAGTTGAACTTTCTTCATTGCTTCCACAACTTCTATCCTACTGATTTCTTCCTGTCTTCTCACCTCCCTCCTTCTCCCAGCCATTCTCCAGCCACTTATACTCGCATTACTTCCATCCTCTATGTTCAACAATTCCTTATAGTGTTCTCTCCATCTGCTCACTTTTTCTCCCTTCTCCACTAGTAATCTACCATTTTTATCTTTCACTCCCCTGATAACCTTACTTCCACCCTGTCTTACTCTCTTCACCTCTTTCCAGAACATTTTCTTACAGTCCCTCCACTTTACTCTCAAATTCCTTCCAAATTCCTCATCCACTCTCTTCTTACTCTCTCTTACTAATCTTTTCACCTCTCTCTTTCTTTCTACATATAACTCTCTCTTCTGCCTCTCACCTTCTTCCATGCCCCTATTTCTTATCCATTCATTGTATTATGCTGTCCTATAATGTCTTATATTACAGTGTAACGGGCCACATTGAAGGCTGGTGTTAATGTCTGGTTACCCACACCATATTGCCCAGTCCAAACATTACTTTTGTTCTGCAGCAATACCTGAGGTCATACCACACACCATCCTGACGCACTGATCAGATAAACACAAGCAGCATCACAACCCCACTCCAGATCGCTCTACACCACACCACAACACACTACAACACGCCACCATAGCGAAACATGGGGTTATATCACACACCATACGAGTACAGACATAGCTACCACAAAACAACATGAACACCACAGCACAACTCCACATTGCACTACATTACATTCCGCCACACCACACTGCAACACTATTTCATTCTCCCAAACCATTATCCTTCACAACAACACAAGTAAAAACAAGTGGTGCCAGGCAAAACAAACCTCGGCCGAATGCAGTTATTTTATTTTCAGTCGTTTTCAAGTTATAGCCCTTTAAAAATCTGTCATCATTCATTTGACCTTTCAAGGTTACACAAGTTCAAAGGTCATGATGCCAAATGAAAGCCCATATGAGCCTTCCTACATCTTGATAATAGTAAATCTATCTTCAACTAGTTTCGAGTTATAACCCCCTGAATATCCGCGACCTTGGGACTGATCTTCCAAGGTCACTTAAGGTCAAAGGTCACAGTACCAAACAAAAACCCATATGGGACTTCCTATATGTCGATCATAGTAAATATCTATCTGCAAGCTGTTCGAGTTAGGCTATAGCCCCCCTAAATATCCTTTTCCTTGAGTTTAACCTTCCCAGGTCACTCAAGGTCGAAGGTCTTGGTGCCAAATGAGAGCCCATGTGGGTGTTCCTTTATACTGATAATGGTAAATATCTCTATCTTCAACCGGTTTCAAGTTATAGTCGTCTGAAAATCCGTGACCTTGATTTTGACCTTTCAGGTTCGCTCGATTGTCTCCAGATATTAATGACTTTCTTTTGGGATCAGTGCCCACAAATCCTGAAAGTTTCATGTAATTTCATTCAGCCGTTTTTCCGTAATGTTGCTAACAAAGAAACAAAGAAACTCTACCTAAAACAGTACCCCGCCGGACTCCGTGCGGGAGAGGTAAAAAATACCCCACCGTCAAACTATCACACAGCTTCAAGCCACAAACTGACAGTGAAACCCATATTACCATACAAAAAAAAAAAAAAAAACATAAGCTGGAAAGATGCCTCACATCACACCACACTGCCACACTTACGCCATAATTATAGTAGACCAACATATCATTAATTAAAACGACATCAATATATGACCATAGTTAATCCACCACACCATACTACCACCACACCATCATTATGACACCACACTACCACTACACCACCATCACCACAGAACAGCACACTACATCACCTCACACCAGCAATACCACACCACAATACGCCACCATCACCACACTACGTCACACCATCACCAAACCACGGCACAACATCACCACACCACACCACACCACAAGAGGGACTCATACAAGTCAGGGAGAATAATTTTAATTTCAAGTTGAGCTCACCCCCACGTTGCATTCTAAGGAGGCAGGAACATAAGCCAGGGTGGTGTGGTGGTGGTTACGGTGCTGGTGTGGTTGTGGTGCTGTGGTGGTGGTTATGGTGTTGGTGTAGTTGTGGTAGTGTGGTGATGGTGGTGTTGTTGTGGTGGTGTTTTGGCGATGATGTGGTGGATGTGGTTATGGTGCTGTGGTGCCTGTGGTCTTGTTCTGGTGATGCTGTGTGGTGATGTTTGACGCAGTGGCGTTGGTCTAGGAGTGTGCAGGTGGGTATGGTAGTAATTCTGGTAGCGTTGGAGGTATGAGTGTGGTGGTGGTGGTGGTTTAGGAGAGTTCTTGTGGTTGTGGTAATAATTATGGTAGCGATGGGGGTATGAGTGTTGCAACATGTGGATGTGGCTGTGGATGTGGCTGTGGTGACGGTGGTGGCCAATGCTAAGGAGAAACGACACATGACAGAGGTACAAATTAAGCATCTCGGGTTGTTCTCCGTCAGGCGGTGGTGCCATTGTGGTGGTGGTGTGGTTGTGGTGGTGGTGGATGCGATAGTAGTAGTTTGGTGAGCTGTATGAAGTGGTAATGACGGCTGTTGTTCTTGATGTTGATGATGATGATGATGATGTTGATGATGATGATAATAATGATGCTGCTGCTGCTGATGATGATGATGATGATGGCGGTAGTGGTAGTTGTGATAAGAGTAATGATGGAGACGATGGTAGTAATGATCGTGATGGTGGTGGCGGTGGTGGCAGTATGAGGGATGACGATGGTAATGATGATTATGATAATGATGGTGACAATGGTAGCCGTGATCTTGATGACAGCAGAGATGGTATTGACGATGAAATTTATAGTAGTGATGATGGAGATGGTTGTGGCAGTAGTGTTGGCAATGTTAGTAGTTATGGTGGTGGTGGTATCGGTGTTAATGATTAATGATTGTGGTTATTTAATGGCACAAAATTCCGACTTCCCTAATAAGTTATCAGTCCATCTATCTACTGCCCAATGCTGCATTATGTGAGAGGTGGTCTTCATAAAGGAACCTTAACACGTTTCAGTCCCTCCTAAGTGACGACTTATTCACGACACACCATCCTCAGTTACAACTCTTTCACCTCATCTCCCCACCTTGTTCTTCCCCTGTCTATCCCCTTCCCAGCCGCATCTCTCTCTCTCTCTCTCTCTCTCTCTCTCTCTCTCTCTCTCTCTCTCTCTCTCTCTCTCTCTCTCTCTCTCTCTCCTAATGAAATGGCTGATTAATTTAGCATGATCTCATTAGATGACATGTAGAGGTGGATGGTATGTAGGAGGACTGCTGGGCCTTGATAGCAGGCTGTGAAGCCTATGCCCAGAGTCGAACACAAAAAAAAAAAAAAAAAGGTTTTGATGCGGCTTTGAGACGGTGTAAATGAACCATTGATTGCAACTGTACATAAATATCTGTTTTTAATTCTTCAAAGGCATCCAATCAACATGCGAAATATCACGTCATATCATCGCAGCAACAACCACACATTGCATATCTACCCACCTCGCCAGATCATCATCATCATCATCATTATCGTCATCATCCCAGACACTATTTTCACCTACGAGATGGGGTGAGGTAATGCCCCCTAATGCCTAACAAACTGACCAAACAAACATACTTTAGAGAAAGCATGGGGCTTGAATAACCAAACAAACTTAACCAAACAAGCATAAACTGAAAGGAAATACGGGGGTTTTATGTATCGGTGTTGTGATGAGGTGGGAGTGGACTGATATGGTTTAAGCATGTTGAGAGGACTGAGGATGACAATTGTGTGTGGAAGGTGAGAAGTGTGAACGTCCGTGGTAAGACTGCGAGAGAATGACTAAAAAAGACCTGGGACGATGTCATACAGTGTGGCCTCAGGGATAAGGAACTGAGTAGGGAGGCTGCCAAAGATAGAGCAGCGTGGACAGCTGCCATTAGGTGACCAAGACATGCATGGAAGCCGGAGTCTTTACAGGCGATACGGTACGATACGAAGCCTTCACACATTCACGGCACTGACACTCTGGCTCCAGTTACACGCAAAACCAACAGCACACATTGATTGCATTTACTTTACTCAGCACACACTAACTGCAGTATAATCCCAGAATAAAAGGCAGCGCAAATTCCCCAGTAAAAACAAATCTCTGGCCTGAAGAACAAGCCGAAGCGTAAGCCAAGGTAAGACGGGTTGTGCTGAGTGTGGCAGAAGAACTGGATTAGTGTTTTTTCTTTGCCTTGTTGTAGGATAGTTACATTATTTTCATTTATACTTTATCAGATTAAGACATTAGGACACTGACAAACTCATACTCTACCTTCTCTTTACTGGTGTACGGTACTTACTGTGATTTGATATCAGCGTTGGTTCGCTCTCTCTCTCTCTCTCTCTCTCTCTCTCTCTCTCTCTCTCTTCCTCACAACCCTGCATCACCTATCACAACCTTTCCTCACCTCTCACCATACCTCTTTTTTTTTTATAACTGTGCTTCACCCATCACAACCCTGCATAGCTCGTCACAACCCTACTTCACCCCTCAACCCTGCCTCACCCTGCACAATCCTGCCCCACCCTGCACAACCCTGCCTCACCCTGCACAACCCTGCCTCACCCTTCGTACATATTCTGATGTTTGCAGTGCAGTTATAATTTCATATTTTGGCATCCTTGTCCACGTTTGTCCTGAGAGAGAGAGAGAGAGAGAGAGAGAGAGAGAGAGAGAGAGAGAGAGAGAGAGAGAGGTAATTAAAATAAAGACAGGCAATCAAGGGACTGAAAAAGGTGTGGAGATTGAATGAAAGCTGCAGTATTATGACAGACAAAATATGAAATATTTTATGAGGCTGTCAGGTCAGTGTCCTCGTGGATATAGGAGGCTCACTGACACGTCTTCGTTACCAGTTTGTTTCTGCATGTAACATGTTAACCCTTTCAGTGCGGTTACGTCTTATTATGCTGTATTCTTGCTACCCCAAGAACTTTTTCCCAAGCTCAGGGGAGATCTCTAGTGGTTGAAGGGTTAATGAAGGCTAGATCTAATCCATTCCGTTTATCTCTCATGCTGGTTACAATATTGCCGGAGTAACATCAAAAGGAAAAGGACGTCACCGGGCTTAATGGATAATTACACTGAAACGTTATTATGAACAGTATAACGATGTGAAACCTTTTAGCATGGTGGCTCATAGTTCATTGCCAAAACAACTCTAATGACAGCAGTGAAAGCCTGTTTTGTTCTTGTTGGTGAAGAAAAATATGAATTAAACTTTACACTCAAGCCATTCATCTTACTTCACCCAGTTTTCCAGTGCATGACCCCTCCATCATAACACCAGCTCATCCCACCCATTTCTCTTTCTCTCATGGTCAGTTTTTTTAACACTCCCCTCCACACACACACACACACACACACACACACACACACACACACACACACACACACACACACACACACACACACATTAAAACTTTCATTCTTGGAGGATATTTTAAAGTAGGAGTTTAGTGAGTACTTACGGTGCTCCAATCGGATTGAGCCGGTGAAGGTTTATATCCAAGGGATGGTTGGGGTTTAGTGCTCACGTAATGCAGCTCAGGGATGAGTGAAGCTGGTCACTCTCATCTTAAATGTCAGGACCAACTTGCCTAGCCCAGGGCTTCTGCGCTCCTCATGGGACAACGTAGGATTGGATGATGAATGAATAAATGAACAAGTCTTTACTGCATTCTAACCACTCTACAACAACCATTTTCAATAAGTAGGTTCTCTTTCCCCACTCCACCGCCTACCAACATTCCAGCTCATCCCACCCATTTTCCTCCTTCACCACGCCCATGCCTTTACTCCTCTATGAAGTAGCTATGGCGTGACGCAGGCCACTCAATCAACGACCGCAGTGTTTATTCTGGCTGCCTTCCGACGATTAAATTCGCTTCTAGGAGGACACCTTTGGTTGAAGGAATTACTGTAAATGCAAATTCAGTAAACTTCCAAGGTACAGTTGTGATTTTTCTACATTCATTTTGACTTCAACCAGACGGTGATATAAGGGTGAGGACGAACGTCTTGTCGTGAAGGGCTTAATTACATATAAAGTACAAGCAAACATTATCCTCTTCCCATACGAGAGGTCTCCTTAGCTTGAATATATCTGCTTGATGTTGGAAAGAATCAATAAAGGGAGAAAAATGTTACAAGCAAGTTATCCGAGGCTGTTTCTGATCCCTTCACTAAAGAGCTTTTCTTCCTAAGATGAAAAAAAAACTTGTCTATCGGTAGCAGAAGCAAAATTTACAAGATGCAATATCGTACTCTAATAAAAATGATCGTCCATCGTCGTGTATCTGGTATAGTTCAGGATGCAGCTGATGGAATTACATGTCACTTATATACCCTTTCATTATCGGGGTGGAATTGAGTTTGTAAAGAATGACTCTTAAGAGAAAACGGGAAAACAAGCCAACGAATCTCTCTCTCTCTCTCTCTCTCTCTCTCTCTCTCTCTCTCTCTCTCTCTAATATACCCATTAATTTTTGGGGTGAGACAGAATAAGATTAGGGTGATTATTAAAAGAGAAAGCGTGAAACGAATCCAATAAGACTCTCTCATATATATATATATATATATATATATATATATATATATATATATATATATATATATATATATATATATATATATATATATATATACCCATTCATTTTTGGGCTGAGACTGAGTAAGATTAGGGTGACAAAAGAGACAACGTGAACAGAAGCCAATAAGACTCTCTCTCTCTCTCTCTCTCTCTCTCTCTCTCTCTCTCTCTCTCTCTCTCTCTCTTGTGGTCGATATCAGTCCTCACCACCATCCGTCCCTCGTCATTATCTCTTCCACTCAGGCTCCTTCCTCCCTCCTCCAGACCCCAACCTCTGCCCATCCTTGACCCCTTTCTCAGCCTGTCCTTGTCTTCCTCTCCTCACTTCTTAACCCTCACCCTACGCAACAACTCCCCTCACCAACAGTCTTCCCTCTTCCCCCAACTAATCAACTCCACCCCTCTCTATCCACACCCTCACCCCCACCTTCCTGAGCTTGGTAATCGATAGAGAGGAGAGGAAGGGAGGGGGAGATCGGAGGGGGGAAGTATGGGAAGGACATGACAGGGGGAAGGGATCGGAGCATATAAAAGCAAGGAGACAAATAAAGGGGGGGGGGGAGAGTTTAGGAACAAGCAGAGAAAGGAGGGAGGAGGTGGCTGGGAAAACAATGTGGACCAAAGGAAAAGACGTGAAAAGAAAACGGGAAGAGGGGATAGCAAAGGAGAAGGGAGAAAAGGGATGGGGATATGATAAATACAAAGGAAAAAGAAACAGTGCGGGAAAAGAAGAGGGAAGAGACTCTAAGGTGTAGAGAGTGTAGGGTGACAGCAATGAACGATGTGCGTGTGTGTGTGTGTGTGTGTGTGTGTGTGTGTGTGTGTGTGTGTGTGTAAGAGAGAGGAGGCGGTGATTCATAAGCAGGTGTTTCCACACAGACGTGCCTTGCTTCATATATCATATCTGACTCTTCAGGAAGGTAAGTTACATCCGCAAATATATCCTTATGTACTGTACAGTCCTTAAAAAAAAAAAAAAAAAATAAAAACTTCCTGCAAGTAATATCATAAACACACACACACACAAACACACACGCAGCTCTCTCTCTCTCTCTCCTCTAGCCAAAAATAATCCAGTTTGCCCTTAAGTCGGTGTGACGGGAGGGTGTGGACTAACGGAGTTATGGAGGGAGGAATGAGTGGGAGGACTGGTGGATTAAGGGATAAGGAGTGGACGGGGGAGTGGCTGGGGAAAGACGAACAGGGACTGGCAGCAGCAGTAAGCTAAGTGGCACCGACGATTTACTTTCCATACGTCATTTTTTTTCTTTTTATACAACTTATTTCTCCCCTTTTTTTTTTTTTTTTTTTAATAATCTGCATCAATCAGACACATTGCGGTGTAATGCGTAGAATAAATCGGAAAGAAAAAGGTGCTACGAAATCTCTAAGAGCACTGAAGATTCGGCCATAAGTGAGAATACGGGTGTGTGTTGGGAGGGGGGGGGAGGAATTAATAAGAGGGAAGCGAATGAGAGGTTGGTTGAGAAAGGAAGTCAGTACACCAATAGACCGAAGGGCTTTACTATTAAAATTTGAAGTGCCAAAGTGTGGACAAACTCCCAACTTTCTTACGAAAATATCCTATGAGGAGGATGGATGGTGAACTTGTTGAACGAAAGGCAATGATAGACTACGTGTGTGTGGATGAGCGAATGAGAAGACAAGTGTTGGATGCAAGAGTGTGGAAAGGGTGGGGGAATGGAGTCCCGGACCATCACTTAGTGATGGCCAAGGTAGAGCTGCAAAGAAAGTGGTTGAGGAGGCGAAGGGGAAGACAGGAGGAAGCAGCTCCTGTGAGAAGAGTGGAGAAATTGCAAGAGAGTGAGAAGAGGACAGAGTATAAGAGCATAGTGGAAGAAAGATTGGGAAGGTATGAGCTAGAGCAGATGGAAGGGGTGGAAGACGTATGTAAGATATTCACAGAAGAGATAAGCGCAGCGTGTGAGGCGGTTTGTGGAGTGAGGAGGAGATGCAAGGGTGTGCAAGGGACAGCATGGTGGAATGATGAGGTGAAACGAGCTGTGGAACAAAAGAAGAAGGCATATGGTGAATGGTTGGCGAGTAGAGGTAGGGGAGAAGGTGAGAGAGAGAAGAGAGAGGTATATGTGAGCAGGAGAAGGGAGGTTAAGAGACTGGTGAAGGAGAGTAAGAAGAAAGTGGATGAAGAGTTTGGGAGGAATCTGAGTGTGAAATGGAAGGAGAGTAAGAAATTGTTTTGGAAGGAGGTAAAGAAAGTAAGGCAGTGTGAAAGGGGAAATAGTAGGGGAGTGAAAGATAGGAATAATAGATTGTTGGTGGAGAAGAGAGAGAAATTGAGGAGATGGAAGGAGCACTTTGAGGATTTGTTGAATGTAGAGAGTGAGAGCAGTGTGAGAATAAGTGGTTGGGGAATGGCTGGGAGAAGAAGAGAGGAGAGGAGGGAGGAAGAGATCAGTAGGTCGGAAGTAGTGGAAGCGATGAAGAAGATTAAGCTGGGAAAGGCCCCAGGAATTGATGGAGTGTGTGGTGAAATGCTTAGGTATGGGGGTGAGATTGTTGTGGAGTGGATATGGAAGTTGTGTAGATTGGCTTGGGAAGAGGGAAGGGTTCCAGAGGACTGGAAATCAGGTATAATTGTTCCTCTGTACAAAGGAAAAGGGAGAGAGAAGTATGTGGTAACCATAGGGGTATTTGCCTTCTTAGTGTGACTGGTAAAATATATGGTAGAATACTCATTGATAGGGTTAGGCATATGACAGAGGAGCTAGTTGGAGAAGAACAAGGGGGATTTAGGAAGGGAAAAGGGTGTGTAGATCAGATATTTGTTCTAAGATGTTTAGTGGAGAAGTATCTAGAGAAGGGAAGGAAAGTGTACGCTGCCTTCATGGACTTGGAGAAAGCTTATGACAGAATAGATAGGAAAGGTATGTGGAAGGTATTAAGAATATATGGAGTGGAGGGGAAATTGTTGAGTACTGTGAAGAGTATGTACGAGGGAGCTAGGGCTACGGTGCGAGTGGATGGTGAGCTGAGTGAGTTCTTTGATCTCAATGTGGGACTGAAACAGGGGTGTGTAATGTCTCCATGGCTGTTTAATATATATATATGGATGGGGTTGTAAAGGAGGTCCAAGGTAGGGCAGTGGATGTGGGGGTGGCCCTAATGAATGAGGGTGAGATTTGGAAGCTTCCTGTGTTGCTGTTTGCCGATGATACAGTATTGTTGAGTGAAGATGAATGGGAGTTGCAAGGTTTGGTGAATGAATTTGGGACAGTGTGTAGGAGGAGGAAGCTGAAAGTTAATGTAAACAAAAGTAAAGTTATGGTGTTTGAGAGGAATGAAGTCACAGAGTGTGCAGTGAGGTTGGATGGTGAGGATATGGAGAATGTGAGTGCATTCAAGTACTTGGGTAGTGTGATGAGTAAGGATGGAACTTTGGGGGATGAAGTACGTGAAAGGGTACAGCAGGGAAGGAAGGTTGTTGGCACACCGAAAGCACTGATGAGAAATAGGGAGGTGAGTATGGAAGTTAAGAAGTCACTGCATGATGGTATTGTGATCCCTACCCTAACGTATGGAAGCGAGGCGTGGACCTTGCAAGAGGGGAGCAAGTCAAGAGTGAGAGCAGTGGAAATGAGTTACTTGAGAGGAGGATGTGGAGTGACGTGGAGGGACAGGTTGACGAATGAAGAAGTGAAGGAACGTTGTGGGGTGGATGTGGATGTGGTTGAAAAGATTAGAAGAAATACACTGAAGTGGTTTGGACATGAGGAGAGGATGGAGAATGAAAGACTGACTAAGAGGGTGTATGAAGGTGAGGTGGAGGGAGGGAGAGGGAGGGGTAGACCGAGGATGAGGTGGCGGGATGGAGTTGAGAGGTATATGAGGGAGGGGGGGGGTGAGTTGGGGGGAGGGGAGTCAAATGGTGGGTGACAGAGTGACTTGGAGGCGTTTTGTCTGCGGCCACCCTTTGCGGGATTAGAGCGTCGGGCTATAGATAGATAGATCTTATAATAACTGAAAGCTTTTGACCGTTGCTGACTACCCTCTGTCATGGTGAATGTAAGTTGATCATAGCACGCAATTACAGGTATCCCATAAATAACGTCAATAATTATGGGCTTGGTTATACCTTCGTTTATTCAGTTATAATAATAAGGCCGTATCGGCGGGAAGCGAGAAAGACAGGATGGAGGAGAGAGGAGTAAAGAGGAAAATGAATATGAGGGTAGATAATGAGAGACGAGGGGAAAGGAGCAGCTTCAAATTAATAACGAGTACAAAGTGAAAACAAACAACAGAGATACAGGTCCATTTTTGGGTTTTCACTACAGGGAAGATTATCATGACTGTTTTGTGAATCTATAATATTAGTAAAGCAAGAAGCGAGAGACACAGCAATGAATAAGAGAGGAGCGAGTGAGAAAGGAGAAAGAACTGGTATAGCGAGAAGGAAGAGAGTGAAGAGAAACGAATGAGAGGTAAGGAAGTGAGTTTGAGGAGAGTGAGAATGTGTCGTATTCTAAATGTCTTCAAAGGTTTCCTAGCACTTTTTTCTTTGCTTTTATGTTTTCTCCTTTACATATTACCCTCAACATTCTGTTGAATACTTGTATATTTGAAATATCGACAGGCTTCTTAAAACATACAAACGTATAACTTGCAGGATAAATCGATGAGGACGAAGTGCAACGAAATCTCCACAAACATTTAAGTCCGACCAAGACGAGAGCAAAAGTGTGTGGTTGGGAGGGGCGGATATACTGACATTAAGGATTAAAGAGATGAAGTTAAGGACGAAGGATGTGAGGTGGAAGGAAATGATAAGTGTGAGGAGCTACAGATGAAGGTTGTTATGGAGTGAAGGAATTATGGCGAGTGGACTTAATGAATTAACCATTTACCAGACGGAAGAGTTATTCAGTGAGGGAGCTACCAGGTGCAGCAGGTATCCGGTGAGGGAGTTATCAGGTGGGAGAGTTATCTGGTGAGGGAGATACCAGGAGAGGGAGTTAACAGGTGAGGGAGTTATCAAATGAGGGAGTAATCTGGTAAGAGAGTTATTAGGCGAAGGAATTACCAGGTGATTGGGATGAAGGTGAAGGAGTTATCAGGTGAACTAGTTATCAGGTGAGAAAGTTATCAGGGAAGAGAGTTAACAGGTTAGGGAGTTCTCAGGTATAGGAGTTATCAAGTGAGGGAGTGATCAGGTGAAGGAGTTAGCTGCTGATAATGTAAGAAGAGATGTAGTTAGGAGCATATGGAGGTCGAGGATAGAAGGATAAGTGTGGTAGGAGGTAGGATACTATGGGGTTAGAAAAAGGAGGAATTTGGAAGTGAAACTGTCTAGATTTGGAGCAGTTAAGAATGTAATCTAGAATTAACTATCTGAAGAAGTTCTGGGGAGATAGTTCTTAAGGGACGAACTTGTTACATGATGAAAAAGCCTGGAAATGAAAGAGTTGTGACCTAATGAGCAAGATGAGCAGGTCAGGAGATTAAGCCGTGGAAGACGAAGCAGGAAGGAAATGAAAGGACTGGGAAAGGATGTAGGCATGAAATGAAACCAGTGAAGGATTCAGGAGATGCAGTCGTCAGGAGGTAAATGCTTTCTGATTCCCGGGGGTATAATTTCTGAGGCAAAATATGTAGAGAGAGAAGAGAGGGCACCAGCCAAAAGAAGTGAGCTGATACAACAGCCTGAATATAAATTATATTAAGAGATACAAACAGTAAAATTAAGAAGCAAGAGGATATGAAAAGCAGCACAATTCATCGGGTGCTCCTTTTAAAAGCTGAACGTGTTACATCAGATAAACTTACATTCTCTGTTGTGATATTTTCTGCAGGCCCAGTATCCTCTTTTTGAGAACTACAACTTCTGTATAAAGACTGTATTTTGGGGGAAGTTCATTCAACCTTGCATTGCTGCTGGATTACCTAACATGTTCGCGTGATGATTACATAGGAAGTCCCCCCCTGATCCAGTTGGAGGGAGAGATATATCCCCTCACTCCCAAGGGTGAAAGGGTAAAGAAATGACGGAAACTGAAACACCTGGGATATGAAGCAGTTAGGAGAGGATGGCCGCAGACGATACAAGAGCTGTGAACTGAAGGAATTATGGCAGGATGGACATTAGTTTTTTGTTTTTTTTTCTCTCTCTCTCCCTTTATATATATATATATATACCATATCAGTGACACAACTAGACGGTTTTTATTGTGGCTGAGAAGGAGATAACGCAGGCAACGTGTAACAACTACACTTCTAAGAGCCTCCCATCAGTTGCACAGAACCGTCAATATATAGTAAACACACAATACAGAAGACGTCTAGTGCTGGAGGTGATGTTGGAAATAGGACATGTAGCCAAGTAGTTAGGAAATCGAGTTAAAAGATAAGGGGGATAAAAGTATGCGTTTGTGTGTAAGAGAGAGAGAGAGAGAGAGAGTTCATTTACCCCAAATAACCTACTTACATAAACGACAAGGCATCGCAGCTCGCAGCAGCAATTCCATCACATTTTGGAGTCCAGCTGGAAGAATATTGAAACTTGGAAAGGTAAAACATATATTACTTCGGTTGTTCCATCCTCCTTCCGCCGTGTCATTGACCCTCTCAGCCCAAGGACGTTTTTACTAAGATATGGTAGCATCTCAAGGGGTAACTCTGTCCGTCTGTCATTCACTAACGATTTTCGGACGTGAGGCGCTTCGTTCCCGTAAATTTTAGAGACTTTAGCGAAGCCACATCACACCATCCTTCTACACCACACCAGACCACTCTCTCACATCACACAACACCACACAAAATCGCCCTCCAACACGACACCACACCACACCATACCACCCTCTCACATCACACAACACCATACAAAATCACCCTACCGCATCACACCACACTACATAAAGTCACCGTCACACACCATAACAAACAACACCATCCTCTCACACCACACAACACCACACCACACCACCCTATCACACCGCGCACCTCACAATAACACCCTTGCACACCACACCACATAATAGCACTCTCCAAGACCACACCACACAATATCTCCCTCCAACACCACACAACACAACACCACTCAAACTCACCCTTCAACACCACACCACACAACACCACACAAACTCACCCTCCCACACCACATCAAGAGCAAAAACCGACCGGCCATGAAACTCCCTCCTCTATTACTGTTATACTGTACTTGTTTTCCTGCCAAGACTTGACTATTTTATTTAACTTAGGAAATATCCCTTGTAGTGACTGGGTAAGTGAAGGCTAGATCTGACCCGTGCCGTACTAAATCTCCAAAGAAGGATAAATTCGGAGAATTTAATAGTTACCATGATGCCAGACGAATTTTGCTTCAGTTGCGCTAGTGGTAACGTCTACATATTTTACTCGAAAGTTTCTTCAGTGAAGCGTATTCTAACTTATTGGAAAAAATAACGAACAAATGAAATGCAGCATTGTTAAAAAAAAAAAAAATCATACTGAAAACTAGTGCCATCAAACTACATAAAATTTAATTCACTTCGGTGTAGTTAAAAATAAATCATGCTAGTTTAGTGAAAGTCATTTGATGCTGGTTATTTATTTATTTATTTTTTTTCATAATCATTTTAAATCAACGGAGTGAATTATTTCTTTGGTGCAAGTGGCCAAATAATCTTAAACTTTATATTTCGTTTGTTTCTATCTGTCTAGTTATTTATATATAGATTTGCGATAACTGCCAGTGTTGCTAAAAAGTTGAAGTACAGTGATGAATACAACCCTGCTCAGGAACACGTACTGGGATGTGTACACCTCAGGGACACCTGGGTTTGTCAGACCAAGGAATATAAAAATGCCGTATTTGCACACGTTTCATTTAATGACTTCATATATACGTTCAATATATATATATATATATATATATATATATATATATATATATATATATATATATATATTGAAAACAAAAACATTGGCAAAAAATACTTTTTTTTGGGGGGAGGAGGGGCAGTAGCCATACATGAAAACTAACTACACAACTTGAGGAATGAAGGTCGTTCATGATGGGAAGAGTGGATCTCACACAGCACGGAAACAACCTGCAAACGACAACAAATATGTGTACCTCCTCAGGTACATGTGGGTCTCACAGAGCAGAATGGAACTTACTGACTGGTGTAAAGAAAAAACAGAGAAAGAACCGAAAGTAACCCTCTACACCTTGCATGGGCACAAAAAGTTAAGAGGCTGTTGAGAAGGATAGGGATCCCAGGCATCTTGAAGTTACTGAAGTAGAGCACGGACATGATAGACCGGGTCTGTCACACCCACGTGTTCCTGAGCAGGGTTAACAACGGCTTTACGTCAATCTTTGCTGATGGCATTGAGAAACCTCAGTGTGTGCTGTGTTTGAAAGTGCTAGGGAATGATTCTACAAGGCCTAGTAACCTGAAGCATCATCTGACGAAAATCAACTTTCAGTATGTGGAGAAAGGTCCCAGTTTCTTCAAGCGCCATGAACAGAGTTCGAGAAAACAGAATCTGGATTGGAGTGGTGCTTTCCAACAACGGATCTTAAGTGTAGCAGAGGCATCATGCGTTTCCCTTGAAAAAGGTCCACACGATTGGTGGAACTTTAATTTAGCCATGTGCTGTAAAGATAGTCAAGTTGGTTCTTGGAGATTCAAATGCACATAAGATTCAGCAGATTTCCATGTCAAACGACAGTGTGAAACGGAGAATTAGTGAAATGTCAGCTAATATCATGGCACAAGTGATGCACGAGATTAAATTGTCTCCAACAGGGATGTTTGCAGTACAGTTGGATGAGTCAATGGATGTTGGTTCTTGTGCAGAGCTACTTGTGTCTGTTAGGTATGTATTCATGCATGACATCAAACATGAATATATGTTCAGTACACAGCTTGAAACTACCACAAAAGCTTTAGATGTGATGGAAAAGTTGGTTTCTTTCTTCACAGCTAACGGGATAGGCTTGGAAACTTGTGGAGTCTGTACTGATGGGGCTCCAGCAATGCTCGGATCAAAATTGGGGCTACAAAAGCATGTCAAGGGAGCAGCTTTGAATGGGAAAGTGGTTCATTGTACAGTATGATCCATGGCTTTGCAATGACATCAAAAACCCTCCCTTATGCCCTTTGCAAGATCATGGAGGCGGTGGTAAAATGTGTCAATTTTGTGAAAACAGGAGGTTTGAACTCTCGCCTATTCCTGAAAATCTGTGAAGACATTGATTCAGAGCATCAATCCCTCCACTATTTCTCCCAAGTGTGATGGCTGTCGAAGTGCAGTGTTGTGAACCGAGTATCTGACCTTTGGAGAGAACTTACACTTTTCCTACAAATGAAAGGGAAGGATGATCTGTTAAGTCTCTTCAACCAGGCGTTGTGGGAGTCACGTCTTGTATGCCTGGCCGTCATTTTTAAGCAGCTAAAAAGGCTGAATCTCAAGCTACAATACAAGGAAAGAAATGTGTTTCACCTCTTGAACTGTATGCGTGCATTTCTTGCTGAACTCCAGAATTGTCAAAGGAAAGCGAGTGCAGTAAATGTTGCCATGTTTGAGAATCTTCAACTGTTCTTGACGAGATTGAAGAATTTCACCTATTTGACCCATCACTCAAAAGTGAAATAATTCAGCACTTGAAATACTTGGAGTGTGAGCTCAAAAGAAACTTCCCAGAATTCAAAAAAAGAAGAAGGGAAATAGGTGAGGAACCTCTTCTCTGACACCATTGATATTGTTGCCATTCCCGATGATGTTCAGGACGATTCCTTGATCTCAAGAATGATTCTGCTGCCAGAGACCCTTATGATGAAAAGTCAGTGACTGTTCTGGTGCTCATGTTGTCAGATCCAAAAGTTGGTGACATTGCTCTTAGAGTCCTCTTGCTATTTTCCACAACAAATATATGTGAATATGTTTTGCTCCACCCTTCTACAAAGAAAAAGTAAAAGCCAAAACCGGTTGGATGTGGACCCAGATATGAGATGTGCGTTATCAGTGACAGCCTCAAATCAGTCGACTGACTGAAAGCAGTGTCATCCATCCCACTGATATGCAGCAAAATGTGCATTCTGACTGATAGCTGTACGCATTGAAATAAATAGAGAGCAACAAACCAGTTTTTTTCATCATTATTTTTCAGGGGCTTGAGAGAATACTGAAGGGAGGAGGGTGGCACGAGGATGTTAAGATCCCAATAATTGGGGAATGAAGTGGAAAAGCTTGAGAAACGTTGGTCTAGGTGGAGGGGGGATTGTAATGCCAAACGAGAGGTAGGTTGGGTGGTGGTGGTGGTGGAGAGGGCGAGCAAACAGCTGTAAGGAGGAATGAAACGTGGAGAAATGTGGTTGAGAAGGAGGTGGAGGAGGATAGAGAGGGTAAGGTGAGTGAGGCGTGTTGCGAAGATTGCGGAGGGTGGGGGAGGAAGGGGATGGAAATAGAAACGACAGACAGAGCTAGGGAAGGACACACTGGAGACTGGGAGGGGGGGGGGAGTAGAGGAACAGGGAGAAGTGGAGGTGGGAAGTGCAGGAAGAAGGGTGGGAATGCTCAAGGGAAGGGGGAGGGAAGTAGGGAAGGGGAAGGGATAGGGGTTAGGAGGAGGAGAGAGAAGCTGGACATTATTACGAAGGAAGAAGGTGGTGGGAAAAACAAGCACAAAAAATATGAGGGGAAGAAAGGTGGAAGAAATGTGCGTCAGGAAGGAGAAAATGGAGAAGGAGGAGGACTGGAGAGGAGGAAAGTAGGGAAAATGCTCAGAAGAGAGAGAGAGAGAGAGAGAGAGAGAGAGAGAGAGAGAGGCTTCTTCTGGATATCTGCAAAATATAAAAGTAAGTGATTGGGAATAAGACTGAGTGGGGGACAGGGAAAGGATTTGATTTATTTTAGGATGGAGGAGGAAGAGGCAGGAAGAGAGAGAGAGAGAGAGAGAGAGAGAGAGAGAGAGAGAGAGAGAGAGAGAGAGGGAGATCAGCTGTGTAGAATTTAGCATGAGGAGGCGAAAGAAAAGAGTAAAGGTGTTGAATCCTTGCAAAATCGACTACTTCCTGCATCCACTTCCCACTCTTCCCTTACCCCTTGCCATTTCCCTCCGTCTCCCCCCTTCAATCTCTCTCTCTCTCTCTCTCTCTCTCTCTCTCCTTGCTATTCTTATTCTTCTTCCTCCTCTAGTTCTTGTCCTTCTTTTTCTTCCCTTCGACCCTCTTTAGTCCATTTTCTCTACTGAAAGAAGAAAAAAGTCAAATGAATCGTATAAGAACAAATAAGTTATAATGAAATAGTACAGAATGTGAAATAAAAAAAAATAACAAATGCACCCTTTCTCTCTCTCTCCCATTGGTCAACTTCTAACCTAGAAAGGGAGAGAAAGCAAGAAGGAGCAGTCAGAGAATTCAGTACCCACGTCCACCAATTGATTAAAGAGCCATATATTTGAAGTTCGTATGTGGTCATGACTTTCAACAGACTGCTCTCAAAACTGAATTGCTTCATTCTTGCCTGACACTTGTGTACCCCCTCCACAATATGTCTACCCCCGATGTATATATGTCCCCCCTCCAATGCATACATGCCCCCACTAAAATTGCTGACCTAGCACGCTTTCCCACGCCTGAACGAAGGCGTTATTGCATCAGTTCTTAGCAGGCAGCCCAGACGGGCAGATTATTTTATTGTGAGCTTGTAATAAACTCCTTATCTAGCTGTTTGTACACGGAGTTTCTATCACCAAAGTATTGCAAGTTACATTTGGTAGCAACGATGCTTCGAACCATCAGATTCTGACCGCCTCCACCGATTTTTAGTGACATCACAAGATACAAGACGTCTCGCATCTCCCAGCCTCGCACCTCCTCAGTGCCTCTAGTGGTGTAATCCCTGGCTGTGCTTTCCGAGTGTACAATTTTTCTCACCAGTGCTCACTTCTCACATGACCCCACCCACACGCCTTGTTCCTGACCGCAAGTGTCACCGTCGCCGACCTACGCACCTGTTGCACATGTTCCCAGCACCTGTTCCGGACTCATCATAACTCCTGCCCCCACGGTGCCACTTATCACTGTCTGCCCACTGCCTGCCCACCACCATTCTCTGCATTTGCAACTCAACAGCTCTACACCTGCCTTGAACCAACATCTGCCCTCACAACCCACCACCGGCCCCATTGCCCCACTTCCCTGCCGTCACCCGCATCTGGACTGCATTACGGAGCCTCCTAAGACCGCCACTCCCTGCCGGTGATTCATCGCGGCGTCTCTTCTCCTCTCCGCTCAGCTGTCTTTCCACCGCCGCCCCGCCTCGCCCCGCCTCGCCCCGCCCCGCCCCGCCCAGCCCCGCCCCGCCCCGCCCAGCCCCGCCCCGCCCCAGCCCAGCTACGCCCAGCCACCCCTGCACGTCATACATCTCGACACTCCCGTCTCTACTGTGTAACTATAGTATATCTTTCCTCTCTATAGAGATTATCCTCGATTTTCTCTACAGATTGGATATTGTAAATATTCCATCTCATTTCCATTACCCAGTTTTCATCTTCACCTACGTTATTTATACTCCATCTCATCCTTCGCCTTTTGTTTAAGCCATCCTTCCCCGCACCTTCATTCATTTTCACGCCTACTCATGTATTCCATTCTCTCATTATTATTTATACATTTCCACCTATGTATCCATCTTCATCCTTTCATCTTCCATTGCCGCATTAAATGTCATACTTTCCACGTCACCCGCTTAACACCAGCCCTCTCGATCCGGAAATATCACCTGATCATACCCCGTCTGCCGACTCTAACACAATCACTCATTTACGAAGTGGCAAAGAGTACCTCTGCCCTGTACCTGAGACTCCCGTTTCACTTCCCGCAGAATCACTTACTACCCCTCCTACGCTCGTAAATCCAGATACCTCCTCCTCTACTCCTGCCTCTACACTCCCTTCTTCTTCCTCTACTCCTTCCCCTGTCGTTCCCTCTCCTGCCTCCCTCCATATCCCGTCTTGCTCTCCCTTACCTGCCACTACCTTCTCTCTCTCCCACACCTCTCCTGCCGCCACTTCTGCACTTCCAGCCATGGCCAACCCTCCACAGTCTATCTATCTCGACGATGCCAATTGTCCCAAATTTACCGGCCAGGACCCAACTTGGTTTGTCTATGATTTTCTCAGAGAAGTCGAAACAGAAATACACAATAGACAAATCACCGATGAATCGCTCAAAGTAGCCTACCTCAAGGGTCGCTTGCACCACGGCAAATTGGACATCGGATCCGCGATCTGTGCAGGACATTTCGATAGCATTCGTACCTTTGCTGATTTTCGTACGGAACTCATCAACCTTTGTTGCCAGCATTCAAATACCGCGTCTCTCATGGGATTCATTAATCTCCTAAACCAACTAGATGAGGACTTGCGCGTCCCAGCGCAATATGCCAAGCTCCGCGAAGCTGCTGCCACCATGGAAGGAACTAGTAGTGAGATGCTCCAATTACTGGTAGGCACGAAATGGTTAGAAGACAAGAATGGTGTTCCAGTGCTTTCACTCACCAACTTTGCTGACTTAATTGGTTACCTGAGATTCCTTCACTGGCTTACTCCTAAACAGCGAGAGCTAGCCTTGGAAATCGGTTTCAGTCCAGGAGATAGAATTATTCAGGTCACTAAAGCCATTCACGAAACAACAGGTTCGAACTACACGCATCAGGGCACCACCCAACCCTTGGCCTCCTCAGTCTGTCACACCTCCACTACCCCAGACCAATCTCGCTCCCGTCCCACCACACGTGGCAGACCTGCCACACATCATTCTCCTACCGCAGGTTGTGATCAATCTAGCGTCCGACGAAACACACAATCTTCGATTATTTGCTGGCACTGTGGTCATCCTGGACATCGAGCATCCAGTTGCGACCGTACATACAGACGTCCTCACTCCCAAACCAGACAGCGTACACCTTCCTGCTCACGTCGTCCACACTGCAAATACCACAAATCAAGCACGACTCACACCACTGAGGAATGTCGTTACCTCAACCGCCAACAGTCGGGGGAAGCGCTGCGCCCGTATCGGACCAATATCACGTAGAACCAGACACCCAACTCCCCATCTGCCATGTAGGTCCCATAACATCCTCGGGTTTAGTCATTCTCGGATGCAGTCATGACATACCAACGTCATTCTTCTTGGACACAGGATCTATAGTAAATCTCATCTCCGAAAATTCCTTACAAATTATTCATCGACATCACAACCACGTCAGTTTCCTAGAACCACCAGACATTCGCCTATGTGGTGTCGAAGGCTCAGAGTTTAAGGTTAAGGGAAGAGTCACCCTTGAAGTCAAACTACACGGAGATTTGCCCCCTATCCCCATTGAATTTCATGTCACTAATGACTTGCAGTATCCTGCAGATGCCCTTATTGGTTTCTCCACCATGGCACAACACTCCATTGCATTATTACCTGCTTGTGGTAGTATAGACATTTCTGGATTCCCGGTTTACACTATGGACTGTCCCCGTCCTGTTCTTCCGATCAAATCAGTCCTTCAATTACCTCTGTCCCTATCACTACCAAAAGGTCCAACCCAGCCCAAACCACCACTATCATCATCTGAGAATACAGAGATCATTCCCTTACTGACTGCGAGCAAGGACATAAATTCCTCAGTGTCTCCTGATACATCATCTCAGCCCTCGAACATGGCTCTTACCTCCTCTCCCAACAACACTATCGCTGACTCAGACATGTCTCAGTTACCTACCTCACACAGTCTAAATGATCTTCTCCAACACGCAGAGACGAAACGTGCAGTAACGAATACGTGCACAATTTTGTTACTGCATGAGTTCACCAAAGTCTCTGTTTGTGTTGCCGGTGCGAAAGAAAGAGTGGATGTACTAACCCTACCTGAGACGTGTTGTGTGAATGGCTTGACTTATGAGTCAGCGTGGTGTACAGTCTTAGAGGACAGTTTATGCTACCTGTACTTGCTCAATGTCACAAATGCTCCACTAAAACTTAAAAGTCGTGTAAAGATTGGAGACTTCCTAGTATACCCAGCGGCCGTAAAGGTGTGCCAGGATTCCTCAATTCCTACTATTCAGACTGATGATAGTACGCCAATCGGTGTATGTACTATTAACTCTACGGGATCTGCGCCAACATATTCACCCGATATGCTCTCACATCTCACTTGCACAGATTTCCCAGAAAATACGCCTCAACTCCTCGACCTTCTGACCTCGTACAGAAACGTGGTTGCCTTACCACGTGAACCGATGGGTAGAACAGACCTTGTCAAACATACGGTTGAACTACTACCAGGAACTCAGCCAATTTACATACCAGTGTATCGATTTCCTCACAACCAGAGAAAGCAGACCGATCAAATGGTACAGAACATGTTAGACCAAGACATTATTGAACCCTCCGTCAGTCCATGGAATAGCCCACTTTTCTTAGTACCAAAGAAGGACGGCAACTTTAGACCAGTAGTTGACTATCGTAAGGTCAATTCTGTCACCGTTCCAGACCGTTTCCTGTTACCCGTCCTCACTGATTTGCTAGAATCCCTTGGTGAAAATAACATAGTTTTTTCATCTTTAGACCTCCTCAGCGGGTACTGTCAGGTCGAAATGGAAGAATCCTCTCACCCAGTTACAGCCTTTAGCACCCCTTCCGGACATTTTCAGTTTAAGAGACTCCCTTTTGGCCTGAGAAATGCTCCTTCCGTGTTCATGCGACTTATCCATTCAGTCTTCAGCGGTATGATGGGACACTCACTTTTTGCTTACTTAGATGATATCATTGTTGTGAGTAAATCCATCCCTGATCATTTTACCAAACTCCAGCTAGTCTTTGAACGCCTCCAGCTCGCAGGCCTGAAAATCAATCTCAGTAAATGTGACTTCCTGCAAAAGAAAATCAAATTCCTAGGCCATGTCGTAGATGCACAAGGCATTCATACTAATGAGGATAAAACTAAGGCGATTATTAACTTCCCAGAACTTACCACTACCGAAGCTGTACGAAGTTTCCTGGGCCTCAGTGGCTATTATCGTCGATTCATACGGGATTATGCAAAGATCGCCGCTCCTCTGACCCACTTACTCAAGCAGAATGTGCCCTTTGTTTGGACTAACGACCAGTCACAGGCCTTCCAAAAGCTAAAGACAGCTCTTGTAAATGCCCCTGTTCTAGCGTTTCCTGATTATACCACACCCTTCCTTCTCTGCACAAACGCCTCAGGCACTGGACTTGGTGCCGTTTTGATGCAACTCGATGAAGCATCAAGGAAGCGCGTAATAGCGTATGCTAGTCGCACCTTTACAACCGCTGAACGTAACTAAGTGTCACAGATCTCGAAGTGCTAGCGGTAGTCTGGTCCTTGAAACATTTCAGAGATATAGTCTATGGTTATCCAGTGCATATCCAAACAGACCACCTTCCACTATGTGATTTGTTGAAGAATCGCAGCCTAACAGGTAGGTTAGCTAGATGGTCTGTCATCATCCAGGACTTTAATCCCACTTTTCAATATGTACCAGGCAAGTTGAATGTAGTCGCAGACGCACTCTCACGTCACGTAGCAGCAGCTATAACATCACTGCAGCCAGAAGTAACTGAAAACACTACACTAACGTCAGAAGTTGTTCGAAACTTTCAGCGCCAAGACCCCATGTGGTCCAAAGTCATTTATTTCCTAGAATCTGGCGATGCCTCGACCTTACCTACTCTGCCAGTATAACTAGATGAGTTCATGCTAGATGATGATCTCTTGTACAGGAAAACACTGCTAACAGGCAAAGATATGCCCAATCGCGAAGTACGCCAACTTGTTGTCCCCACTGCCCTGATACCAAGGGTTCTTCATATTGTTCATAATACTCCTCAAGCTTCCCATCCAGGTAAAGACCGATGCTTGTGCCAAGCACGTCTCAAATATTATTGGCCAACCATGCGCTGCGATATCAATGCCCACTGTGACTCTTGCCTCTCCTGCCACTGCCACAAAGGATCAACCAGCTTACCAGCACCTCTCTTACAATACCCAATCCCATCGCGACCATGGGAAACTGTCTCAATCGATCTCTTAAAACTACCTCTCACAGAATCTGGCACTGAGTACTTGTTCGTAGCGGTCGAACACTTCTCCCGCTACTGCGTCCTCGTACCCCTCTCCGACAAGACCGCGAAGAGTGTTGCACGTGCCTTTGTAGATCACGTAATTTGCCCGTTCGGTACCCCTCATACCATTCTTACTGACAATGGTACAGAGTTCAACAATAGCCTTCTAGATGAGATCTGTCGCCGCTTTCATATCAGTAAGTGCAATGTCGTGCCTAACCATCTGGCTTCCAATGGCCTTGTAGAACGCCACCACCGAAAACTCTTAGAGTGCCTCAGACATCTAGGCTCCCATAGTTCGTCCTGGGATGACTGGATTCCCCAAGTGGCATCCTCCATCAATAGCTCCATCAATGCATCCATTGCTGAATCTCCCTTCTTCGTCCTCTTTGGTTTTGACAAGGACCTCCCATACTCTCTCTTATCCTCAAAGCCAGAACCCATCTACAACATGGATGATTATGTTAAACTAAAATTGGCCAACTTCCAGACAATCCACCAGTATGTCCAATCCACTTTGGCTTCCTCTCAGGAGGACATGCTGCAGCGCCAACATAAGTCCGCCTCTCCTATCACCATCAATGTAGGCGATCTTGTCTTTGCTCATTCCCATACGCGTTCCTCCAAGTTGGATGACAAATTTACAGGGCCCCACTGCGTCCTCACTCAACAAGGCAACAAATTTCACCTCCAGGACCTGTCCACTAAGGACACCAGATGGGTCCACGTCGATGACTTAAAGCGAGCACCCCGTGGCCTCGTGTTGGAAGAGTCACTTACACAACCTCCTGCCCCCTCTTCCCCTCCACACATCCCTCAGTCTACCTGGTCTCCACCTATCCCTCAGTCTCCTTCCTCTCCACCTCCACCTGCTCATTCATCAACCAATCAATATCGGTCCAAACTGCGCTCTGCCCATCAACCTCTTCACGACCTCCCCCATTAACACTACCCTGATTTTCTAGGTACGATGTTAGCGATCTCCCTGCTGGCAGTGCTGACCCTCCTGGGGTCTGGGTCAGGTCAGGACGATGGTGGAGTACGTCTCGGGGCCTTGATCGGCTCGGGAGGCGAGGTAATGCTTATCGAAGTCGTAGCCTCCTCGCGCTACGATCTTGCTCCCCTGGCCGACGTAGCCATTGCCCTACCTGCCTACACGCACCAGCTCCACGGAATCAGGAACCATCTCACGGCCCTCATGGGGACACACAACCCGAATGAGTATCTCTATAACCTTTTCTTACCACTCTCCTGGCAATTGCAATACATAAGTAACAGAGTCACTAGCTCAATGACACATTTTCCATTCAGACACCCGTGGGTCGTTCTCGTGTGAAACGAGGTCTCTTCGACTTCGGCGGTGAGATTCTGAGTGGCTTGTTTGGCGTTGGTACAGCCCGTGACATTTCTGGCTTCAAATCTGATCTCACTCATTTAGCTTCAGCCCTAGAATCCCAATGCCGAGTCATTAAAATTCAACACACTATGTTACAGAAGCTCACGACCCAACTCAATGAAGTCACGTCCACTCTAAACAATTTCACTGATATCTTACAACGCCACCTTTCAGATCTCAACGTTATCTCTCAGTTCTTCTACCTCCAACTCAACATGGATAATCTCCAACTGGCCGTTGACTCTCTCCTGTCTCAAGTCTCTACCTTGGTTCGTATCCTGGTCTATGCTATCAATGGACGTGTCACTGCCGACTTAGTACCTGTCTCAGTTCTCCGTTCTGTCCTGGAATGGGCTCACTCCACCTTCGGTCTCTCCCCAGTCCTCCCCTACTCCTCCCTTGAATATTATTATCCTGTTCTCGAAGCCACTCTTCTCACCACATACGTCGTCGTCCATATTCCTCTCCGTTCTGCCATAACCTTTAACCTTTTCCACATCATTCCCTTCCCTTTCCGCCTCAACAACTCCTTGTTACAGGTCTCTGTTCCTTCAGAATATTTCCTCCTCTCCCATGATCATCTTTCCGTTGCCTTCCTTTCTTCCACAGACCTCCAGCAATGTTCCTCCCTTACTCCGACCTCTCGTCTCTGTGCTGCCCACCTTTTCGTTATCTTCCCTAGGAGTGCTACACCCTGTGAGTCTGCTTTAGTTTGCAACCATTCCATCTACTCTGCCTGTTCTTTTGTCCCAGCTCCTGACCTCCCGGTCCACCATGCTTACCTCAACCATGTCCAGTACTTCTTCTTTGCTGTTCCCATCTCTGTCACAATCATGTGTCCTGGTTCTTCGGTTCGATCCGTCCCCGCTAGTGGTCTCTACAAAGCACCTGACTATTGTACCGTCAAATCAGAGTCTGTTATCACTTACGCCACTTGCTATCACCAAGCTTTCCGTAAACACTCCTATGACATCTTTCAACCAATCGACATACCTTCAACCCTACCATCTGCCAACATTACCATCACCTCCCCTAACTTGCGCATGCTAACCTTCCTCAATGACAGTGATTTCATTATGGATCAATTTTCTCTGGCCTTCAGCCGTTCATGGGTTCATCCAACAGTTGTGTTTCCCCCTGTGGTTTTCGCTTTCATAGGTTTTCTACTCATCATATGTGCAGTGCATTGTTGTGTCAGAAAAATGGATCGTCGACTCCAGGAAATCAGAGTCGCTACAGGCATAGTACGCCCTACACACGACGTAGAAACTCCCCGTACTTAGTGCCCTCACATTCAGTGACTACCAATGCCATCTGACAATTACCCAAACTGTGAACAGAACTCTGCCTACTAGAAAATGATGGTATTTCTTTAATGCATTACTGAGTGACAGTGTATCCTACAGAAAATACAAAAGAAAAAAAAAATGAATGAAGAACCATAGAACTCTCATATCTACTCCTTGTTTATCATGTTTCAAACTATTATTGTGTAATTCCCATTATGTTTATGTATACCTTCTTCCCTTACTGGACTCGTACCTATTAATCCGTGTATATCTTATATATATATATCCTTCTAATTCCCTCCCCTCAACATGGCCATGTCTCCCCTACTGTCCCTGTATTATACTTATCCCTTGTACAAACCTCCCCGGTCCTGCCTTACTACTATAATCAAACACCATTTAACTCCTGGTGTCAGGAGACACCATCTCAGCTACCCGGGGGAGTAGTGTATCCCCTCCACAATATGTCTACCCCCGATGTATATATGTCCCCCCCCCCCCAATGCATACATGCCCCCACTAAAATTGTTGACCTAGCACGCTCTCCCACGCCTGAATGAAGGCGTTATTGCATCAGTTCTTAGCAGGCAGCCTAGACGGGCAGACTATTTTACTGTGAGCTTGTAATAAACTCCTTATCTAGCTGTTTGTACACGGAGTTTCTATCACCAAAGTATTGCAAGTTACACTTGGCACTTCCGCCAACGTTGGCCCAAATCGGATCAAAGCCAAGTTAATCCTGCTCTGTCACTTTGACATTAGACCATCCTCTTGGACATTGAGATGTGACTGATTGTTCTATAAATAAAATTTCATTATCTTTGTCTTATTCTGAACGTTTCCGCAAAATCTGGCCTACACTGGATAAAAACTGTTTGACCTTTTCATGTGACCTTGACCACTGACCTAATGTTCTAGTCACAACAGGTTGACCCCTTAGCTGCTCCTCAACTATTCCACCGAATTTGGTCCTAATCAGATGAAAACTGTTTTGACCATTTTTTTTTTTTTTCACACAGACACAAAGGACAAATGTTGACTTTGCCCTGTAACCTTGGCCTTTGAATGATAGTTCTTACTTTACCCTCCACCCTTCCATTAAGTTTGGTGTAAACTGGAAAACAGCTGCTTTAGCTGACCCTGTTGGATGAAACTTTGGTCTAGCCCTATGAACCTAACCTTCGACTCATTGTTCTCAAAAGCAAATGGGTAACCCTATGGATGACTTTCAGCCATTCCACCTTCTGGTCAGAATCGGAAGAAGACTTGTTTTCACACACACACACACACACACACACACACACACACACACACACACACACACACGCGAGGAAAAGACAACACAGGAGTCGGACGTACAGCTGAACACAGAAATTGGTACCACACTTCATATCGGGGCAACGCAGCCGGTCCATCCTTTCTGCGCGGCGAGTACGTGTGTTTAGCTCCGCCCACCAGTTCACACAGTTGAGACTCTTTACGGGACAGTGTAAACCAAGACCTGTATTGAATATGATCATATGAAGGGTGACAATCTGTAAACCTCATGATACGGGTGAAACGTAATTAATGTTCGTGGAAAGGATTACATAACTTATATACAGTAAGAGTTATTTAATTCCCGAGGAAATCCTCTATAACTACAGCAGTTAAGTAAAACAAAATGCAACCTTTATTAGTAATACTAATCTTTCGCCCATCCACCTCCCTTCTCAATAACATCCCTCAGTCTGTCAGGCATGGAATATACAAGGGTGCGGATCTGTTCAGGCCTATTTCTAAAATTTTCCCACTGGGCGTTGACGTTATGCATGAGTTGCTGGGGTGTTCGCTCGTGCCCCATTGTCCAGGTATTTACCATTTGAGCCCATACATGTTCAGTAATATTCATATCAGCTCCTTTGCTTGGCCAGTCAAGAAGCTGAACGTTATCTTGTTCCTGAGACCACTCTTGAACAAGATGAGCATTGTTATTGTGGCACCTGTCACGCATGAATACAATAGGTCCCTCTGGGAAAGGGTAATCTTTCTCCCTAAGAGAAGGCAAGAAGGAGGTTTGTAACAGCTCCACATAATTTGCTGCTGTAAATCGTTCCTCAGTGTGGAAGACGTCCCCCATACCATATAGCGACACCAAACCCCATACATTGCAGGAGGTGTGACCGGAACGGGCTACCTGAACGATGTTTCTGGGGTCGAATCGGAATAAGAAAGCATTGGGTAATAATAAAATAAGAAGGAAACGGTGATTATATACACACATACATATAAATATATATATATATATATATATATATATATATATATATATATATATATATATATATATATATATATATATATATATATATATATTATATATATTTTATATATATATATATATATATATATATATATATATATATATATATATATATTTATATATATTATATTATATACATTATATATATTATATCTATCTATCTATCTATATATATTTACACAGACACACACACACATCTATACACACACACACACACACACACAATATATATATATATATATATATATATATATATATATATATACTATACAGTATATCTATCTGTCTATCTATCTATCTATATACTAAACCCCAGTGACGCTACAATAATTATTGCGACTTCCAGTTAGGTTTTAACATTCTTAAGCCACTATTCATAACATATTTACAGTTGTTTTAACGTGCTATCAATTAAATTACTGTTTCTTATTTTTTTATCAATTATAATGTATGGTATGATCTGTATCTGTAGAAATTACAGGCATTGCCACATTAAAATCGAAGCATATTGGAGGCGAATACCTCATTATCTCAGTACCACGAACAGCTTAAAAGTCAAGTAACACCGCACGTAGGCAACTGCTCATCGTACGAGATGCTGACAGCAACTGCTTGTCCCAATGACGTTTTACCTGCTGGCAGTCGGGCACATTAGCATGAATTCGTAGGTATTCTCAACACCTTACCACCAGTGGCGCTGGGATACATGTAGAAATAAAAGGAATTTACACCCGTGTCCTGAAGTATGAACTCACCCAAGGCATTTAAGTTGCCACTTGCCTCCCACCTTCGCATCCATTTCTGCACAGTCCTGGTAGATACACCAACTTCATGAACGATAGCCCGTATCGACAGACCATTATCACGTAGGGTTATAATTAGACTTCGCTCCAATAGTTTACTGTCTCTCCGATTCATTGCGTGACCCACTAAACTCTGACCCTTCCCAGCTGTAACTGTGACGACAACACATCGGTTAAACATCAGTGTTTAGCACAACATCCCGGTGTGTGTGTGTGTGTGTGTCTTTACAACTAGAGCGACACATACTGCTTTCCTTATCTAACATACGTAACTGTATAAAGGAAATATAGTGTACACAGTTTATTTCAACAAAGATACAGCTGACATACTTGAGACTGCATTGACATTTAAATAACTTGCTTCTTGTTTCTGTGTGAAGCCTTCATCGAAACACACAATCCCATGAGTCTGGACTGTGAATTGGTGGGCGGAGTTAAATACACATACTCGCCGCGCAGTAAAGATGAACCGGCTGCGTTGTCCCCATGTGAAGTGTGGTACCAATTCCTGTGTTCAACTGTACATCACTGGGCTCCGCTCTGGGGATATCTAACTTGTATCTATTTATGGGTCAAGCTCGTATTAGGCTAATTTAAAAGATGATCCAACATAGCAAAACAAGTAATGGCAAAGGAAGTGTAGCCTAAAGTAGGTAAACTTCTGTAAATCAGTGTCGAGGAATGTGCTGAAATTCATTACGTCAGCTACAAAACAACAATGCGAACGCAGTGAGGGAAAACTTGTAAATAGAGATTATCCTTTCTTTATGATGGCTTCATATTTTGGAAAGATGCCTTTAGAAGGTGTTAAGAGAAAAGACAAAAGTAATAAACAGGATGATGACTTCTTCCCAGAACTGGTTGAAAGAGAAACTTGCAAGTTAGTTGAAAAAGTAAATAGACTAGTAAGAACTTTTCAAATGAAAATCAATGAAATCACGAACGAGCTACGCAGACAGAAGGAGAAAATCTGGCCAGCAAGCAGTCTCATAGACGAAAAGAGTAATATTAAAGAGAAAATAAACAGATAAATGAAATGGTGAGATACTACAAAGATGAGGCAAAAACTATACATTCTGAAATGGTGAAAGTAAAAAATTATTTTGATAAAGAAAAAAGTGTAAGAAAGAAAATGAAAGAAATCATAAAAAATAACCCAAAAATAGTCAGGGAAGCTGCTAAGATTAACAAATCTGTAGTAATCACTGGCATAGGTGAATAAGAGATAAAAGGCAAAATTTGAAGGGACAAAAAAGAAGATGGAAAATAGAATACCGAAGCAAGTATCAGGATATCTGTGATAAAGATACAGAAGAACATAAAAGGCTAGGGAAATATGAGAGCAGTAAATCAAGACTCCTAAAAGTAACCTTCCAGAGTACAAACACTGTAGTGGAAATATTTAAAAAGACAAGAAAATCATGGAAAAAGAGGAAATTAAAAAAGTATAGATGAAAATGTGCCTAACTCAAGAGGAACTGGAAACAATAAAAGAGAAGAGGAAAGAAGGAAAAACAAAGAACGAAGAAAGATCAGAGGAAGATGTTTTTTTTTTTTTTTTTTTTAAGTAATTGGGCTCCAGGTACGAAACTGGTACATAACTAGCAGGGAATAAAAAGAAGGAATGTAATAGACTCAAGGTATGGCAAGTATGTAAACAAGGTGATTAACTTGACGTACTGAAGTGTAGATGGAATGGTATCTAAACCATTAGAGATGAAACACTATGCCAAAGAAAAGGAGCCAGGAATTATCTGCCTAACTGAAACAAAATTAACCCCAAGGATATCAAACGATACCCCAAACATAGAGGAATACAATATACGGAGAAGATATAGGAATTTTAAAAAAGGAGGAGGAATAATAAAATATTAACAAAGAAAAATCTACAAATCAAAGAAATATAACTAGATATGCCTTCACAAGTAGAACTGATTGCAGTACAGATTAATACATCTGAAGGGAAAGTATCTATCTATCTATCTATCTATTGCCAGACGCCATAATCCCGGAAAGGGTGGCCATTTGACGCTGAGTTATTTGTTTTACGGGGAGGGGCACTAACCCTCCACCAACCCACTTGTTGACACGTAGGGAGCACGTATGGTTTGGTTATATGGTTACCACCCAGCGTTGTAAATGGTTTCTTGGCTTACAGGAAACCGTTTGGCTTGTCACTCAATGTAAAGCCACCTGTAAAGGAAAGAAAAGCAATAAGAAGTGGCAGGAAAGATGGGAGAAATAGGAAGAGAGGAGGACAGGCGCAGAAAAAGAATGATAACAGCTAAGGAAGTAGGCAGCACTATATCAAGTGAGTGGATGATGGTCGCCACCACCTACCACATGCCAGCCAAAACAAACACTTGGGAAAGAGGCGAACATGAAGACCTGGCAGAGAGTACAGTGCGGATTTTAAGAGCATTACTACATAGAATGGAAGAGAAATATGAAAGACTTTTATTAACTGGGGATTGCAATACAATTGGAATACTCTAAATGTAAGATGCCATGAAAGCTGTTGGAACCAAAAGCTCCTGGATCTTGTGCAGGGGTGTTTCCTAACACAACATGTAAAGGAATGCACAAGAAAAAATGGACTTGATGATACATCAGTACTAGATCTTACATTTACCAGGCAAGAAATGTACTGACAATACATGTATCACTCCCATTCGGCAAAAGTGACCATGCAATATTAAACGGCAACTTCAAGATTGCAACTTCAGGATTAGATGATGGGTTGGGGCGCCCATCATCCTCCCATTTAGTTTAGTGTTCCTCTGTTTTTAGGATAATTCTACACTGAGAGGCAAGCCAAATGTTTTCCTGTAAACCTAGAAAGCATTTACAGCGCTGGATGATAACCTTATAACCAACCAAAACGTGTTCCCTACGTGACAACAAGTGGGTTGGCGGAGAGTTAGTGCCCCTCCTCGGAAAACAACTAACTAATAATACGAACTAGAAGCCTCGGACAAGGACTGACCAAAAGATGGCGACTAAGGACCGAAAAAAGGACATGGTACGGATAGCTACAAGGAATGTAAGGGGTGCTAATGATGAGGTGAATGAGAGATTGTCAAGGTGCCTGAAGGTGCGAAAGTGGATGTATGTGGATTAACTGAAACTAAATGAAGAGGTGAGATTGTGAGAGAATGTGAGTATGAATGGGGTATATGTGCAGCAGTAGGTGAGAATGAAAGGGCAAAGGAAGGAGTGTGTATTGTTGTGAGTAACATATGGAAGGAGAATATAAGAGAGTATGGATCAGTTGGCTCAAGGATTATATGGGTAAGATTGAAAGTTGGACTACGAATGTGGGCGATTGTGTGCATGTATGCGCCAAAGCAAGATCGAGCAAGCAAAGTGAGACAAGAGTTCTGGACAAATGTGGAAGTGTGCATCGAAAAGTTTGAAAGGAATGAGAGAGTGTTTTTGATTAGTGATATGAATGATAAAGTAGGCAATGTGAAGGTGGATGGAGTACTTGGTGAGTGGGATGTGCCTACTGAGGTAGATGAGAATGGCAGTGCTTTAGTGGACATTTCTGCCGGGAGGGGATTGGTGATAGCCAATATCCTCTTTAGGCACAAAATGATCCACAGGTAGGCTATACATGACTAGTGATGAGAAGGGTAACAGAAGGCAATGATTGATTATGTATGTGTGATGACGGGATGAGAAGGTGTATAATGGATACAAGAGTATACAGAGGCTGGGGGAGTGGACTCTCTGACCACCATTTGGTGGTGGTCAGAATCAGTGTCCAAACGAAATGGAGCAATAGAAGGAAAGGTCAGCAGGAAGTAGCTCATACAAGGAGGGTGGAAAGGTTACAAGAGGATGAAAAAAGGGCAGAATATAAGAGGGAAGTGGAGGAGTGAGTGAGTAAATATGGATTGGAGCAGATGGATCACGTGGAAGGTGTGTGCAAGATATTCACAGAAGAAATATGTGCAGCATGTGAGGTGATTTGTGGGGTGAAGAGAAGATAAAAGGGGGTGCAGGGAATAGCATGGTCGAATGAAGAGGTAAGAGAGGCTGTGGCTCAAAAGAAGAAAGCATGTAATGAGTGGATGAGAAACAAGGCCGTGGAAGAAGTAGAGAGACGGAAGAGAGACTTGCATGTAGAGAGGGAGAGAGAGGTGAAAAGATTAGTAAGAGAGAGTAAGAAGAGAGTGGATGAGGAATTTGGAAGGAATTTGAGTGTAAAGTGGAGGGAATGTAAGAAAATGTTCTGGAAAGAAGTAAAGAGAGTTAGACATGGTACCAAAGTAGTTAGCTGGGGAGTGACAGATATAAATGGCAGATTACTAGTGAAGAAAGGAGAAAAAGTGAGTAGATAGAGAGAACATATTAACACATTGTTGAACATAGAGAGTGAAAGTAATGTGCGTATAAGTGGCTGGGGAATGGCTGGGAGACGGAGGGATGTGAGAAGAGAGGAAGAAATCAGTAGGATGGAAGTTGTGGAAGCGATGACGAAAGTTAAAATGGAGAAAGCCCCAGGAATTGATGGAGTGTATGGGGAAATGTGGAAGACGTGCAAACTGGCCTGGGAGGAAGGTAGAGTCCCGGTAGTCATAGGGGCATTTGTCTTCTTAGTGTAATGGGAAAAGTATATGGTAGGATACTTGACAGAGTTAGGGAAATAACAGAGGAATTAGTTGAAGAAGAACAGGGAGGTTTTAGAAAGGCGAAGAGGCTGTGTAGATCGGATATTCATTCTTAGATCTTTAGTAGAAAAGTTTCTAGAGAAGTGAAAGAAGCTGCATGCGGCCTTCATGGATTTGGAGAAAGAAAATGACAGGGTGGATAGACAAGGATTCTGGAAAGTATTAAGAATATATGGAGTAGATGGGAAGTACATGCAGTGAAGAGTATGTATGAGGTGCTAAGGCTGCAGTGCATGTGGATAGACAAGTGAGTGAATTTTTCTATTTGATGGTTGAATTGAAACAGGGATGCGTCATGTCTCCATGGTTGTTCAATCTGTATATGGATGGGGTTATAAAAGAAATACAAGGTAGGGCAGTGGATGTTGGTGCGGCACTAATGAGAGAGGCAGCGTTTGGAAACTCCCTGTACTGTTGTTTGCAGATGATACTGTGTTGTGAAGTGAAGACGAAGGGGAGCTGCAAGGCTTGGTGGATGAGTTTGGGAGAGTATGTAAGAAACAGAATCTAAATGTGAATGTAGGGAATAGTAAAGTTATGGTCTTCGAGGGAGGTGAAGTCAGTGAATGTACAGTGAGGCTGGATGAGGAGGAAATGGAAAATATGAGTGCGTTTAAGTACTTGGAGAGTGTGATGATTAAGGATGGAAGTTTAGAGGGTGAAGTGCTTGAAAGGGTACAACAAGGAAGAAAGGTTGCTGGTTCCTTGAAAGCAATGGTACGAAACAGGGAGAGAGCATGGAAGTGAAAAAGTTACTACATGACATTATTGTGATACCAACTCTAACATATGGAAGTGAAGCTTGGACCTTGTTGGAGGGAAAGAAGTCAAGAGTGAGAGCTGTGGAAATGAGTTATTTGAGAGGAGAATGTGGAGTCACGTGGAGAAACAGATTGACAAATGAGGAAGGCTGTGGTGTGGATGTGGATGTGATAGGAACCGTTAAGAGAAACACACAGAGGTGGTTTGGCCATGTGGAGAGGATGGAGAGTGAGAGACTGAAGAGGAGGGTGTATGTGAGTGAGGTGGAGGGGGGGTGAGGGAGGGGGAGGCCAAAGATGAGATGGAGGGATGGAGTGGAGAGGTATATGAGAGAGGGGAGTGTGAGCTGGGAGCAGGGCAGTGAAATGGCAGGGGACAGGGAGACATGGGGGCGATTTGTTTGTGGCCGCCCCTTGCGGGATTAAGGCGTCTGGCAATAGATAGAATAGATAGGATTTCATATGACATAGTTAACAGTAATGAGAGTTATAAAAAGAGCCTAAACCAAAAAAGGGCAACTTCCATGACCTAAAGTAGAACATCTTAGAAACAGATTGGGTAAAGGAGCTTAGAGGACAAGATTAAAATGTTATATATAGACAATTCTGAGATTTTTATGAAATAGGGTTCCAAAGTCACATCTCACAGCACAAAGAAAATGAAAATAATGAAATGGTTTAATACAGAATGTAAAAAATTTAAAAGAAAAAAGAGACTTACTGTGGAATAGATACAGAAAACACAATAGTGAGAAGGCATCTAACAACTAATAATGAACAGGCAAGAAATAATTATACAAGGATAAGGAGAGACGCCCCAAGGCAATTTGAGGAAGACGTTATAAATAAATGTAGTGATAAACCGAAGTTATTTTACAGCTACAAATCTATGCAAAACCAAAGGTAAAGATAAAATACAGTTCAGTACAGACGCGAGTATTATCTATCCACAGGAGAAAGATATCTGTGACACACTAAATAAACACTTCCAATCAGTGTTTACAGAAGAAAATAATTCTGAGTGAGATGATATGGAACCTGGATGCCCACACATATTACTAGATATACAAGTATCAGAAAAAAAAGCACAGGAAGAGTTAAGTAAATTGGACAGAGGAAAAGCAAATGGTCCTGACGAAATTTCAAGTTGGGTGCAATATGAAGTGAAAAAGGATTAAGTAGACCAATATATTTAATATTAAAGGAATCCTTAGGTCAAGGTAAACTATGTGATATTTGAAAGAACGCAAACATTGTTCCCCTATTCAAGATAGGGAATAGACAGAATCCACCCAACTACCGACCAGTATCACTGACCAGTGTTGTAAGATACTAGTAAAGCAGATAATATAAAGTTTGGGTAAACCGTCTAGAAGAACGCAATATGAGAACAGAAAGGAAATTCGGTTTCAGAAAGGGAAAATCATGTGTTACTAATCTATTAAAGTACTATGATAGGGGTGCAGAAACATTACAGAAAAGAGATGGATGGGTGGACAGTATCTATCTATATTTCAAGAAAGTATTTGACAGAGTACCCAACCAAAGACTTTTATGGAAACTGTACCATCAACAAGGAATCCAAGGCAACCTGTACTGTTGGATGTAAGATTTTCTCAGAAGAAGGGAAGTGCGAACAGTACTAAGTGGTAATTACGCATCATGGAGGGAAGTGACTAGTGGATTCCCACAGGGCTCAGTGCTGGCATCAATTACGTTTTTAGGCTATATAACTAACAGATTGTAACACTGGAAATGAAAGCTATCTAAATATGTTTGCTGATGATGCAAAAATACAATGGAGAATCACTAACACAGACTCTTGTAGAGAGCTACAAGAAGAATGAATAAACTTCATGAATGGAGCAATAAATGGCAAATGAATTTCAGTGTGGACAAGTGTCATGTACTTAAGTTTGGTAAAAGTGAATAAAAGACCAGATTGGGATTTAAAGTTAGGAAGTTCAACCCTACACGTATCAGAGAGAGAGAAAACCCTACGAGTGATTACCAATAACAGACTATCTCCGGCTGACCACATCAGTGAGAGGGTATGAAACATGTATACACTGCTTGCTAATATGAGAATAGCATTCACATACATAACTGAAGACATGCTGAAAAATACACATACATCATTCATCACACCAACGGTGGAATATGCATCAGTAGTTCGGAATACTCATCTCAAGAAACACATAGATAAGATTTAAAAATACAAAGGCCCGCCATAAGATGGGTATCAAGTTTGAGGAGTCTAAGCTACGAAGCAAGACCAGAAAATCTGAGTCTACCAACACTACAGGAATGAAGGAAAAGAGGAGACATGATTACGCTCTAGAAATGCGTCTCGGGGAAAGATAAAATAGACATAAATGAGTATATAACCTATTGGGAAGCATCAACAAGAGAACACTGGAAAAAAAAAACTGCATAAAAAGACGGGTGATAAGGACGTAAGGAAATTCAGTTTCCCAAATATGGCAATTGATCAGTGGAATGTACTGCTGAATGAAACAGTGTGTGCCAAAACTATTCATAAATTTAAGGATATGTATGATTAAAGTGATTTAGTATACGGGACAGTACGATCTTGACCCATTCCTGTTAAGATACTAAGTACACACACACACACACACACACACACACACACACACACACACTCGAATATGATGTAATTCGCTCGCTTTGTGACTGGTGTATAAAAAAAAATGTATGGTAAAGGAATGTTCAAGCCAGTTTGGTTATGTATTTTAAATATTTGTTGTTACTATAAACAGACAATTTTATTCAGCTTTTGGGATACTGTTGCAGTGTAGGGTCATTGAAAGCTGTGTATGTGTAATCTCTTATTAAAAAAATCACTAAAGCTGATTAAAATAATCTGGAGTTCATAAGGGTCATTTAATAAAACACGATACAGGATTAAAATGGTAATAATACATATACTAGTATATATTACTTTCGTTAATTCTCTCCACGTGTCCCATTATCACAGCCTAGCCACATTATTCCTCTTTCTGTAATCACAGTTTACCAACACCATCTGTTTATAATCACAGTCTGTTTATACCATGCCTCTATCTACAACCACAGTCTGTCCACACTATCACTATCTACAGTCACAGCCTATCCACACAATCCACATATCTACAGCCACTTTATATCCACATTATCCCTCTATTTACAATCACTGCATGTTCACACTGTCCCTATACTTAAAGTCACAGTCTATCCATACACCATCTATCTACAGTCACACTCTGTTTTAAGAACCAAACATTTGAATTTCGTATGTGATCATGACTTTCAACAGACTGCTCTCAAAACTGAATTGCTTCATTCTTTCCTGACACTTGGCACTTCCGCCAACTTTGGACCAAATCGGATCAAAGCCAAGTTAATCCTGCTCTGTCACTTTGACATTTGACCGTCCCCTGAGACCTTGAGTTATGACTGATTGTTCTCTAAATAAAATTATTTATCTCTGTCATATTCTGAACGTTTCCTGGATAGAAACTGTTTAATTTGACCTTTTCATGTGACCTTGACCACTGACCTAATGTTCTAGTAACAACAGGTTACCCCTTAGCTGATCCCCACCCATTCAGCCGAATTTGGTCCTAATCAGATGAAAAATGTTTTTTTTTTTTTTTTTTTTTTTCCACACAGACACAAAGGACAAAAGTTGACCTTGCCCTATAACCTTGGCCTTTGAATGATAGTTCTTACTTTACCCTCCACCCTTCCATTAAGTTTGGTGTAAACTGGATAACAGCTGTTTTAGCTGACCCTCTTGGATGAAACTTTGGTCTAGCCCTGTGACCTTAACCTTCGACCCATTGTTCTCAAAAGCAAATGCTTAATCCTACGGCTAACTCGCAATCATTCCACGGTCTGGATAGAATCGGAGGAAGACTTGTTTTTGCTTTTGTTCACACACACACACACACACACACACACACACACACACACACACACACACACACACACACACACACTCACACACCACGTCGAATAAGATGTAACACTCTCGTTTTGCGAGTGTGATGTAAAAAAACGTATGGCAAAAGAATGATAACATCAGTTCGGCAATGTATTTTACAAATTACTTTTTTCTATGTCTAGACAATTTTATTCAGCTTTTGGGATACTATTGCAGTGCAGGTGTCATTGAAAGCTGTATACAGTATATCTAATCCCTTAGTAAAAAAAAAATCACTAAAGTTGATTAAAATAATTTGGAGTCCATAAGAGTCATTTAATAAAACATGTTACAGGATTAAAGTGGTAATAATAAATGTACTAGTATATCTTACTTTCGTTAGCTCTCTCCATTTTACCCTTTATCATAATCTATCCACCTAATTCCTATATTTGTAATCACAGTTTACAAACACCATCTATCTATAATCACAATCTGTTTATATCATCCCTCTATCTACAACCACAGTCTGTCCACACTATCACTATCTACAGTCACAACCTATCCACACAATTCATATATCAACAGCCACTTTATATCCACATTATCCCTCTATGTACAATCGCTGCATGTTCACACTGTCCCTCTACTTAGAGTCACAGTCTATCTACACAATCTCTCTCTCTACGGACAAAGTCTGCCTACACAATCCCTATGTCTACATTGACAATCAACCTCCACAGTCCACTCTTCTCTGCCGCCATCTATCGCGCATCTTTCATAAATTGCAATACTAATATCACTACTGGATATTCTACTGTACATTCACAGTCTAATCCAGTCTCTTCCCAGCCGCACTCCCCATCTACTCATATATCAACATCCATTGCCAGTCAATCACAAACAGCTCAGTTCTAAAACTCTCTCCAACCTCTCCTCAAGCATAGTAATAATTCTCATCCATTTATCCAAAATCACAATGACATTTCACATCCATCTACCCCAGTCCATTGCCAGACTTTCTCTACTCTACCACTACATTCCGGAATCCACTGCAATGTAACAATAATCACACTCACGCTCCCCAACTCACTCCCACACATCCATCTCTGTCCACAGTGCAGCCCAATCTATCGACAATTACATTTCTCTATACAAATTCACCTATCCTGTTCACTCCCAAAGTCACATTTCGAAACTCATCAATATCCCGACTTTTATTATCCACTCAAGGTTGGGGTGAGGAAAGATCCATAGAGGAAAGAAAAGCAGAGGGAGAAATAATAACTAATAGCATACCCAGTTAAAAGGGCCACTCTCTCATTTACTTATTTTTGTCTTCGCAATCCTGACTCCACTTCACAGGCATGAATGTCCACGCCTTTGAGCATCACAATATCTACAAACTAGAGCCAAAGCTTCAAAACTCACCTCAAAATATTCAGTCACTCGTACTCCACAACACACCTCCATCTATCCACGATACAGCCTCACTTCACAAATGACCATCCATCCATCACCAGTACTCTACCATACACACAGTCACTCTCTGCAAAGCACTATTCGTCCTTTCCTTTCCACTTTCAGTCTACCCACAGTACCAGCTGCCACCATGCACAAATCGTGTATTAGCAAAGACGACGCCTATAAAGCATTCAAGGATGGCAGATTCAGCCATCTCACGCCTTCACATCATTTCGCATTCATAGCAGGACCAACACTCCCTCTGCTACTTCTCTCGTTTTGCCTTGCTGCTTCTTCTGCATCCCGCCCCCCCTCCTCCCTCTCCTCTCTTCCCCTCTCCTCTCGTACCCTCCTCCCTTTACTCCCCATCCTACCTACATTTTCGTTTCCTCACCCTTCACTCCCACTATTTTCTCTCCTATACTCTCCTTCCCACTTCCCTCCTTGCATTCACTCTCCATTCCTCCCGTATTTTTGTTTCCTCCCCTCCCTTCATTGCAACTCATCTTCCTTCTATCTGGCTTTATTGCATTCACACTTACTCCTTTCTATCCACTCTCTCCTCCAATCCACTTACGTGCTTTCTTTCGTCAACTGCTCCCGTTCTTTTCGCCTTCTTCCCTATCTTTTTTCACACTCTTCCTCTTCCTTCTTCCTACGTCCCTCACCCCGTCCAGAATGTATTGTCCTATCTCCTCTCTTCTCTCTTGCTATTTACCTGTCTACCTAGATAAAAACGGTACATAAAACCATACAAAGCTAACTCTCTACTTATTTATCAACCTTCATACAGTACTGTTCATAAGCCAATTTCATACCATCACTTTTACTATGTGCCACTCTTTCTACTTCCTCTCTCTCTCTTCACCTCCTACTACTCTTCTCTGATACACTTTCTGACCAAATTAATACTTGGGGACATTAATCATTAATTTTCACATTCACAAACTCACACTTTAACTATTATTCTCTCCCTCTCTCTCTCTCTCTCTCTCTCTCTCTCTCTCGCTTTCTCTGGCGCGCGCGCGCGCAACACCCCCCCACACACACAAAACACAAATACGTCCATATTATTTGAAATATTGTGTGTGTGTGTGTGTGTGTGTGTGTGTGTGTGTGTGTGTGTGTGTGTGTGTGTGTGTGTGTGTGTATAAAGTGAAATATGTTTGTGAAGTATGTTTGTGAGAAGTATGTGTTCATGACAACCAATATTTCTGCTTCTAAACTCTATACCAGTAAGGATAGTGTTCACCTTAACCCTTCAGTCAGATGCTGTGTCTTTCTTAATCATTCTTTCGATCTCGACATACATATGCATGCTGCCCCAGGAGTTAACGTGCTGACTACAGGAGGTGATTCCTGAGCCCATTCAATAATATATTCTCTACGAACCTATGACGTGTTCGCAATGGTTATGGAGAAAAGACTTATTTAAATGTGAATGGTGGTACTGGGAAAAATTATCCATCATCACCCAACGTTACCATTCACTATAGCAGTGGTTCTAGAACCAGGGAGAGGGCGTGAGCAATCTCCAGGGGTTGGTGTACGAGGTCTCATGAGGAAAAACAGAGTTCTCTGAGCGAACGTTTTGTGTGTGTGTGTGTGTGTGTGTGTGTGTGTGTGTGTGTTTCGCAGTGAACCACCGATTTATAATAAGTTCTCATATTCTTTCTCAGCTACAGCCTTCAAAACACATTTTTCTTTCTAACCATGTAATTTTTTTTCTTTGTACGGTCTGGTCACCTTCCTGCTTATTCCTCTCTCTCTCTAACCTGGCCGATCCGACAAAAAATTAACGATACCAAGAACTCTTATATTGCAAGATGAGCTGCACTCCAGTTAAAATACAAATATCCCTCAACTCCTTCCTCTATCTCGCAAACAGGGGGATGGTGGATTGCAGGATAAGGGCTAATTCAGCTTGGATTTACCTGGGTTAACGTCCACTTGAACTTGCTTGAGTGATAATAACAATAATTCTGGAATAATTTTATAAAGTCAGGTGATGGCAGGAATCGGGGTGGGTGGGATGGATATGTGGACAAAGGCAATGGGGGACCCGACCCGAAAAAGGATGAGAACCGCTGCTCTATATTGTCATTGTGTGATTGTAACTGGAAGACAAATGACGAAATACACTACGATGCACCCAGCCAAAAATTTATCACAGTGAAGAGCACTGAGGATGGCAACATGGGGTGATAACACATATCGTTTCCCACAGCCACCATTCAGATTTAAGTGCTCTTTAACCCTTTAATGGCTGACATATGTTAAAATTATCCAAATTTCTTCTATTTTGGATTGGAAGCTCATACTGATAGTCTTTTCAGATCACATGCCGAATTTACAGGTAACAAATTTATTTTCACATATTTTATATATGTTCCCAAATTGGGAACGTTGGCATTTTCATGCTGCAAATATTACCCCAAAAGCAATATGGAGACAATCACCTTTTATATAGTATCTTTTCACATTTCATGCACTTCAGCCGTGTGGTCTTCAAGCGAAGAGTGCCTCTACCTTGAGAACATGTCACCAGAAAATGAATTACTTCATATCTCACTGCTTTGGCTGGGGATGCTGATGGCCCTCCAAGTCTCTTCCTCATCGTTTCAACTCTTAACATGCTCCGTGCAATTTCTCTCCTGAAATGAAGGTGTTGTAGGTACAGATGGATCAGTAAGTTTGTGTAACCTAATGACAGCTACCACTGCCATGTTCAAAATGTTTAAATAAAAATGTTCCACCACCATTTCTCTGAAGGTAGCCTTGGTCTGTAGGATGCCAACATTCTGTCACTGACATCATCGCCTCCTATTCCTGTATTATATATCTTGATGAAATATGGCGTGGAGACTAGCTTCTTGTTTTCTTTCTTCACATGTCTTTCTGCTGTCTGAGGTAGATTCACACCATAATAGTTACTAGCAACAGTCACAGTAGGGTTGTCATTCCACTTCACACACACACCACAGTACCAACTGACTTGTAGTCAAAACATCCACGCTCATACTTTTAAATTTTATTTAAGAGGTCAGTTTCCTGTTCTGTTTTCACGAATGGTAGTCTGTGGCTTGTGAAAAAATTATCAGAGAACACATGCTGGTTACCCCTAACTGACTGCAGCATTTCGATGACAAAACTGGATCCCAGTGGTGATATACTGACACCGTCTTTACCTCAGTAGATGAAGAAGTTGTATGGATAGCCATTTGCACTATACAGCATCCACATTTTGTATCCATATCTTATTGGCTTGTTCATTAGGAATTGTTTTGCACTGTGATGACCATGATAAGGAATTGTTGTTTCATCAATACGCAGCAACTCGTGGAATACAACAACTGCTGACAATTCTTTTTGTAACATTTCAAGCAAAGGCAACACTTTGGCGATCTTTGAGGTAGCCAAGTTACTATTATCAGCAAGTTGCAAATAACTTTATGTTTTGGAATCTGTCCCGGCTCACTGTTTTGCCAAACACTAGGGCTTCCATGTCTTCACTTGTGGACCAGTAATTATTTTCAGGTAGCATATTGTGGTATCCATTTACACGCAACAGCCCCAAGAATTTGTGCATCTCTTCCTCAGTATCATGGAGTTTTGAATTGTTTTGGTTTCTCACTGCATACAAAGATAGTATGTACAATCAGGTGTCTGATAATTTCTGCTACAAAAAAATATTCTAAATATTTCATACGGTCCCTTGCCACAGTGCTTCTCACCCACCTTTGATGGAGCACAATGAGACTGTAGAGACAGCTTTTCATTTTTCCTCCATCACTGAGCCTCTCCTTTATCATTCTCGTCTGCAGTATCTTCCTCTTCTACTTCTTCGTAAACTGCTAGTTCTCCACGAACGTCATCTGACATCTAGTCCTTGTCGAGAATGTCATCGTCACCTCTCTCATTACTGTCAATAGGCTGATCTCCTGAAGCAAGAGGCAGAAGACCCACGTCCACTTTGTGACTCCTAAATCTCTCAGCAGCACCTCTAGCTGTTTGAAGATATCAAAATCAAGACACAACTCTTCCAGAACTGAAAAAAAAAAAATAACATCCTTTGCAGTAAAATGGATAAATTATAAAGTTGATGAATAGGACTACTGATGTAATGTGTGAGTTAAAATAATATCAGAAACATAACTACTAGTAATCACATACAGTAAATATAAAATGGAGTAATAAAGGCAATGACCTTTTCTTGTAACCTTCAAAACACTACAGAGCAAATAAATATCATTCAAATTAAACAGTTACTCAAATAATAAGACATGTAGCTATTACTGGCATCACGTATTGAATGGCAGAAAGAAACTGAACCAACCAGTAAATCTGCGATGTTTCCATCGCCAGCAGACTCCTGGGATCTGCTTCTGAGGACGAGTGAATATGGAGTAAAACTCAAGGCAGGGCCAGTGACCTTACAGTATATAGGCCTTCCTTGGAAAGACACAGTTGCACTGTCAGTTTTTCAGCCTGTAATGCAGCGATGTAGTAATGGTAGGCTTGAACCGTGCTTATTCCTCTATAAATATGAATAAATTTTATAGGGCAACATCCCAATGTTTCCATGATGGGAACATCAAAAATGTGTTACTCTATCTTTACAAAGTTATGCACATTTAGTCAATTGATGATTTAAATGGGGATAATATTTTCTAAGGAAATAATCAATATATATTTACTGAAGAGAAAAGTAAAGAGTTTAGGAACAAATAATTCACGAACAGAAATATCTAGAGTGGTAAAAAATCGTGAGAAGTAGAACGAAAACAAGTAGTAGAGCGAATAAAACATAATTATTTCAATATATATATATATATATATATATATATATATATATATATATATATATATATATATATATATATATATAGATGATTAACTAAACACAAATAAAGTTGTTTTTGCAGTCAGGGTGAATTTTCACCAATAAAATGATATTTAAAAAGAATATTTATTTCAATATTTAAACAAATACGAGTGTTGGCACATAAAATGTTAACTTCATAACCGTTATGATTCGGATATATGTTCATAGAGCATTTATGGCTTAAAATGTCCACAGTTTTCAAAGTTAGTAAATAGACTCCTGGAACACCTTTTATTTGTGTGTAATATATATATACATATTTAAATATATATAAATATATATATATATATATATATATATATATATATATATATATATATATATATATATATATATATATGCTGTTGGCATCCCTACGTGTCAAGTGGGGTTGGTGGAGGATTAGTGCCCCTCCCTGTAAAACAATTAACTCTAAGCCCTTGGCCACCCCGTTTGGGATACATGGCGTCTGGCAATGAATGAATGAATGAATGAATATATATATATATATATATATATATATATATATATATATATTACCTGGGCTCCTTCCCCCAAGGAAAGGGAGGTAGCCGAAACAGGTCGACACACTCCCAATTTACTCATCCACTCAACACATTCATTCGCTTAGCCCTAGAGGGGAGAAGGAACAGATCCTCACCGCACCACACTGCACAAGGGTCAATTGTGCAGTGCAGTCAGCGACATCCGCAACATGGCCCGACAGCCGAGCTGGTTTACCCCTGCCTCATCATAATAGAGCCATCCACTTACCCGCAATTGACCTGATCAGCTGATCAGACAATTGCGAGAGAATATCCCCTCAGGGATACGTCATCATTTATTCATTTACAATTTCTCTCCATTCATTTCTATCACGCACAGCCACTCTTCCTTGCCCAAAAGACTTCCCTCTCGCATCCAACGCTCTCTTCACACTGTCCATCCATCCTATTCATGGTCTTCCTCTCAGCCTTACACATCTCACATCAGATCTAGTTATCTTTTTCACCAGTCGCTCATTATCCATTCTCTCCATATGCCCAAACCATCGCAACACCCTCTGCTCAACTCGCTCAGCCATCTCCCGAACAACTCCAGTTCTCCTTCACACTTCATCATTTCTCATTCGATCCATACATGTCACTCCACACATACTTCTCAGACACCTCATCTCCATTATATTCAAACTTTTCCTCTCTGTTTCACCCATATGCCATGTTTCAGCCCCATATAACGCAGTTGGTACCACAACACCCTCATACAGCCATCTCTTCCCATCCATTCTAAGCGAACGACATCTAAACACTTTTTTCATTCCTCCCAACACCTTTCCTACTTCATTCATTCTAAATTTCACTTCTGCATCTATTCTTCCATTAACAGCAACATGTGACCCTAAATACTTAAAACGCTCTACCTCCTCAAGCAACTCACCATTCAAAACTATATTCATTCTCCTACCATCTACCATCCTCGTACACTGCATCACTTTACTCTTATTCTCATTTACTTTCAGTTTTGTCCTTTCACACACCCATCCAAACTCCTATACTAACTGTCTCAATCTCTCCTCTGAATCAGCCACCAGTGCAGTATCATCTGCAAACAGCAGCTGCATCAGATTCCACTCTCTACCATCAACATTCACCAGACTCAGACCTCCACCTAGCACTCTTGCATTCACCTCCCTTACAACACTATCCATATAAATATTAAGTACTTGGGTAGTGTGATGAGTAAGGATGGAAGTTTGGAGGGTGAAGTGCTTGATAGGGTACAACTAGGAAGAATGGTTGCTGGTTCTCTGAAAGCAGTTATAATAAACAGGGAAGTGAGTATGTAAGTGAAAAAGTTACTACATGACAGTATTGTGATACCAACATTAACGTATGGAAGTGAAGCTTGGATCTTGCTGGAGGGACACAAGTCAAGGTGAGGGCATTGGAAATTAGCTATTTGAGAGGAGCATGTGGGGTCACATGGAGAGACAGACTAAAAAGTAAGAACGTGAAGGAGAGCTGTGATGTGGATGTGGATTTGATAGGTAGCGTTAGGAGAAGCAAACTGAGGTGGTTTGGCCATGTCGAGAGGATGGAGAGTGAGAGACTGACGAGGAGAGTGTACGTGAGTGAGGAGGAGGGGGAGAGAGGGAGGGGGAGGCCAAGGATGAGATGAAGAGATAGAGTGGAGTGGTTTATGAAGGAGGGGGGGTGAGCTGGGAGCAGGGCAGTGAAATGGCAGGGAATAAGGCGACGTGGAGGCGATTTGTTTGTGGCCACCTCGTATGGGATTAAGGGGTCTGGTAATATATATATATATATATATATATATATATATATATATATATATATATATATATATATATATATAGATAGATAGATAGATAGATAGATAGATAGATAGATAGATATAGATATAGATAGATAGATAGATAGATATAGATACATATATTTATATCTATCTATCTATCTATATCTATCTATCTATAGAGAGAAAGAGAGAGAGATAGAGAAAAAGAGGAGCAATAACGCTAACTAGGCTAGGCGTGCTGGGGCAGTAGAGGGGAAGGGAAAGGGTTTTGGCAGTCTGTTTACCGTGGCAGCGAACGATTTTCATTTTTTTTTTTTTTTACCTTTGGGCGACCGGTGCGTGATGCTGTTAAGTTAAGTATTCCTCCTGCTTCTTTTAAATGTCTCAGGGAATGATTTGAGGAGATAAAAAAGAAAAAAAAAGGAATAAAACGGTGTTTAGGGAATTGAATTTTTTGTTAACTTGGGATTTGGAGCCGAGAGGAAATGTAATCTGTGTTGAAAGTAAAGAAATTTTGCTGTGCCGTTTATTCTTCCTATTTTCGAACAATTTTCGGCCCATATTTTTCTCGGGTGAGGAAGCTCCGTAATACATGTTCCTATGTGTTTTTTTCTGCTAATTATACCTTGCCATCCTCTTCTGTGTTACTCAGATCATTCTAATATAACCATACTCTGCATAAATTACGTACAAAACGATATCAGCCAGCCGTATTATAAAAATCCATGGGTAAATATGGGTGTTATGGAGCTTCGTTAACCGCCTGTAACATGAACCTTAGTCACCTTGAGAAATGGCGTAGTATAGATACAACCTTAACTCAGTTTTTCTTTCTTTTTCTTTATTCTTCTTTTCTTTTTCTTTTTTTTTTCTTTTTGCTAGAGATATCCAATGAAATTAATACAATTGTCTGGATGGAGCAAGAAGTACAGTCACCATCAAAAGCTTTTTCCTCTCTCCTGCTTATCCCTGCAGGAACTTTGAAAATCAGGCTGGTAAAATCACAGCCATCTGCACTTATGACACTAGTCAATAGTTAAATGAAGCCATCAGTGTCGGTTGCTGCGGACTTACTTGATTCATTTCCCGACGATCATGGAGAAAGGAGAGGGTAGAGAGCTTTTGATGCCGACTGTACTAAACGGAATCACCGTACTGTACAAAAGGGTGTCAATATTTTATAAAAGGGCGGGGCGTCATCGAAATGTGCAAGTGGGCGTCACCGTACAGTACAAAGGGGCGTAACCGAAATGAACGAAAGGGCGTCGCCTTACTGTGCAAAAGGCGTCCGTACTGTACAAAGGGGCGTCACTGTACTGTACAGTGGGGCGTCACCGTACTGTACAGTGGGGCGTCACCGTACTGTACAAAGGGGCGTCACTGCACTGTACAGTGGGGCGTCACCGTACTGTACAAAGGGGCGTCACCGTACTGTACAAAGGGCCGTCACCGTACTGTACAAAGGGGCGTCACCTTACTGTACAGTGGGGCGTCACCGTACTGTACAAAGGGGCGTCACCGTACTGTGTAGGTTTAAAACGTCTTTAGGAAATCTCTCGAGGAAGAAAATTTTTGGTCGCCTATCGACTGTCTTATGGTCAACATGGGACTGGACTGGAAATGTAATTGTTGCTGCACTGAAGGCACGTTTGCTTTTCAAACTAGTATTATTTATTGCCATTGTTATTTCTATTATTATTGTTAATAAAAATAATAATAATAATAATAATAATAGTAATTATTATTATTATTATTATTATTATTATTATTATTATTATTTTAGTACTTCGTATTATTATTATTGCTGTTGCCGTTTTGGTTTTTATTGTCGTGATTATTCTCGCTGCAAGTTATTTATTATTATTATTTTTCAGAAGTTACAATGGAGTACCAGATTCCATTCACTAAAAGTCCGCTAGATTTGAGTTTCCATTCATCCGTTTATACGTCTGTTGCCGGACGCTGTATCTTGTGAAGGATGGCTACGACAAAAGGGACTCCAAATTTCTATAGTTATACCGGTACTTAATAATCACCACCTCCATGAAACATCCTTCTCTCTTATACTGTGTTGTATCTTATAATTCACCCTTGCATTCAGTTTACCTTACCTTCTTCCAACCATTCCATCCTCACACTACCTCCTCCTTCATTCCAACCATCCCACTCCTATACACTCCCTCCCCCTCCCCTACCAACCATCCCACTCTCGTACACTCCCTCCCCCCCTCCGTTTCCAACCTTCCCATTCATACACTACCTCTTCCTCCTCCCCCTCCAGCCATCCCATTCTCATAACTCACCTCCCCCTTCCCTTCCAACCTCTTTAGACTCGTGTACCACCTCCCCCTCCCCTTCCAGCGATCCCACTCTCATGCACCACCCTCTCCTCCCCTTCCAACCACCCCACACTCATGCACCACCTTCTCCTCCCCTTCCAACCACCCCACACTCATGCACCACCTACCGCTCCCCTTCCAACCGTCCCACTCTCTCACACTCTTAGTCTGTCTCTCTCTGTCCATTCACTTCATTCACCAGACCACCCCTGCACCACATTCCTCATGATTTCGTACATTCTTTCAAGTACCCCCCACTATCAGTCGACAGATAATTCGTAGGTACCTTTTGATGGGGTAATATAGGTAAAGAAACATAGTTTTTTCTTAATGTGAAATGGAGGGGAAGAGGATCGTGGGGAGAACAAAGGACACAAAAGCTTGGAGTGATTAAGGATTTGTGGAAATAGAGGAGACTGGATAAATAGTGTACAGGAACGATGAATAGTGACTGTGGGAGACAAATATGAGGCGGGTTGAGAGGAAACCGTGAGATAGTTGTAGAAAAGAATAAATGAGAGAGGACTGGGGAAAGTTAAAAGACTGGTATTAGCCCTTTTATGACTGAAATAACTCAAATATCTATTTCAGCAAACGACAGACTATTCTCTTCATGAGAGAATACATCACGGGTTATGAGAGAGGTGATACTGCCACCATTAGCCCTTTAATGAGTGGAACAAGCCTGATATATTACATCCCATTTAATGATAGTTTCTTTTACGAAGATAAACCTGGGTCATAGGAGCGTTAGTTTTACGAGGAGGTGGGATGCGACGCACTAAAAAGGACAGATGGTGTGGCTGGAAGAAAGTGGACGAAAATGGTGGTGGGAGGAGAGGGAAACGTGAGAGGTATTTGCTGAACTGAACAGGAACTAGGAGAAAATGCGAATGATATTTGAGAGAGAGAGAGAGAGAGAGAGAGAGAGAGAGAGAGAGAGAGAGAGAGAGAGTGAAGGGCAGGAGGAATGGAGGCCGGAAGCCTACACAAATGTCACCAACCCCCAGCATTTACACATGAATGGTGCAGCTGAGTTGCTGGGTATTGCTTCTGTGACTGTGAGTATGGTTTTTATGGTTCTTTGTTTACCGGTTGGAATGTGTGTGTGTGTGTGTGTGTGTGTGTGTGTGTGTGTGTGTGTGTGTGTGTGTGTGTGTGTGTGTGTGTGTGTGTGTGTGTGTGTGTGTGTGTGTGTGTGCGTGCGTGCGTGCGCGTGCGCGCTCTTTGTTGCCCGACAAATACAAGAGACATGCCATGAGCAGAAACGTAACATGTATACTGCATTCATTGATCGTGCTAAAAGTATTTGACCCTGACAACAGAGAAATTTTATTGAAACGTCTTTCAAAACCTAGAGTTCCATACAAATGTCTTACCACCCTGAAGAGCCTGGATGACAACATGAATGTCGTGTATCAGTAGGTGGGAGTAAATCCGAACCCCTCAACGTGGACGTAGGAGTAAAGCAAGGATTTGTCTTGGTTTCTGTCATTTTCAACATGTATCTCACTGCACTCACCCTTTCATGTCACCAACAGAATACTGAACCCTAATGATGCAATAGAAGTCCAGTTATTTCTAAAGGGTGACTTATTTAACCTGCCGTGTCCCGGAGACGTGAATTCACGTCCTCACATAATGTGCACTCATATCCCGGAGACGTGAATTAACGTGGCAACATTGCAAGGTCCCTAATTTGCACAATTTTCAATTTTCACGAGTGATTTCACGAGTGATTTTTGGCACGTATACACGGGACACCTTCCTCTATTCCTCTACAAGATGCCAAGCAGGGACAATGCCTTACACCGCATAACCTCTTCCCCCCCCCCTGCACGCCATTGTCTCGGCAATTCACCTGTTACCAGTGACCTGGCCAATAAAGACATTCAGGGCCAGAGTGATTCCCCAGTCGATGACAATGTGGAGGACAAAGTTTACATAGCATTAGAGGAAGAAACAGTCAGAAATGATGATCAGGTAATGTGGGAAAAAAAGGTCATGAATGGTGATGAGTTAGTGAGTGAAACAATGCTTATAATGCCTATATTACTGTTTGAAAACCAATATACTCTTGTACTACATATAAATTCATACCAAGTAAATAAATAAACACTGTTTATGAGTGGATAAAATAGTTACCCTCCCATAGAACTCGTTTTCTTTGGTGCCAGCCTGTTAGAAACCCCAGTCAGGTAAGGAGGTACTCGTACCTAGATCGAGTATTTTAAACCTCCAGTGAGCGATTTCTCTATGAATTTTCGATGTTTCTCACCAAAAGCGGATGTTTGAGCCCCCCCCAAAAAAAGGTTCAAAAATGTCGGGACTGGGGTGTACCACTGCCCAGAAAACGTCGGGATGGGGCGGGTTAAGTACTTGGGTAGTGTGATGAGTAAGGATGGAGGTTTGGAGGGTGAAGTGCTTGAAAGGGTACAGCAGGGAAGAAAGGTTGCTGGTTCCTTGAAAGCAGTGATAAGAAACAGGGAAGTGAGCATGGAAGTGAAAAAGTTACTACATGACACTATTGTGATACCAACTCTAACGTATGGAAGTGAAGCTTGGACGTTGGTAGAAGGACACAAGTCAAGAGTGAGAGCAGTGGAAATGAGTCATTTAAGAGGAGCTTGTGGAGTCACATGGAGAGACAGGCTGACAAATGAGGATATAAAGGAACATTGTGGTGTGGATGTGGATGTGATAGGAAGCATTATGAGGAACACACTGAGGTGGTTTGGCCATGTGGAGAGGATGGAGGGTGAAAGACTGACGAAGAGTTTGTATGTGAGTGAGGTGGAGGGGGGGAGAGGGAGGGGGAGGCTGAGGATGAGATGGAGGGATGGGGTGGAGAGGCATATGAGAGAGGGGGGTGTAAGTTGGGAGCAGGGCAGTGAAATGGCGAGGGACAGGGCGACGTGGAGGCGATTTGATTGTGGCCATCCCGAACGGGATTGAGACGTCTGGCAATAGATAGATAGATAGATAGTTTGTACAATGAATAATCAAAACTAGATGAAGTGAAGTTAAAGATAGTGTCAACTGCATATTGGAATTTGATATTGTTACGGAAGTTTGTACGGAGATGGTAACCGGGAAAACAAAATGAGGATATATCAGTAGATGGTGAGATTTGTGCTTCTGTGAGGATAATGGCCGAAGGGGATAATGAAGTGAAGGAAAAGGTGAATTGACTTTAAATTTGTGCTGAGGCTGCGGATCTTGGTGAAGAATAAGGCTGCGCTTTCAATTCTTCGCTGATGAGCATTACCAGAACTTGCAACAGTCGCTGCCGGCACAGTCACTTGATGACGACTGGGAAGACCTTGTGTGGCCAGCCCTACCCTGCCGGTGGTGGCAATCCGGGGTACCTCCTCATTTGATAGTAACATTGCAACGGCCATTGCTGAAGAGAGTGAATAGAAGGTGTGATATGTGCATTTAGTGTGGTGTAGACAGATGAAGGTAGAGGTATTAAGAGATGCCTTCCCAATGTATATTACAATTTCCTGCAGACAGTGTAGATCACAGCGTGAGAGCAATTGATGTTAAAGGAACATTTCATGGGGTGGGCATGATTGTTATGATTACACCAGCAACTAAAAGAACAGAGGCTATCAGGAAAGTTAAAGTTGCATCAAAAGACATTTCCCAAGTTGAGAAAATCAAGATCCACAACTTCTGGCTAGAAAAAAACAAAGCCAAATCTATATATACTATGAGGATATCCAGTGCCTGATTGCTAATGAACCACATTGTAATGTAGACATACTCTGGAAGACCACACTGCTGTTCAAACTCCCAAGGCCCAATTGGTGGGGGTTAGTCAACTGGTTCATCAGGGTTTTAATCCTGGCAAGTCATCTGTGGTTTTCCTGCCAATAATTGAGATGGACCCAAATGACCTGTCTTGTATGTATTCAGCACTCAAGTTCATTAGGAAGCAGGCTTCCAACAACAAATGAGCACCTGTCATAACCTTCGACCAGCCTCTTTGATGGAAAGCACATACGATGATAGAGTCAACACCACAGTTACAACCGGCAGTAATTCGCCTTGGTGGATTTCACATCCAAATGAGTTTTCTTGCATGTATTGGCCATTTGATGGGTGGCTCAGGCCTGCATGAGCTGCTGGAGGTAGTGTATGCAACCAGTGATGTTACGCATATGCCCTCTGGTAAAGCTGTGAGCAAACCAATTAGAGGTCACACACTTGCTGATGCTGCATCGAATACCATTCTCATTGCCAGTGCCTTGGACATTGAACTACCAGTGACTGATGAAAGTGTAATGGATGGTATTTTTCCGTCTGAACGTGACCTTATAAATGGTATATTGTCTGGAATGGAACAACTACCACAGAAGAGATAGACATGGCAGATCTGTCTCAGCTTGTGCAAAAACTCAGCCATCAAAAAGAAAAGCTGAAAGAACACAAGACTGCAGCACTATGGCTGCAGTATATGACCATGATCGACCTGCTGAAAAAAAATTCATAGAAGTAGGGAGACTGGGTTATTGGCAACTGCATCTACAATTGTTATATGATATGTTGTCATACCTCACAGCATCAGAAAATGACAAAACTCTATAGTGGTCATCCAAATGTCATCAACATTTCATAGATGGTCACTATGTTATACGGCGATCTGACCGACTGTGAGGTAGCTTGTCCACCGATTTAGCTATCGAACAATGTCTAATGAGGAGTCTCAAAACAAGTGGTGGCATGACAAGAGGAGGTGGGATGACAGAATGACAGAGACATACTTGGGTTATGTCTATGCCATCATGTGCCGAGGTAAATTCTGCAATGAAGGACTTCACAATCGCAACATACGTGACAAGTGAGCAACTCAAAGAGGCTACAAAGTCACGTATTGAGAAAGATGTTGACAACACTGACAAATTCTTGGAATACCTCTTGCAAGGGAATCCATTTACCATTCTGTCAGAATCATTGGCAAACATAGCAACAGGAATGACAACTTTTGTCAATGTCAGTGCAGAGAGGGCAAAGAACATTGGCCACAGCATTCTACAACAAATGGTGTCAATCGATGTAGTCCAATATACTTTCAAGAAGAAAGACCAATGTGTCACCATGGAGAACAAGTAAACAGTGAGAATAAAAGATGAGGACACTCATATTGATCCACAGCTATTATTCCAAAGGTCTATTGCTGTTGGAGCAAGGGATGATGAACTATCAACAGTTTTAAGTCATGTACATACCCTTCAGCACTGTTCAAATTCAAGTCTATTATGCTGTTAGCAGACAAGCGAAATCTGGCAAACACATTATTGTTAAGAGATATCACCAGCAGCGATCCAAATGATTCAGTGAAATATATTCTTGATGGTGGAGCCATGCTTCGTTGGATACCTTGGTCTAAGGAATCAACCTGGTCAAGTATTCTTGAGAAGTATGTTCACTTTGTGAAAGACAACTATGATATGCCCACTGTTGTTTTTTATGGCTATACATATGACCCAAGCACAAAAGACCATGCTCACAAAGCTTGAATGGGTAGAAGTGTTGGAGTTACTGTGTTCTTTAACTATCAGTGACACTGGAAACATCAAAGGAGGTATTTCTTTTTAACAAAGAAAACAAGCAGAGGTTTATCCACTTCCTTGCTGACGCACTTGAGAGAGCTCAGTGTGAAGTTCTTCATGCTAAAGGCGACACAGATTAGTTGATCATTCAAACTGCCATAGCTACTGCAAATTCCCAAGACACAGTTGTCATAGCTGATGATACAGACATCTTGGTCCTTCTACTTTGCCATGTTTAAAACCAGCCATTGGTGTTTAGTTTCAGCCGCATCCAAAAAGAACTGTGAAAACGTCATGGAAGAGGTGGAATATCAAAGCAGCAGGAGCCCATCTTGAGGATAACATTTGCAACCACATTCTCTTTGCACACGCAATCCTAGGGTATGATACAACATCCAGGGTATTTGGCATCGGGAAGAAAAATGCTATGGAGAAACTAAAAATGATGCACTCTTTCTTCAACAGGCAGAGGTTTTCATGAAGGACACAGCTTCGAAAGATGACAACATCAAAGCCGGTGAAACTGCTCTGGTGTTACTTTAAAATGGAACTGTGGATCAGACACTAAATGGCTTTCGTCTGGCAAAGTTCTCTGAAAAAAGCTTGACCAGCACTACCCTAGTGGAGCCAAAGACCTTGCCGCCAACGTCAGCTGCTGCAAAGTACCACAGTCTCAGGGTTTATCAGCAAGTTCAAATTTGGAAAGGTAACGAAATAAAGGTATCGCCTCTTGAATGGGGGTGGGCAGTTTCAAACAGCAAAATGAAACCCATTATGGCTGACATCCCTCCTGCAACACAACATCTCCTGGAGATCAAGTTGTAATTGCAGGACAGGATGCTCCACAATGAAGTGCTCTTGCTTGAAACATGGCACGGAATGCACAATAGCCTGCAGTGACTGCCATGGTCCATGTACAAACAGTTCAGGAGCAGTAAGTGATGATGACTCTGATGACGATGCCATGTTACTAGGTCAAAACTTGGTTACTACTGGAAACCTTGACACCATTTTAGGAGGGATAGGAAAAATTGCATGGCCAAAACATCTTTACAGTGGGGGTTAACCCGTCACTTCCCGAGGTTTTCCGCACCTCCGACATCCCCCAGTCCCGAGCCTTTTTGGAAAAATTTTTTTTTGGCTCAAACTTCCGCTTAGGTTGAGAAACGAAGGAAAATCACCAAGAAAGGGCTTACCGTGGTCTATAAGTGGTCGGAACAGGTGAGGTCCCCCGCGCCAGATATCGTATTCTTTCACTGACGTGTCAGGCACTCACGTTTTCTATGGTAAGGAATACCGGGAGAAACAACACACAACACCTCTATATTTATTGAATTTGAACTAATAAACAATAACAGTAACAATATAATGGATTTCAGAATCATATATATGAAAAATAAGCATTGTACCATCACGCGAGCATAGCGAGTTAGGTCCGAGTCGTAACATGCTATATGCTAAGTTTCTTGTATCAGTCAACATATCATTTTTTCTACTTGTATACTTCTGTTTCAATGACATTTTACCAATTTCTACTGTTTGTAAGTGTTTTCAGATGTTTTCATTCATTATGATGACACGCAGCATAAGTTTAGCGCACATCAGCTTAGTAAGCGCACTCGCTATGACTCGTATTTCAACATACCCAATTGTTTTATCACTTTCCTATTATTTTTCCCTTTACATAGAACCTTTCCTCCATCACTGTAAATGTTTTCAATTATTCACATTCATTACGAGGGCATTTAGCGATATGCTAGCGCATATTCACGTAGCAACCACAATCTCAAACACTCGTGTTTCATCTTCTACTTTATTTATTCACTCCAATTATACTTTTCCACTTACATTACACACGTTTACACCCCTATACTGCACTGTACATACTTACTAGCATTATTTATTCAAGTGAGCATCAGAATATCGCATGAAAATACCCTTGCAATGAATGTTTCGACCAACATAATACTCAAACATTTATATACTAATTCTTCACATATATTACACACTTTCCCACTTGTTGATTTCTATTTTCATTATTACGGGCCTGATTCATTCAACTGAGCATCAGGATATCGCATCTCTATACACACGCTATGAATATTTGACTTAGAATATATTTCAGCACTTACAATAATTTGAACTTATATTATACCCGTTAGCATTTCCAATAATAATAATTACATACTTACGGGCCGTATTTATTGCACTGAGCGACAGAATATCGCATTATAAAACCCTCGCTATGTATGTTTCCACTTACAGCATATTTATACACTTACATGCAATTTTTGCACTTATGTTATACCCGTATGCACTTTATACAAATATTTGGAGATCAACATGACTGATAATTTCACTGAGCGTCTGTTTGTCGCATTTACTTCACAGTTTCAGCGTCCTGTCGCATTCACACCATATCAGAATTGCATCAACGTGTGATATTCACTGAAACATGGGTGAATACAGAGACCCACGTCACACTCAATGCACTCATAGCGGGTGTCCTTCCTCTGTGTCGTGAGTCTCACCCGGGAATTGCTACACACGTGACACCTACGTTGGGGCCTAGGTCTGTTTGGTTGGGGAGGGATAGGAGTGGGGAAATGGCGGCCGGATATTCTCAGGGGAGTTTGGGCAATAGGGGCAGTGCGGGTGCGATGTTGGGGCCTTTCTACAGCATAACGTGCAAACATCTCTCTTGTGAGCTCCCTCACAAACCCTTCAAAGGTTTCCTGAACTCCTGTTGTCATGGTGTGAAGGTGGTGGTAATTCAGAGCAGTGATGTCTAGCTAGTGAAAGAACAGTTTCTTATACCACTTCATCGTAGTCCTGGCACACTCTACCGTCGATATCATGGAGTCTGACTGGTCCACCAGGCGCATGTTTTTGTTATAGTCCATGACACACTCAGGTTTCCAAATGTGACGCCTGTTCTCGCTACGGTAATCAACGGAATCAGTACGGTGCATCAAGGGGCGGTGAACCGTTGACAAGAGGCTTACTTCTATATTGTGGTTCTACACAGTTGCAAGGATGTTGCTGGCTTTGAAGAAGACAACCTCATTCCTTGCAAGTTTCCACCCTACCTTGGCCATGTGACGCCGGTTCACCTTCACGGTTCCACAGACTCCCGTTTCATGCGTGTGAAGATAACGAGCGAGAAGAGGGCTAGTGTACCAGTTGTCCAGGTAGAGGACGTGACCACGATGAAGGTAGTCTTCTATCATCGTCTTTACCACTGCTGCCGACAGTCCAATACTTCGATCTTCTATTATGTCTGTCTGTGCACCGGTGTACAAGACTATGTCTTGCACGTATCCAGTCCTACAGTCGCACATAACAAAGATCTTGAACCCAAAACGGTGCCTTTTGCTGGGTATATACTGCCTAAATGAAATATTACCTCTCCACAACACGAGACTCTCGTCTATGACGAGGTCTCTATAGGGATAGAATGACGAACGAAAGGTTTGCCTCAGGTGATCAAAGACCAATCTAATTCGCCTCATTTTATCGTGCCGTCTCATTTGCAGGATCATGAGCATCATAGAAATGGAGGCGACTTAGAATTTGTTGAAACCGATTACGGCTCATCACTTGCCCAAATACTGGGGTAAACATAACAGGGTCCCTTGTCCAGTAAGCAGGAATTCTGTTCTTTCGTATAATACCCATCAAAAGGACCAGGGCAAAAAATAGGAACATTTCTGAAAGGGAGACAGGGTAATCATATATGATAGAATGCCTACTCCTTGTTCCCAATCTTTCACTCTCAAGGCGCTGGGTGCTTGCAAAAAGGTTGGTTTGGTATACAATCTGCTCCACGAATGCCTCACTAATAAACAGGTGGAAAAAATCCAACCTGGTGGAATTACGGTGAATTCCGGGAGCAATGCAGCCAGAGTGCTCCTGCTCAATGAAGGGGTGAATGAGGGGAGAAAAATCACTCCCATCCTCCCAATTCCATCCCACAAATCCCTCGTCCCCATCATCCCCATCACCACCTTCGTCTGGGTGGGGAGGAGATCCTGGTGGGGGAGATGGGGGAGAAGGAGTGCGGAGGGCTTCCCCACTGTCACTCCTCTTTCCTCTGCCTTTACCCTTTCCCTTTCCCTTACCCTTAAGGCCTTGAGGAACATTAGGGGGCTGTGGGGATGAAGTAGGGGAATATTGGGGAGCATAAGACGTGCTGGGGAGTGGTTCCTCCCCACCTTCCCGCTCCATGACAACACCACGTGCTTTCTCACGCACCCTAGCTCGACCACGTGTTAGGGGATATTGGGGAGCATAAGACGTGCTTGGGAGTGGTTCCTCACCATCTTCCCCCTCCATCACAACCCCACGTGATACTGGATGCACCTGCACTTGCCCACGTGATACACCACGCCGCCTCACACTACCTAGGGAGAGCAATGACTCACTCACGTCACTCTCACTTTCCTTAATCCTCCCTGCACTTTCCCTTTCACTCCCCACTCCCTCCACGGCACTTCCTAACTCCCCAAACAAAATACTAGGCCTATACCTGCTCGTTCGACGTGGTGTGCGCTCTGGGCCACGATGAGTGATTACCTCACGTCCATACCACGTGGCAGCACGTCCCACGACTCCGTCCTCGTCCTCGTCCTCGTCTTCGAAATCTGGTTCCAAATCACGTTGGGGATAGGCATAGGATGTTCCACGTGGTTTCTTGGCCAGCTGCCCCTCTCAAGCAGCACGGTAAGTCAAGTACTGCCGCTTCCTGGGAGACGGGACTTCTTCATCACTGCTGGTGGTTTCTTCCTCCTCTGGCTGCACATAATCTTTATCCACAACCTCATCGTCCAGTGGGGAATCACTGTCGCCTGTAAAGGTGTCCAGGGCGGCTTGAAATTCGCCCTCTGAGAGACTTCTCTTAGCCATGTCTGATCAGGACCGTTGCTACCAGGTGAGTGGACGAGTGGCAGGTTAGCACGGGTCGTGAGGGGTCGCCGAGTGTCCCCGCCTGGTGGCAGGTAGGGGAAGGTCATGCGAGGATACGTACCGCAAATCAAGCGCAAACTTTGAAAATTGTCGAAATTATGCACTTTGCAATTGCACGACGTACCAGTACGTCGCCGGGACTGGCAAATGCAAATCGTTGCAACGTACCTATACATCGGCGGGACGGGGCGGGTTAAAAGAACATTATAGGGGCTCGGAGAGGGATTTTTGCCTATTGACCAATAGAATGTAACATACAGATTGGCACCCTGGTGAGAGTAATAATGCATCCTGGGGGTACATATTATACATCAAAGGATTCCTAACATATAGTATATGGAAATACTACTAAAGAATATCTGCATTGGTCTGAGACTTTGTGTCTACATGGGGCAAGTTAAAGAAGGTCAGTATCAAAATTTGATAAATTTTCAGTGCACTGACCTTTAAAAAAGTGACCTTGACCTTGTTCAAGGTCAACCATATTATAGCACCTGAACTACCTCCTAAACATCTTTGTTCATGCCAAATACCATTGATATACTATGAATGATTTTGATGTGGCACTCACATTTTTTTTAAATAAAGAATTTCACAAAATTCCCCCCCCTTTTTTTTTTTTTTTTTTTTTTTCTTTGCCATGCTACTGAGGTGTGTTCCCAAGCAAGGATTTTTGAAGATTTTTAGTATGAGTTAGGGGAAGGTCTAAGAATTTGAAAAAAAAAAAAAAACTTGGGAGAAAACTTTTGCAATTTGTTATGGGTCCAGCCATAAAATGACTGGAGTAATTCACTTCTTAACATTGTCTTTTCATAGACTTTGGTCATTACAAGAAAACTTTATTCCTTATACCACAAACCCTCTCACTATGACGTCCTTTTCTACTTTCTCCTGGTTACTAAAATAGGACTTACAGTCAAGATCATCTGAAATACATTTCGCACTAAGGAGTTAAAAATTACTTCTTTACAAAGATTGGAATTACTCAGGTATTTATTTCGGTTTCCGCCATACGATTTTGTTCAGCTGGAGGCAACCTAGTCTCATCAAACGGTCGCAGCCAAACTTTAAGCATTTAGTGTGCAAAGCTTCATTTAAGGAACGGAGGCGAAGAGGAGAGAAAGGGAGAGAGTAGGAAGGAAGGAAATGGGAAGAGGATTACACAGGGAAGGAAAAATGGAAATGGGAAGAGGATTACACAGGGAAGGAAAAATGGAAATGGGAAGAGGATTACACAGGGAAGGAAAAATGCACAGATGATGAAGGAAGGACAAATATGCAAGGGTAGAGAAATGACAGACGATGGTGGAAGAGAAAGAAAGAGAGAGAGGGGGGGAGAGAAAGAAGATAAAGATGGAGAAGGAGTGAAGAATAACCAGTGATGTCTTCTCGGTTTTATTTTACTTCCTCCAGCCAGAAATGTTTCCCTTCTGTCTCCCTCATCAATTCATCTCCCCTCTCCTACATTTAATTATTCCCTCATCTTCCTCCTTCCTGCAGTGAATTTAATCTCTTCTCCTCTTCGTATGCCTTTCATTTTCTTCCTCTTACCCTCCCTCACTCCATTATTAATCTCCTCTCTCTCTCTCTCTCTCTCTCTCTCTCTCTCCAATCCCTGCTTCCCTAACTTACTTTTCTCCCTATTTATCTTCATCCTTCCCTCCCCCTTCCCTCTTTTTCTCCAAGCCGCTTTCCCTCCTGCACCGTTCCCTCCTCTCCCTTTCCTTCAAGCTCATATTCTTCGTTCCCTTTCTTTCATCTCCTCCATTTCCTCCCCTTTCTACCTTTCTCCTTCTTCTTTCCTCTGTAGATCCATTCACTTGATTCTACCTTTCCTTCACTCCTCCTCTTTCCTCATCGCACCTTTCCCTCTCTCCCCAGCCCACCTTTCCCTCCCTCCTTTCTCCCTTCCATTTTTTCTGTTACCTAACCACCTCCCCCTCATGTTTCCTTTGCCCCTTCCCTCCTTCATTTCCTCCATTTATCCTACCCCTTTTCCTCCCTCATCCCCTCCATTTATGCCCATCTTCCAATTTTCCCTTCTCCTCTTCCTTCCTCCTTCTCTCCATCTCCTCCGTTTCCCCTCTCATTTTTTTTCCTGCCTCACACCCTTTTTTCATACCTACAGTATCTTCCTTTTCTCCCTACATCATTTCCCTCCCCCGAACGTCAAGTCACCGAACCAACCAATCTGCAGTAAAAATAATAAAATCAAAATACGACATGAAATCTTTGCAAATGTCCATCCTCCGTAATGTTGCAACCTTACTCTCCTGGCGGGCAGAAAGAAATATGTGTGTAGATAGGGAGGTAGCGAGGGAGGGAGGGAGAGGAGGAGAGTGAGAGGGATCGGTAAGAGATAGGCGGGAGGGTAGCAATGAAACAGAGATAATGGCTTAAGTGCTAGAGTAGGGGAGAGGACTTGGTAATGGAGGGAAGGATATGGAAAAAAGGAATGCTAAGGGGGTGGGGAAGGGAAGAGGAAGAATTAGGAAAAAACAAATAGAGATGGGTGTGGAGGGGAGAGGGACACGGAGGGTAGGAAGGGGAAAGAGAGGAGGAGGAGGAGGAGGAGGTTTACATAGGTTTACATAGGATTACATAGGAAAGCAAATAGCAGCAGACCTTATGGTCCTTTCGAGGCTGCTTGTTACAGAGAAGACTATGACTACAATATCTAACTCTACATGCTGAAGGATAAGGATAGTAAAGCAAGAAGGCTACCCCCACCCCCAAATCCACCAGGAAAAAGTGAGAAAAACCACCGTGCAGCATGGAAAAACTGACATGGAAATTTCACAGGAAATACTGGAAAGGAAAAGTCACATTCTATAATACTTTTTCTATAAGCTACCCGTTTGAGTAACCTGAAAGAGAAAGTAATCAAATAAACTAATAGTTACAGAATGACATTATAAACGAGTGCATTGAGTTAACGGGGCGTCTGTGGACATAATGTGCAAACTACACAGTGCACAGTGTAAACGTTTAGGGGTGGTGCGGCAGCCTTGCCTGGCGCTTTTAAGGTAGGCAGCAGTCAGTCAGGCCCTAGCTCCGTTCACACCACTGAGACAAGGAACTCTCCCATGTGGGACAAGTACACAAACTTCCTCCTGAAGCAGTGACCCCTGGTACATTAAAAGATATCCTGATGGTGGTCAGTTGACTAACAGGGACCCTCAGTGATCCACAGTCCATCACAGGTCGAAAGTAAGAGTAGTGACCATTAACTCAGGGCTATCTGTGCAGATCCTAATCTGTGCTTATATTACTTTCTTTGCATTGGGGAAACTGAAAAATATATAAGACGGGGTGTCTGATAGACAAAAGGGGATTATACAGTGCACAGTGTGGATGTACAGTGCACAGAGTGGATGGTTAGGGGTGGTGCGGCAGCCTTGCCTGGTGCTTTTTAGGTAGGCAGCAGTCAATCAGGCCCTATCTCCGTTCACTCCACTGAAACAAGGAACTCTCCCATGTGGGACAAGTACACAAGTTTCCTCCTGAAGCAATAACCCCCTGGTACGTTAAAAAAATCCCGATGATGGTCACTTGGCTAACAGAGACCCTCAGTGATCCACAGCCCATCACAAGTCAGAAGTAAGAGTAGTGACTGTTAACTAAGGGCTATCTATGCAGATCCTAATCTGTGCTTATATTACTTTATTTGGGTTGAATGCATTAAAAAAATATATAATGATGTGATGCAAAGCTATGTACAGGTACGTTGTTTACGGGGTGTCTTGTAGGCAAAACAGAAATGAACTTACATGTAGCTATAAAAGCAAGTTACTCGGACAGAAAAAGAGTCAGCCGAGGATTCTCGTGCAAATGCATGTCTATTTTGTTTTTGAATGTCTTAACTGAGATACTGTGCACGGTATCTAAGGGTAATCTGTTCCAGATATTTATGACTCTGTTGAAGAAGAAATATTTTGCTTCGTGGGATTGGAAATGCTTTCCCATAATTTTGCAGGCATTACTTCTGGTTTGACTCAACCGGTCTATTTCAAAATATTTATTCACGTCTAAGTTGTCATACCCCTTCATGAGTTTGAAAACTTCAATAAGGTCACCCCTTAACCTGCGCTTCGTTAGGTTTAATAATTTAAGTTCTTCAAGGCGTTCCTCATATGGTTTGTTTCTAAGTTGTCGTATCATTTTTGTGATTCTTCGCTGTATTTTCTTTAATTTTTCTATGTCCTTTCTGTAGTATGGAGACCAGAACTGCACACAATACTCAAGATGGGGGCGCACTAATGAGCTGTACAAGGCAAGTATGATTTTTTTCCAATTTAAACTCGAAAGTTCTTCCAATAAAACCCACCAGCTTGTTTGCAATTTTAACCACCTCGGTGCACTGCTTACTCGGTTTTAGGTCATTTGATATTATCACACCAAGATCCTTTTCATTGTCTGTACTTGATAACTGGTAATTATTCATTTTGCAATTCGCGTGAACGTTATTACTTCCTATATGAAGTACTTTGCATTTTTCTGTGTTGAAGTTTGTTTGCCATTTTTCTGCCCAGCTTGCTAAAGTATTAAGGTCATTTTGTAACTGCTGCCACTGTAATTTTGAAGTTACTTTACTGGTTATTTTAGTATCACCAGCATATCTGGATACTTTACAATTTAGATCCTCATCAATATCGTTTATGTAGATAATATAACGTATCGGCCCAAGTACTGAACCTCGGAGAACGCCGCTAGTCACATTACGCCATTTGGATTCTTTTCTGTTTATCACAACTCACTGTTTTCTGTCTGAAAGCCAGTGTTGTAACCATTTCTGTGTATTTCCTTTTATTCCATGTGCTTCTACTTTGCTCATGAGACGTTTGTGAGGGACAGTATTAAATGCTTTCTGAAAGTCGAGGTAAATTGTATCTACTACTCTTGAGTCATCATACGATTTGTAAACATCATGGAAAAAAATCCAGTAAGTTAGTTAAGCATGAGCGACGATGTCTGAATCCATGCTGCAAGTCTTTAATTATATTATTTTCTTCTGAATAATTAACTACTTCATCTCTTGTGATTTTTTCCATTAACTTGCACACTGTTGATGTTAAGCTGATTGGTCTGTAATTTCGTGGGTGCGACTTATTTCCTTTTTTGAAAATTTGTGTTACATTTGCTAGTTTCCATTCGCATGGGATTTCCCAGTACTTAACGATTTATTGAATAAGACAGAGAGTGGCAGCAGTAACTCGTTTTTTGCTTCTTTGATAATTCTCGGTGATATTTTATCAGGGCCAGGGGTTTTGATTATATTCGTACTGTTTATGGCTGAGAGGATATCGCTATTATGGATAGCATACTTACTAAGGACTGTGCTATTTGCTTGGTTTGTGGGTAACAGTAGGTTTCTGGTGGTGTTTTCTACTGTAAAAACAGATGCAAAGTAATCGTTAAAAATGTTAGCCATTTCGACATCATCTTCTGTGTGTTTGCCACTGTTCGTTCCTAGAGGGCCTATTGATGTAGTCATAACCTTTTTATTTTTAATGTAACTGTAAAATTCTTTAGGATTTGCTTTGCACGTATTAGCAATGTGGATCTTCAGTGCTCTTTTGCTTTGTTTAATAAGTATTTTCGATATGCGGCGTAGAATTTCGTACTGTAATTTATCATCGTTATTTTGTGTAGTTTTATATTTATAGTGTGCCTGTTTTTTTGCTATTGAATTACTTTTAATTTCACTGGACTACCACTTGGTTTACTATTACCAGCTGGACGCCTGTTACGTAGTGGTACACATGACTTTATCGCTTCATTGAATTTTTAGGTGAATATTTCCCATGCTTGGATTATGTCATCGGTTTCAGACATTTGATTCCAATCTGTAGTTGCAAGTAGCGCTCTGAGCCTGGTGAAATCAGCTCTACGATAATCTGGGACCTTTTCTTTGCTCTCTGTTTCTTTTACTTTTTAAGTAGTAATATTAGACTGTATAATTCGATGATCACTGGAACTAAACTCAGGGCCGATTTCGACGAGGTGCAGGAGGTGGAGGAGGAGGAGGAGGAGGAGGAGGAGGAGAAGAAGAAGAAGAAGAAGAAGAAGAAGAAGAAGAAGAACAACAACAACAACAACAACAACAACAACAACAACAACGGCAATAACAACAACAAAGGACTAAAAGAAGAAATGAAGGAATTGACAAGAAGACTAAGCAGAGAGAGAGAGAGAGAGAGAGAGAGAGAGAGAGAGAGAGGGAGAGGAAAGGAGCAGACAATAATGAGGAAAGATTATAGTGTAGCATGTGAGGGAAGCGAAGAATTAGGAGAAGCGAGGGAAGGGGCTAGTGGGAGCCAGGGAAGCTGGAAGGATAGTGGAGGTGAAGGTTTAGTGCCTTTTTCTTTCGGGTGAAATATTTAAGTATAGGAATGTGGACAAGAAAAAAAATAAGTGTACAGTAGCTCCCAAATGTATCTTTAAAAAAAAGTACTATACATTCTGACACAATGGACGATGTATCTGACACGTGTTGCGTGAAGCGGCAACAAAATTGGTAGACCTGCATGCTGGGGAGTGGTTGCCATACACCTGCATATGCCCTGGGATTGTATATACCGTTTTCTAACTGACGTAATACTGATCACTTTGTGATATGTAGATATATTTGATGCTGTTATGGTGACAACTAGTTCGTTTTAACATAGGCACGGTTACTCTTTCTGTGGTTCATCTGTCATGCTTTCACAAATGCCAGCACAAGGTTATCAGCACTGTAGATAAATAGTATACAAGCTTTCCCAGAACTGATATATTTTGAGAAAGTGTTTATATAATATGTGATTATGACTGGGAGACATATGACACCCAGTGTAATGTGAACGGCACAAAAATATTAGACAAGTAGAGGTAAACGAAATGTAAAGACAGTAAAATAACTTATCTGAAACTAATCCCCAGAGCAGCGTATAAACCCATTTGTCACTGATACACCAGCCGTATTGTGGAGGTAACATGCGAGATTCATTCTTATATTAGACATATGTAAAATAAATACAAGGTAAAGTTAAACACACTTTGGGAGGCTCCTTTTATTCATTTAATAACCACTGTATCCACCGCCTGCACCCAGACCTCTGTTCAATCGACGCGACACCTACTATGAAGCTGTGCCATTCACGTAACGAAATACCACACCTCAATACCTTCCGACACCGAGATATTGCCACATTCGGGTAGTACGTATAATGATGTGTGGTTAAAATTGTCCGACATGCAGACCCTATAGGCTATTATTAACCTCTGCTTTGTTAATCTATTTGTAGTTGTGATAACGAAAGAATTGTGATGGGTATTTTTCTCATGCTGTTTAATAATCTGAGTTTCACTTATATTCAAGGGGGGCTGGGTGACTCAATGGTGGCGTGCGTAGCTCAAGACCGTGAGGTAGTGAGTTCGTGTTCCACCCGAGTAGCTACTCAGCTGAAAGTTTGCGCTTTCATCACCCTATCAGGACTATATGGTCTAATATAGGCCTAGCTCGGAGAATTCATTCCTTCACTTATATCCGAACATGACAACTCAGCCCATCGCAGTCAGATTTCGAACATGGCAACTCTGCCCGTCGCATTACTATGTTTCCCAAGATACATTTATCACAGTATAATGTGTGTAATGGTAATATTCTTTAACACAGAGGTATAAATATCGCTGAACTGTTACCATTTACAAGTCGATGGATGTTTGCAGTCACATAGTAGCGTTGATGTGTTTATTAGCAGTACCACCCACGATACCTAACCATGCGTACCAACCGCACCGAGACGACAAGTGGCCGGGAATAATGTTTCATTCTGTTTATTCTGCCATTCTTCGACCCACACTTTAAAGATACTTTTGGGAGCTACTGTACATGTACGAAGAAATACGAGTGAGTGCATGCATGCGTGACTTGTGTTTAATGTGACAATATGTGTGTGTACGTCTTGTATGCCGACTATGATTATATACCTGTGTGCATTTCCGGTTGTGGCTGAGTGGGTGCGATACTGGCTAGGTTGTTAATCTTGGAAGTGAGTTTACTGGGGGGGGGGGGAATTGTGGGGCGATGTTTGAACTGGGTAGGTTGTATATCGCCGCCAGGAACTCCTGGGTGCCATTAATTACTGGGCTCCGGAACTTCCGGAAGATTTATGTTTCGTTGTTTATATTTCACTCAAAGCCCCGCCCCGCCCCACCCCAATACAACCCACCCCACCCCACCTATCTAATCCGTCCCTCCCTCCATACCAACATTTCCCTTTCCTACCCCTACCCTCTCTACCCCATTTGCTCTATGCCTTGTCACTCTACTTCTGTTTCATTTTTTTCTATATATTCTCCTGTCTCACCACACTCCCCTCTTCCATACCATTTGTCTCATTCCCCTTCTGTCCCAATCGTTTCATACCCTTTCCACTCCCCAACTGTCCCACCACCTCTGCCTTCTGTCTAATTGTCTTTCACCCCAGATCCCTCTGTTCAGTCTGTCTTAATGTCTTTTCTCTCACCTGTTTCGACCCTGTCTTCTCTCTACCTGCCGTCCTGTCCCACATTTTCTTGTTTTTTCTATTCTGTTCTACTTGTTTAATTTCTCTCATATTTATCCCACTTGTTCCTCTCCCTCTCTCCCTCCTGTCTCACACCTTACTTGTCTCTCTCCTGTTCTGCAACACCCAACATCCCCTGGTGTCTGTCTCTCCTCCTCCCTTATCCTCCTCAACGTTTCTCACTTCTTCGCAGCCTGACTCCTATTACGACATAACTCCCTCTCTCTCTCTCTCTCTCTCTCTTTTTTTCCATGGCCTCATTCCTCCCACTCTTCTCTTTCCAGCTTCCCACTTTATCATTCTCTCTACCTTCATATTTCATTAATGCTCCACTGTCTCTCTCCCTCTGTTTCTCATACCACACACACACACACACACACACACAATCTAAGCTGTCAGTTCGCTTTTTCCCATACTATCATTTTGACGTGGAATATATTGTTAATATGAGAGGGATACGAAAAAGAAAGAAACATCTAAATCGAGCCAACAATCTCTCTCTCTCTCTCTCTCTCTCTCTCTCTCTCTCTCAATTACAGAATAGATTAACCTGCCCCGTCTCGTTGACGTATGGGTACGTTGCAACGATTTGCATTTGCCAGTCCCAGCAACGTACCAGTACGTCGTGCAATTGCAAGGTCCCTAATTTGCTAAATTTTCAATTTTCGCGGGTGATTTTTCGTATGTATACACGGGACACCTTCCTCTATTCCTCTACAAGATGCCAAGCAGGGACAATGCCTTACACTGCATAACCTCCCCCCTCCCCCCCTCACGCCATTGTCTTGGCAAAGGACCTGTTACCAGTGACCTGGCTAGTAAAGATATTCAGGGCCAGAGTTATTCCCCAATCGATGACAATGTGGAGGACAACGTTTACATAGCATTAGAAGAAGAAACAGCCAGAAATAATGATCAGGTAATGTGGCAAAAAAAGGTCAGGTATGGTGATTAGTTAGTGAGTGAAACAATGCTTATAATGCCTTTATTACTGCTTGAAAACCAATATACTCTCATACTACATATACATTCGTACCAAGTAAATAAGTAAATACCTTTTATGAGTGGATAAAATAGTTACCCTCCCATAGAACTCGTTTTCTTTGGTGCCAGCATGTTAGAAAACCCAGTCAGGTAAGGAGGAACTCCTATCTGGATTGGGTATTTTAAACCTCAGGTGAGCGATTTCTCTATGAATTTTCGATGTTTCTCACCAAAAGCGAAGGTTTTAGCCAAAAAAAAAAAAAATCGAAAATACCTCGGGACTGGGGGATGTCGGAGGTGCGGAAAACCTCGGGACGTGACGTGTTAAAGGAAATAACATTCTAAATCGAGCCCCTCCCTCGTTCAGTAAAAAATTACAGGTTTACTCCAACTCCTTCACTTTGCTCTCTTCTGAAGATGTGAATACATGAAAGCGCTAAGGATATATCTAGTTTCCTTTTCTTTGTGGATATCATCATTATATATATATATATATATATATATATATATATATATATATATATATATATATATATATATATATATATATATATATGTTGATAGAGGAAGGGCACAGGTGTTGATAAAGGGCAAGAGAAGGTGTGGCCTTGTTAGTGAGTCCGAAGTACAGCCGAATGTGACTGAATCAAAGGAGGTGTCATCAAGACTGATGTGGGTGAAAGCGAAATCTGAACGTGAGTTGTGGGTGTTTGTGAGTGCATATGGTCCTGGTAGTGAATGGGATGAAGAAGAGAGGGAGTCTTTCTGGAATGATGATAAGTGTCTGCAGAGATTTGGAGCGAATGTGAATGTGGTAATGATGGGAGATCTGAATGCCAGAGTGGGAAATGTAGCAGTTGAAGATGTAGTTGGTATGCATGGTATGCCTGGAAGAAATGAAAATGGGGAACGAATGATAGGGATGTGTGTTGAGCAAGAGATGGTGATTGGAAATACGCTGTTCAAGAAGAAAGATATTTATAAGTATACATGGGTGAGACAGGAGGGTGGAACGGTTGTGGATAAAGCACTGATAGACCATGTAGTTGTGTCTAGGAATGAAATAGGAAGATTGTTGGATGTGAGAGTTCTGAGAGGGGAGGGTGGGGGTATGTCTGACCACTGCCTGGTGGAGGGAAAGTTAAGAGTCGGTAAGAGATGGGTGAGAGCTAGGAGAGTTAGGTATGGCAAGGAGGTTTTGAAAGTGAGTGAGATGGATAAGAGAGAGAAAATGATAGAGTATCAGGAGATTTTGAAAGATGAGTGGAACGCAGTGAAAGATCAGGAAAATGGCAGTGTGGAGGAGGAATGGCAGTTGTTTGAGAGTGCTGTGGTGGGGCATGCAGAAGAGGTGTGTGGTGTGAGACAAGTTGGTGGTGGAGTAAGAAAAGGAAGTGAATGGTGGTGCGAGGAAGTAAGTATGGCTGTGGCTGAGAAGAGACGTGCATATAAAGTGTGGCTGGAGAGGAAGGATGAGGTGTCATATGAGTGGTATAAGGAAAAGAGGAATAGGGCGAGAAGGGCTGTGCGTGACGCTAAAGTGGCAGCAGATGAGAAGTGCGGTAGGCGGCTGACTGAGAATTATTAACAGTATAAGAAAATGTCCTGGAAGGAGGTTAAAAGGGTGCAAAAGGGAGAGTCTGGGAAGGAGGAGCAAGTAAAAGCGGAGGATGGAAGGATGTTAATAGAGATGGATGCAGTATAGAAGAGATGGGCAGAGAATTTTGAAAGATTGTTAAATGTAGAGGAGGAAAGGGTGGCTGAGATTGTGGCGGATGGAATGGTGCAAGGAATAAATGTGTTGGGAGAGTTGAATGATTCTTTGATCACGAAGGAGGAAGTGAAGAAGGCAGTAAAGGAGGTGAAAACAGGGAAAGCTGCAGGTATGGATGGGTGTGCTGTGGAATGCCTGAAGGGTGGTGGATTGACTACTGTTGACTGGTCAGTAAAATTGTTGAATGTGTGCTTTATGAAAGGTATGGTGCCAATTGACTGGGGAAGTGCTTGTGTGGTCCCGTTGTATAAAGGCAAGTGTACTAAGTATGAATGTACTAGCTTTAGGGGTATAAGTCTGTTGAGTGTCGTAGATAAGGTATACGGTAGAGTGTTAATTATGAGAGACAGAGAAGGTACAGAGGGAGTGATTGGTGATGAGCAGTGTGGCTTTAGGAGAGGGAGGGGATGCGTGGATCAGGTGTTCGCTGTGAGACAAGTGTGTGAAAAGTATTTAGCGAAAGGCAATGATGAGTTTTGGATATTCATGGATTTAGAGAAAGCGTATGATAGAAGTGATAGGGAGGCTTTGTGGACTAATTCAGATTGTATGGACTTGATGGTAGGTTACTAAAAGGAGTGATAAGTTTTTATGTAAATAGTGGAGCGTGTGTAAGAGTGGGAAATGCTGTGAGTGATTGGTTTCCCATGAGAGTGGGGCTGCGACAGGGATGTGTGATGTCGCCTTGGTTGTTGAATATTTATATGGATGGTGTTGTAAGGGAGGTGAATGCAAGAGTTTTAGGTGGAGGTCTGAGTCTGGTGAATGTTGATGGTGGAGAGGAATTTGAAGCAGCTGCTGTTTGCAGATGATACTGCACTGGTGGCTGATTCAGAGGAGAGATTGAGACAGTTGGTAGAAGAGTTTGGAAGGGTGTGTGAAAGGAGGAAATTGAAAGTAAATGAGAATAAGAGTAAAGTGATGAAGGGTACGAGGTTTGTAGATGGTAGGAGGATGAATATAGTTTTGAATGGTGAGTTGCTTGAGGAGGTAGAGTGTTTTAAATATTTAGGGTCACATGTTGCTGTAGATGGAAGAATAGATGCAGAAGTGAAGTTTAGAATGAATGAAGTAGGTAAGGTGCTGGGAGGAATGAAAAAAGTGTTTAGATGTCGTTCACTTAGAATGGATGTAAAGAGAAGCTGAATGAGGGTGCTGTGGTACCGACTGCTTTACATGGGGCTGAAACATGGAATAGGGGTGTAGCAGCGAGGAAAAGTTTGAATGTAATGGAGATGAGGTGTCTGAGGTGTATGTGTGGAGTGACGCTTATGGATCGAGTGCGAAATGATGAAGTGAGATGGAGAACTGGAATTGTTTGGGAGATGGCTGGTAGAGTTGAGCAGAGGGTGTTACGATGGTTTGAGCATTTGAGAGAATGGATAATGAGCAATTGGTGAAAAAGATAACTAGATCTGATGTGAGAGGTGTAAGGCTGAGAGGGAGACCACGAATAGGATGGATGGACAGTGTGAAGAGAGCGCTGGATGCAAGAGGGATGTCTGTTGAGCAAGGAATAGTGGCTGTGAGTGACAGAAATAAATGGAGAGAAATTGTGAATGAATAAATGATGACGCAGCCCTGAGGGGATATTCTCCCGCATTTGGTCTGATCAGTTAGTCAGGTCAGGTGTGGGTAAAGGGATGGGTCTATTATGATGTGGCAGGGGTAAACCAGCTCTGCTGTCGGGCCCTGCTGCGGATATCACTGATTGCACTGTGCAGTGGAACTTTGTGCGGTGTAGTGCGGTGAAGTTCTGTCTCTTCTCCCCTTTGGGGCTAAGATGCGAATGAATGTTTGAATGGATGAGTAAATGGGGAGTGTGTCGTCCTGTCTCGGCTACCTCCCTTTCCTTGGGGGAAGCAGCCTAGGTATATATATATATATATATATATATATATATATATATAAAATGTTTTACAGGGGAAATGAAAAAAAAAAAATCTTCCTAATCAGGCCCCAAACTCTCTCTCTCTCTCTCTCTCTCTCTCTCTCTCTCTCTTACTCTGGTAATTCCCTGAAGCTCCACTACGTTCACTTGAGCCAGACTTAGTACTCGGGCTGTCTTGAACTGCAGCGAGAATACCCGGAATTGTAGGTGCCAGGCAGTTCAAGGCGGTGTTTACCCCAGCTTAGACAAAGATGAAAGAAAACGAAGATTGATTAGATATATCGTTTTACATTGCAATATATATGTATGAATATATTGCAGTGTCCCTCTTGCACATGCCTAACATGGACGGCCAGCTCTACCATACATGTTAAGGATGTGTTCTACGGATCCCAAGGAACAACAGATCCATAGGGCTGAGAACTACATCTTTCCCTCAATGAAGTGGCCCTCTTCCACCCTTCACTTCACGCATGGGTGAAGGTATGTAAGGATTCTGGAGTGTAGGCTGCTAAATGCAAGTGGAAATTTGTGTTGGAATGTCTGGGTTTGTAAGTGAGAGTTCACAGGTCACCATGATATACATTCATTTTTGGGACCCAACTTTCTCGGAGTCGAACTGCATCAACGATCCTAATATTGTTATGTGAACAGGGACTTGGAGGAAAAGGGCTCTACCCACCATTCTGACCTGCCCGGGAATCAAATTTGGGGCCTTCTCCCTGCAAGCAGGATGTGCTACAGTCAGCTCCAATGTGAGATTGACGTGTGGGACACTTTAAAGTGTTAGTCGGCTGAAACTTCGATAAACTCCGAAATGACATACTTCTGTTGCTCGTTTTGATGCCACTGGCTTTTTCTAGAAATATGGTGGCGAATTTTTAGAGGTACACTGAATGCTTATAAATTTCTGGGACAATTTAGTTTTGTTGCTAAATTTTGCCTTTTTCGGCTTCTTTTCCAGATATATTGTGGTGATTTGTGAAAACATCCACTTCAGTAATACATATTACTTTTCCATAAGATACTGTATCCAATTATGTTGGTAAGTCTGTTGTAGAAACAGTTTGCAAGACAACTGACTTTTGGTGCTGCACTTCACCATCCTTGTACATATCTTACAATGTTCTCCCTCAGTGAAGTGACAAGGAAGGGAAGACTGAAAATAAGGTAGAAGGAAGCAAAATTAGTAACCTCCCTCACATATACTAATATGGTAGACCATCCAGTAAAGGATGACATGAGTTAGTTGTAGTCTTCCCTCCATCGTCTGCTGTTCGTATGCTAGAGGTAGGAATAGTTGCCATCAAAAGCTACGATGGAGGACAAAAGAAGCATAATGACTACTCGTACTCCTCCGTTATAAAGGCAGATAAATTGAATATACTGGTATCTGCGAGAGGCGTCACGTCCACCCGCACACCATACCCTCATCATGATTAACACGGCCTTACACCACCTCACCTCGCTCTGTAACCTGCATAATAAAAGCTAAAACCACAGCATGTTTTAGTTACCCGAGAAATAATTTTACGTCTAATATCCGGTTGTTCAATTAGCGAAAAGAAATCCCTCATAGCAAAGTTAAAAATTTTTCTCGCTTTACAAAATTACCAAAAATTAAGAACTGCATATTTAATTCTAAATCACACTACACGACTTACTTCATCTCAGAGAAACCTGCCGCCCATTTGTCTGTATGTGTAGTTGGCTTCCAGGGTTTCGCTGCCTCTCTGCATCAGGGATATGTCTTGTATAATGCTACTTAACATTCTCTTGTACCGGTATGCTACAAACAGAAATTACAGTACTGTATATCGATTTTTCAGTGATATACATAGCATACAAAGCACTATGCAGGCGAACCTGCAAAACACATCACAAATGAAGAAAAACTACAAAGCCTCCTATGCCAGCGAGAATACGGCCATCACATCACATTCTCATTAACGACATAACACTTTTATCCGTAAACCTGCAGATTCAGAAGGCTACCATCCACCTCTTCCATAACAAACTCTTAAAATTTATAAAACTTTTCCCTACATTCTTATCGTTTGTGAGGCTACTTTGCATCCCTTTCCTAGAGCCTCTGTTTTTTTTGTTTTTTTTCTTTACAGCATAACAAACTTTCATATTCTATCTTATACTGTAGGCAAGACACCCATGTAGCTGAAAGCGGCAATTACTGAAAAACTCTGGGACTTTTTCCCACCCAGGTGCCAGTAAGCAGAATATATTTAACATTTCGTCTTTTCCTTTCAAATTTTCATGCTAGTTATTTTATATTGCACAGCTGTCGTTCTCAGTTTTCCTGTCATTTTACACTGGAGGGTTTAATCAGTAAGGGAGAGCCTCAACTTTTGTTAGCCTCGTCATACTCTCGTTTGGTGAAACGTTATCAGCCTACTATGGCCGTTGTCATATGATCTTATGTACCATACACCTATTACATACTGACATAGTTTACAAAAATAACTTCTTGCGGGATTAAGACGCCTGGTGGTCTTGTGGTAGTGTACTGGAGCCGAGGTGACAACCGTACCTTACAGGCAACGGATTGGATCTCATTTAGGTTAAAGGTGTGCTCTGTATCACTGCCAGGTTCGTAGGTCAGCCTCGTACTCTAAAGTGTTGTGGAGTACCGCATGGATGGTGGGTGTTAGTGCAGAAGTAGTGACATGTGGAGGTGTATGATACGTAGGAGGACTACTGGTTCTTGAGATCAAGCTGTGAAGCCTATGCCCACGGTCGGACACACACACACACACACACACACACACACACACACACACACACACACACACACACACACACACAAATGGAAGCCAGGTCACTAATGGATTAAGTACTGAGAAATCTGTCAGTTTCTTTAACCCTTGGGTGTTTAGAGTTGTTTAGAATTGAGGAAATGAACATTTTCAAAACTTAATAAAGGGAGGAAACCGCAGGGTAGGGGTCTATGTGCTTCATAACTATGAGCTGATTGGTGGACGGCGGTGGACTAAGTACTTTTCCGGAAAAATCTCAAACGCACGAACCCTTAGCACAAATAGCTGAAGATGGAAGGATGAAGATGTGCGACTAAGTTAGTCTCCATTAAGTTGGTGTATGTAATACCTGTCAATATCCCTTCGAAAGATACAATTGTCAGGATCAATCAATCAATCAATCACTTCCTGTGGCACCCCACGGGATGCACAGGGCCTCGATGAACTCTCTCCACCAATATTTGTCTCTTGCCATCTCCTTCAGGTCCCACCAACACTCCTCTCCTGCTTCTCTTTTCATTGTCCTCAACCAGGTTTCCCTCGGCCTACCTCTTCCTCTTCTTCCTCTAGCAATCCACTCTGGCACATCCTGTATTAAACAACCTTCTTTTCTGTATATGTGCCCCAGCCACTTCCAGCGAGACAGTCTCACATATTCATCGGCTGGTTCACCTCTCGTAATATCCCTTACTCTTTCATTTGTAACTCTGTCTTGCCACTTTACCCAAGAATCCTTCTCAGTATTTTATTCTCAAATCCTAATACTTTCTGATCTGTTGCAATTGTACTGTACCATGACTCAAGCCCATAAATTAAAACTGATCTAACCATGGACTTGTAAATTTTCATTTAAGTATGTACCAAAAGCATATTATTATTCCAAACAGATTTCAACATTCCAACAGCTCGCCAAAGCTGTCTAATCCTCTCCTCAATTTCGTTGTTTAATGATGCATTAGATGATATAATCGTTCCCAGATATTTAAAGTTTTCTACATTCTTAATCACATTATTCCCAATTACATAATCGATTTGGTTCTCCACGTTCATATTAATAATTTCAGTCTTTCCACAATTTATTACCAATCCCACTTTTCCTCCTTCGACCACCAGACAATCAAACACCCTCTGCATCTCGTAAATACTTCCGCAAATCAGTACAATATCATCAGCTTAGTCCAAATCCATCAGCTTCTTATTTTCTTTCCAGTTAATTCCTGCACCTGTTCCCCTTACAACCTTTTTCATAACATAATCCATTACCAAAACAAAGAGCAATGACGAAAGAACTCCTCCTTGAATCACTCCTGACCTAACTTCAAATGGATCACTCAAAGAACCACCCACCATTACCTTACAAAAAGTACGTTCATGCAGGTTTCTAATAATATTTACAAACTTTTCTGGTATACCGTAGAGTCTCAAAATGTCAGAGAGAAAAAAAAAAAAGGGGTGATTGGGGTCGAAAGACAAAAAGGTTAGGGCTGGAGAATGCACAAGATTAGGGTTGAAGGACAATTAGGTCTGAAGTTGAAGGCTGCTCGGTGAACAACAAAGCCAAGGTTACGGCCGAGGGATGTCGAGGGTAAAACCAATGGATGCCAAGACCAGGAACGAACGGAACACGTATTAAGGCTAGGACAGAAAGATGTCAAGGCCAGGAATGAAAAATGGCAGAGCCGAAGAACACCAAGGTTAAGATCAAAAGAAGTTAAATTGTGAAAAAAAAAAAAAAAATCTGTTACCGTAAGCATTTGTCTTGTGAGCATTCTTCGTATCAGCATATATATATTTTGAACATTTGTCTTCTAAGTATGCGTGTTGTGTGCATGTGTCCTGCAAACATATGTGTTACAAATGTATGCTTTGCAATTACTTCTTGTTTGTATAAACCAGATGGTTCGTATATTGCTGTCTTCGGTTTTGTGTATTGGTGGCAACGCTCAAACTCCTGGTGTGAGGAGCGAACACAGTCTGAATGCTACTTGGAAATACTTGTAACACAATGAATCACTATGCGTATTGAAACACAAACTTGCTTCTTGAAAATACTTATTACACAATGACTCAGTATAGAAGCACAAACTATAACTCACGAACAGGATTATGGCAAACACACAATAAGGTAAGTTCAACAGTGATAACACTGAATGAGCCGTCCCTGTAATACAAAAGAACCGGGATGCTTAATATATGTACCTCCCTGCATATTGTGAGCCTTTGCTTTGTGAACGATTATTATGAATGTGAGGAACGAGACGGAATAGATAAAGATCGGGTGAGGGTGGGAGGGTGAGGGATGGAAGGATTTTCGAGTATACAGGTAAACAGGCGAGAGCGGGAGGGAAAAGGGGGAGGGGGGAGCAGACCCTGACATAAACCTGTCAGATGATCCCGGTAAAGACCCGAACGAAAAATTACACACACACACACACACACACACACACACACACACACACACACACACACACACACACACACACACACACACACACACACACACACACTCACTTACTTAAAGCTTTCCTTCTGCTGCAGATGACGACTCCTACTATATCCACAATATTGGTGTGTTTCTCATTTTCCTTGATGCCTACATGTGTGACTGTGCAGACCAATCCTGGATCCGCAGACTTTACTACACAGTCGGTATATCAAGTCCGAGTGTGCTGGGAGAACTCTGTTTTGATCGTACTGTTCCTCACTTGTCTATGCTTATCTATGGCCAGGTTCCGAGCTTCGTGAAGATGAATGGTTGGTTCGGTGGCTACTGGGCGACAGTCGGCCGGTCGACAGGAAAACTAGGCGACACCCAACTGGTCGACAAGATAAATGGGCGACTGTCAACTGGGCGACAATATAAATGGGCGAATACCAACTGGTCGACAGAATAAATCGGCGACTGCCAACTGGGTGACAGGATAAATGAGCGACAACAGCCAAACAAGTGGACGGACAACTGGCCGACAATTAGACAATTAACAATTCTACTCCACCTGAAGAGTGTGGGGTACAGTGTTGTTCCTTAATTTATAAAAATGCATAATAAAGTCTTTTTAAACTTTTCATAAAAAAAAAGCCTTAATTTTTAATCAGTGTCCATGTCTGTTGTGTGTAATATTATTATTACTGTTCGTATAATTTACTATTTACATAGTGAAAATTCTCACCCAGTTGTTTCATAATAAAGGCTTAATTTTTAATCAATGCCAATGTCTATCATGTCTGATATTATTATTATTGCTATAATATACTATTTACATAGTGAAAAGTCTCACCCAGCTGTCATGTCTAATTAGCAGTTGCCCAGACATGTCGGCCAGTTGACTGTCGCCTAGTTGTCCTGTCGGCCAGTTGGTTGTCGCCTAGTTGTCATGTCGACCAGTTGGTTGTCGCCTAGTTGTCAAGTCGACCAGTTGACTGTCGCCTAATTGTCATGTCGACCAGTTGACTGTCGCCCAGTTGCCCTGAACCGAATGGTTCCTTCATTGTAGAGGGCTTGCCATTATCGGCTGTCCGAGGCACTGGATTCAAGATCTTTTGGTATGATCTTGCACTTCAGAATTGTCCTTATATGATCTTTATATCTCTTCTTCTGCCCCTCTGGGTTGGAGCGCGCTGCAGGGAGTTGGCCATACAGAATCTGAGTGGAAGACGGTGCTCAGGCGTGCGGAACACGTGTCTGATCCATCCCAGCTGCTTTTTAAGTAGCTTAGTTTCTTTCTTGATTGACTTCACCCACTGGAGAAATTCCGAGTGAGGGACTTATCCTCCTATATGGGTCCTAGGAGGTGATGTAAGCATCGGACGTGAAATGACTCAAAACGTTTGATGTGGCGCTGGTAGTTAGCCCAGGATTCAGCACCGTATAAGAGGGTGGAGTGGCGTACAGCAGTATATACTGATACCTTTGACTCAATTTTGAAGTTGATGTTTTCAAAGACTGCATCTGCGACGTCCAAAAGGGACAGAGGCATGATTGATTCATAGAAGGACTTACGCATGGATGTTATGTTTATCTGTTAACACACTCCCAGTGCAGGTATAATTCTCCACCTGTTTTATATTTTCGCCATTTATCTGCAGGGTAAATGTTGGAGACGATGGAGATACTCTGTTGTGGGGCTTCCATGTGCGTGGACAGCTCAGTGTTCAGCGTATTGTACTTCTAGGAAATGAGCTATTTCAGTCGCTGATTGTGCTTTAAGATATCTGAGATTAAATAAGTTACCGTCTGGGCGGAACTGGAGTTTTATTCCATCATCAGGGTTCATTTGTTGGTGACTCAGCAAGGTGGTTGCAGTTAGATAGATGCAGAAAATGACAGGAGCCAGGACACATCCTTGCTTCACTCCGACGTCCACGTTGGAGGGTTTTGGATATTCTCCCACGTATGGAAACACGAGCATTCACGTTGTCAGTGTCTCTTCAGGATGGCAAGAAATTTGGAACCCCAAACTTTGAAAGAGCATTTCATACATGTTCTCTGTTGACAGTATCAAGTGCTTTTGCAGGATCAATGAATTGAATATTCAAGTCACGGTTCTGCTCGTAGCATTTCTCTTGTATCTGTCGGACAACAAAAACCATAGCACAGGTGCTTCGTTCTTTCCGAAATCCACATTACGTTTCAGGAAGTGTTTACTCAGTGTGATGTTTTGTCAGTCTGGATAGCGTTATCCTGGTTAGACCTTTGTTAACATTCAAAAGGAGCGAGATACCTCTGTTGTTGTCACAATTGTGCGGTCCCCTTTTATATTGTACATGGTCACAATACTAGAAGTAAGCATTTTTGATGAAATTTGTTCTTGCTTCCATATAGTTAGTATGAGATCATGGAGGAACTGGTGGAGTCCGTGGCCACCCTCTTTTGATTAATCCAGATGGTATGCCACCAAAGCCAGGGCTTTTGTTATTTTATAGAGATAGGATGGACTGAACAGTTTCTGCAAGTGTAGGTGGGACACACACACACACACACACACACACACACACACACACACACACACACAGAAGAGATGGAAATAGGGTGGAAGTGGGTGGAGGGATAAAATGGCGGGAATGGAGGTTATAGAGAGCAGGGGAAAAGAGTAAAGGAGACAGGAGATGACTGAAGACAAGGAAGGAGGGAGGAAAGGCGATACGGGTAGAAAGAAAACAAGACTGTAAAAGAAAATGCTGGAAGGAAGACGAGGGAACTGGTGAGAGGCGAAAAGAAAAGAGTACAGCAGATGATATGATACAAGAGAGGAGAGTAAAGGAAGAAAGAACATTATAAGACACTGGGGTGGGGAGAGATGATGACTGGTAGTGGTGAAGGATGATAACATAACATGGGACAGGTCGGAATGGAAAAAGGCCAAGAGAAAAAGGAAAGATGAATGTATATGAAACTAATGGTAGAACAAGATTAGAAACCATCCAACACTCACAATACAACTTTCTGTCCACGAAATATAACAAAATTATCTGTCTATCCATCTATCTATATCTATCTATCTGTCTATCAATCCATCTATCTATCTACCTCTATCTGTCTATCTATCAATCAATCTATCTATCTATTGTCTGTCTATCTATCTATCTGTTCATCTATCTATATGTCAGTCTATCTATCTATCTATTTATCTATCTATCTATTTATGTTTATATGACCGTTTTGCTCAGGATTGCGGAAGTCTGTCAAGAAAAAAAAAATGTGGCAAAGTGGAAGGGCAGGAAGGGCTGCTATTACGGACTATCAGATCTATACCGAGAGTCGGACATCTAGAAGAAAATGTGGAGAGAAATGAGAGGTAGAAGACACTACCAATCACAGTTAAAGACCCACAAAATATATAAAGAAACTTATTAATATCATGTTGTAATTTTTAGAAATAACGTTGTAAATAAATTTAACAGGGTGAGCATAATTGTTTGCTAGACTTTCTGCGAGATGTAGTCGGTTTAAATTAATTAATAAATATATTTTTAAAGAAAATGGATGCACGACCAGAAAGACGGAGACGGGACGCTGAAAAACAGGCAAGGCAAAGAGTGACACTGCAATGAAAGATAACCCTATGAGATGGAAATGAAATATGAGTACTGTCCTTCCAGCCCCCCTTTCTCTACCACCAACTTCCTGTTCTTCATCTTCTTCCCGTTCTTCGGCACCGTCTCCATTACAGAACGAAAGCCGAGCAGAATATGTTTAAGGGGAAAGAAAACGTCAATTTCTTGTCCTACTCCTATTTTTTTTTTCCTTATCTATCTTCTTGTCCTTCTTTTTCCACTCGTTATGAAGACGGGATTTAAGAAAGAAAGCAACATTTAATCAACAAATTATAACTCTATTTTCCATTTTCTTCGTCTTCCTACCCTTCATCTTTCAGTCTTCCATAGCTCTCTGTATCTTCTCCTCCACTCTTCTCATTTTCCCTCTTTATTTCCTCACTTTCTTCTTCCTTTTCTCATTCTCCCTCTCACCCTCTTCCTTTTCCTTCCCTCCTCCTTCCTCCTGACCACCTTCCTCTCCTTCTCTCCCTCTTTCTCCATCTACATCCACTTCCGCCACAATAATGAGTGCAGTAAAACAAATGCGTCACACCACCGTCTTCCTCTTGCCTTCCCACATTCCTCTTCTTTACTCCTCGCCTTCTCACTTGGTCTGGTTTTTATTCTCTTCTTATTTCTCTATCATCATCATCATCATCATCATAATCACCGGTCTTCCTTTCTTCTCCTCTCACCTCTTCCTTTGGTTTTTCTTTCTCCTCCCCTTCCCCCTCCTCCTTCTCCTCCCACCCTTCCTCCTACTCCTATCTCATTTTCATCCACATCTTTTCCCATCAAGGAACCACGTAGATATTCCTAAAGATACATTCATAAACATATTCTAACTGTTTTTCCTATTCCAATGCAAGGGTACGATAACAAATACAAGGGGTGCCAGGAACAACAAACCTCGGCCGACAGCAGTTTTTTTATTGCTGTTAAATACTGACTCATTTCTGCCATTTTGGTTCTGTGTACACAAAAAGTCTAAGGTAGTGGCGCAAATGTTTTCAAGATGCGCCCCCTGATAATCCGTGATCTTGCGTTCGGCTTTTCGAGGTCACTCAAGGTCATAGGTCATGCTTCCTAATGAAGGCCCATATGAGACTCCCTACATCTTGGTAGTAGTAAATATCTCTATCTTCAACGAGTTTTGAGTTACAGCCACCTGAAAACCCGTAACCTTAAGCTTGACCTTTCAGAGTCACTTACGGTCAAAGGTCAAGGTACCAGTTAAAAACCCATACGGGATTTCCAGTTTGTTGATAATAATAAATATCTCTCTACAACCAATTTCGAGTTGTAGCCCCCTGAATATCCGTGACCTTGAGTTTGACCTTTCGAGGTCATTCAAGGTCAAAGGTCTTGCTGCCAAATGAAAGCCCATTTTACGAGTTCCTGTATGTTCATAATAGTAAATACCTCTATCTTCAACCAGTTTCAAGTTATTACCCTCTGACAATCCGTGACCTTGATTTTAAACTTTCAAGATCACTCTATTACGCTCCAAATGTAATAACTTTTCTTTGGGACCAGTGCCCATATATCCGGAAAGGTCCATGTAATTTCATATAGCTGTTTTTCCTTAATGTTGCTAACGAACGAACAAACAAACAAACAAACATGACCAAAAACAACCTCTCGGACTCCGTCCGGGCGAGGTAATAAATATTGGTCATATAAAAGAGTCTCATCATTACAGAAGCATTCTGCTTCCTTATTCTGCTCTGCACATTTCTTCTTATTGTTTGTGTACGTGTGTGTGTGTGTGTGAGAGAGAGAGAGAGAGAAAGAGAGAGAGAGAGAAAGAGAGAGGAGGAGGAGGAGGAGGAAGAAGAGGAAGAGGACGACCAAAACGACAGCGAGAACAAAAATTATAAATAATTCTCTCTCTCTCTCTCTCTCTCTCTCTCTCTCTCTCTCTCTCTCTCTCCTACATGCTTTTCCTTCTTCTACCTTCTTCCTTTTCATTTTCTTCACTCTATCTTAACGCAAACATGAGGAAGGGCTAAGGAAGATATCCTGAAGAAGTGAAAACAAAAATATCATTAATTCACATGTCCCCTCTCTTTCTCCATCAGCATATTTCTCTTACTGGTTCATTTAATCACAAAAGCGGAAGGAAGGAATAACAAAAGACGTTAATGAAAGGAAACACGACAACTGGACATTATTGCTCTTCTCCTTCCTCCTTCTTCATCATTCCTTTTCCCATAAACTGTCTCCATCACACTGGAGAAAAAAGGCAATTAGAAAAATCACGTGTAAAAGAAAACATGAAATAAAAGGCACCACTCTCCTGTCTTCTCACTCTCTCTCCTACTTCGTTTACTTCTAGTCCTTTTCGTCATTCCTGCGGCACATACAGGATTAATGTAAGGAATAATAACAAAAGCCGATATTAACGAAGGTAAATACTTGAGAATAATACAAATATATTTTCCTTCCCATTTCTTCCCCTATTTCAACAGCAGAGGAAGTTACAAAAGAGGGGAGGGGGAAGAAGGAAAAAAAACTTGCATGTGTAAGTTTCTCATCAGTTTTTAACTTCCTGTATTTCACCCAAAGAAATAAAATAAAACAAAAATGATGCTACGCTTCGAAGGAGAGACAGACAGACAGACAGACAGAGAATGGCACACTCGTTTTTCTTCGTTCCTCTTGTTCTTCCTTCGTTTCTTCTTTTCTGTCCTCTTCCTCCTGCATTTAACCGGAAAAATCAAAACCAGAAAAAGAAAAAGGATACTAAACAGAGGGCAACGCACACGCACACACACACACACACACACACACACACACACACACACCATTTATCTCTCTTCCTCTCATTCTCTTTCCCTCTCCATACTACGCGACTACAAAAGAAGGAAATGAAAAAAAGCAAGATAAAAATTGAGGAAGAAATTAGCGTGCGTGCACAGATTATTGTTCTCTGTCTTCATCTTCATTCTACCTTTCTTTTTTATCCATCAAGAAACAAAGAAAAAAAGAAAAAACGGAAGGGAGGAAGACAAATAAAAAAAGTGATGGAAGGAAGGAAGGAAGGAAGTGAAAAAGCAAATGAATGGAGGCTCGATGAAAAAGAAGGAAAACAAAGAAAGAACAAAAAGAAAGAAAGAAAAGAAGGAAGAATAGAAAAAAAGAAAGAAAAGGAAGAAGAATGACAAAAAAAGGAAGAAAGAAAGAAAAAAAGAAGAGGTAAGTGAAAATGAACTACACAGACGGAACAAACCTAGTTTTCTCATAGTCTTCCTTAATTTCTTGCGTGATTTTCTAAACAGCACTGTGTTCCATTATTTTCATAGCGACCTGACTCTTTCGGTTGGAGGGTTTGGTGGGAGGGAGGCGTTCACAAGCATTATTACCTCCGCCAAAAACGCTGTCTTTTGGGATCACTTTGTTACCAACGTTATGAAAATAAAGTATTTAATGGAGCCGCATCAGAGTTCAGACAAAACTTATGGACTATTTTGTAGTGAAAATGGCTGAATTTCAGAAAAGGCCAAAGGCGAAGGTCCAAAGTGGGATGAGTTCTGCCTTAGTGGTAGGAGTCCTCTCTGAATGCTCTTGTCTTTCCTTGGAATCCCTGTCTTACTGTAAATCTTACCATCCTGAACATAAGCTGCCTTACATCAGCCAACCAACTTACTGCAGTTATCCTATTGTCTTATGTATCGACCTTCTTCCTCCTCTTCCTCTACAGTGGAGAAAGAGAGAGAGAGAGAGAGAGAGAGAGAGAGAGAGAGAGAGAGAGAGAGAGAGAGACAGACAGACAGACAGACAGACAGAGACAGACAGACAGACAGAGAAAGAGGATTATGAATTTCAATAAGCAATATAAAGACATCCCGTCATCACAAACGTGGGTGCCAGACTGTGACCGTGGGAGGGAAACAACGATTTTACCCGCTCCATCAGCCACCCTCTCCCTCGTACTGTATGTTCAATGGCCCGCATTTGAGTGACTTCTTCCTCCCCTCCTCGCCTTCCCTCGCCCCCCCTCCCTCCTCGTTATCCACCCTTGCCCCTGCTTCCCCCAGTGTTTCACACCTTTTGGGCTGGACAGCACCAAACCACCTTAAATTCCTTCTTTCCTTTCGTACTAGTACAACATTATTTTGCATACTATTTTACATACTAGAGTGGGAAATGTAGCAGTTGAAGGTGTAGTTGGTATGCATGGTGTGCCTGGAAGAAATGAAAATGGGGAACGAATGATAGGGATGTGTGTTGAGCGAGAGATGGTGATTGGAAATACGCTGTTTGAGAAGAAAGATATTTATAAGTATACATGGGTGAGACAGGAGGGTGGAAGGGTTGTTCATAGAGCTTTGATGGATTATGTGGTTGTGTCTAGGAATGTAATAGGAAGATTGTTGGATGTGAGAGTTCTGAGAGGGGAGGGTGGAGGTATGTCTGACCACTACCTGGTGGAGGGAAAGTTAAGAGTAGGTAAGAGATGGGTAAGAGCTAGGAGGGTTAGGTGTGGCAGGGAGGTTTTCAAAGTGAGTGAGTTGGATAAAAGAGAGAAAATGACAGAGTATCAGGAGAAATTGAAAGATGAGTGGAACGCAGTGAAAGATCAGGAAAATGGCAGTGTGGAGGAGGAATGGCAGTTGTTTAAGAGTGCTGTGGTGGGGCATGCAGAAGAGGTGTGTGGTGTGAGACATGTGGGTGGAGGTGTAAGTAAAGGAAGTGAATGGTGGTGCGAGGAAGTAAGTATGGCTGTGGCTGAGAAGAGACGTGTATATGAAGTGTGGCTGCAGAGGAGGGATGAGGTGTCATATGAGAGGTATAAGGAAAAGAGGAATAGGGCGAGAAGGGCTGTGTGTGATGCGAAAGTGGCAGCAGATGAGAGGTGGGGTAGGCGGCTGACTGAGAATTTTCAACAGAATAAGAAAATGTTCTGGAAGGAAGTGAAAAGGGTGCAAAAGGGATAGTCTGGGAAGGAAGAGCGAGTAAAAGCAGAGGATGGAAGGATGTTAATTGAGATGGATGCAGTAAGGAAGAGATGGGCAGAGTATTTTGAAAGATTGTTAAATGTAGAGGAGGAAAGGGTGGCTGAGATTCTGGCAGATAGAAGGGTGCAAGGAATGAAGGCGTTGGGAGAGTTGAATGATTCTTTGATCACGAAGGAGGAAGTGGAGAAGGCAGTAAAGGAGATGAAAACAGGGAAAGCTGCAGGTATGGATGGGTGTGCTGTGGAATGCCTGAAGGGTGGTGGAGTGACTATTGCTGACTGGACTGTTGAATGTGTGCTTTGTGAAAGGTATGGTGCCAGTTGACTGGGCAAGTGCTTGTGTGGTCCCATTGTATAAAGGCAAGGGTGATAAGTATGAATGTACTAGCTTTAGGGGTATAAGTCTCTTGAGTGTTGTAGGTAAGGTTTATGTTAGAGTGTTAATTATTAGAGTTAGAGAGGGTACAGAGGGAATGATTGGTGATGAGCAGTGTGGCTTTAGGAGAGGGAGGGGATGCATGGATCAGGTGTTTGCTGTGAGACAAGTGTGTGAAAAGTATTTAGCGAAAGGCAAGGATGTGTTTTGGGCATTCATGGATTTAGAGAAAGCGTATGATAGAATTGATAGGGAGGTTTTGTGGACTGTTTTCAGATTGTATGGACTTAATGGTAGATTACTAAAAGGGGTGAAAAGTTTTTATGTAAATAGTGGGGCGTGTGTAAGAGTGGAAAATGCTGTGAGTGATTGGTTTCCCGTGAGAGTGGGGCTGAGACAGGGATGTGTGATGTCGCCTTGGTTGTTTAATATTTATATGGATGGTGTTGTAAGAGAGGTGAATGCATGAGTTTTAGGTGGAGGTCTGAGTCTGGTGAATGTTGATGGTGGAGAGTGGAATCTGAAGCAGTTGCTGTTTGCAGATGATACTGCACTGGTGGCTGATTCAGAGGAGAGATTGAGACAGTTGGTAGAGGAGTTTGGAAGGGTGTGTGAAAGGAGGAAATTGAAAATAAATGAGAATAAGAGTAAAGTGATGAAGTGTACGAAGTTGGTAGACGGTAGGGGGATGAATATAGTTTTGAATGGCAAGTTGCTTGAGGAGGTAGAGTGTTTTAAATATTTAGGGTCACGTGTTGCTGTGGATGGAAGAATAGATGCAGAAGTGAAGTTTAGAATGAATGAAGTAGGAAAGGTGCTGGGAGGAATGAAAAAAATGTTTAGATGTCGTTCGCTTAGAATGGATGTAAAGAGAAGGCTGTATGAGGGTGTTGTGGTACCGACTGCATTGTATGGGGCTGAAACGTGGAATATGGGTGTAGCAGAGAGGAAAAGTTTGAATGTAATGGAGATGAGGTGTCTGAGGAGTATGTGTGGAGTGATGCATATGGATCGAGTCCAAAATGATGAAGTGCGAAGGAGAACTGGAGTTGTTTGGGAGATGGCTGGTAGATTTGAGCAGAGGGTGTTGCGATGGTTTGGGCATATGGAGAGAATGGATAATGAGCGATTAGTGAAAAAGATAACTAGATCAGATGTGACAGGTGTAAGGGTGAGAGGAAGACCACGAATAGGATGGATGGACAGTGTGAAGAGAGCGCTGGATGCGAGAGGGATGTCTGTTGAGCAAGGAAGAGTGGCTGTGAGTGACAGAAATAAATGGAGAGAAACTGTGAATGAATAAATGATGACGCAGCCCTGAGGGGATATTCTCTCGCATTTAGTCTGATCAGCTAGTCAGGTCAGGTGTGGGTAAGGGGATGGGTCTATGATGAAGTGACAGGGGTAAACCAGCTCTGCTGTCGGGCCCTGCTGCGGATGTCACTGATTGCACTGTGCAGTTGACCCTTGTGCGTTGTAGTGCTGTGAGGATCTGTTCCTTCTCCCCTCTGGGGCTAAGATGTGAATGAATGTGTTTGAATGGATTAGTAAATGGGGAGTGTGTCATCCTGTCTCGGCTACCTCCCTTTCCTTGGAGGAAGCAAGATTGGTATATAGATAGATAGATAGATAAATAAACCTTTGCAGTGATGGTAATAGGAATGGTCTCCAGCACTACAGGGATAAGAATGATGACCAGCATTTCCTTCAACAAAAGTAGTTCTGTTCAGTTATTTGTAGAAAACTACAAACGATTATATTAAGCTTGGATGGGACTCTAACATGAAGGATTATCCTCTTCACCACGAGATGTCGTCTCTAAACTAAATAATATTATTTGGTATTTGAAAGCACACGATTTATATAATGTCACTGCACTACAAAAAAAAAAAAAAAGCACTGCACTGAACAGGCTAATGAATATAGTTCCTACAAGAGGTCTCCCCTTAACTAAAAAAAGAAATAATTTACTTGCCGCAAAAATATATAAGACAACATCAACATCGTACGCCACCAGTTAAAAATGATATTCCAAATTAATCTTTCAGAAAAGTTTGATGTGTAAATCTAATGTCGGGTAAAAGTAACTTCCTCTTAGTCATCTGACCTCAGGTGGCCATCAAAATTCTGAGGCCAGGGAGGCACTGGATTAAAAAATTGTGGTCGTGCAAAACTGTGGCCTCGTCGAGTCAGTGCAAAGTCGCCTCCCAGGAGTGTAATTTGAACATTATCGTTCTTGTAGCCGTGTCGAAGTGGTGAGCCGAAAGTAGAGCTTTTAATCATGTTGTAAAGGCCCGCATGTCCTTGGAAGGATTACGAGAAGGAAGAGTAAAATATAAATAGGACGCAAACAGGAGACATACACAGGTAACATATTAACAAGAAGGAAAAAAACAGTTAACATCTATCTATCTATCTAAATATCTAGGCTGCTTCCCCCAAGGAAAGGGAGGTAGCCGAGACAGGACAACACACTCCCCATTTACTCATCCATTCAAACACATTCATTCACATCTTAGCCCCAAAGGGGAGAACGTACAGATCCTCACTGCACCACACCGCACAAGGGTCAACTGCGCAATGCAATCAGTGGCATCCGCAGCAAGGCCCGACAGAAGAGCTGGTTTACCCCTGCCACATCATAACACACCCATACCCTTACCAGCACCTGACCTGACTAGCTGATCAGACCAAATGCGGGAGAATATCTCCTCAGGGCTGCGTCATCACTTATTCTCTCCATTTATTTCTGTCACTCACAGCCACTCTTCCTTGCTCAACAGACATCCCTCTTGCATCCAGCGCTCTCTTCACACTGTCCATCCATCTTATTCGTGGTCTTCCTCTCAGCCTTACACCTCTCACATCAGATCTAGTTATCTTTTTCACCAATCGCTCATTATCCATTCTCTCCATATGCCCAAACCATCGCAACACCCTCTGCTCAACTCTACCAGCCATCTCTCGAACAACTCCAGTTCTCCTTCGCACTTCATCATTTCGCACTCGATCCATACACGTCACTCCACACATACTCCTCAGACACCTCAACTCCATTATATTCAGCAGGAAATATAAATAGGAGACAAACAGGAAACATATAAAGAAGAACCAAAACAGAGGCATATAAACATGAATACAGAGCAGCAGTGAAGTACTCGTACAACACAGTTAAGCCAATACTATACCCACTGTTACCGTAAAGCCTGATTCATATTTTTTGGGGGCTAGTCCCACATTATTTTACCCCGCCAATACGGAGACTTTTTTTTTTTTTTTCTAGTTTACTCTTGTTGCAATCTGACTATTTTATTCAGCTTGGGAGGGAAAGCTGAAAATAAATGGGGTATTGAAGTCTGCACAATACTAAATCCCTTCAGTTCGAAAATTATGCCCTAAAGAGCACAATATCTCTGGATAAATCTGAATGCAAAAGAACATCATGGGGTTCATGAGGTTAATGGAACTGTAGACGAACTACTCCGGCTCAAGGGATTACAAGTCACTCCCTCAGTGCCTCAGTAAGCAAATTACTTATCTATTGTAATGCTAGGTGAAAAGGCCCGACTCCTCGGTCCTAAAACACCTAACGTGTAGCAGTGTCCTCTTTCGTGGCCAGAGCTTAATGCAATGAAAGAGAGGCAGGACACAAAAACTCTAGGCAATAACCTTTTACACGTATATTCCCACAGTCAGACACAGGACAAAATGCAGATATTACAACACGATAAGTGACACAGAAATAAAATCTTACTTAGGATATTAGTATCTCGCAGGATACTGACTAAACCACTACGGTTGCCAATACAGAAAGTCTAGTGAACAGGTGTACAAGGAACACGGGCGCACGTGGGAGCTGGGGAGGGGCTGTTCACTATGGGGGGGAGGGGAAGGACTCGTGACGAGCCGGAACCGAGTTATGATAATAATGGAAAAGGATATGTATTACTAATTCACTCTTAGCATCACCTGATAGAAAAGGGGTTTTGACATTTGATTCTATCCCTCGTTTATATTACGTTAGTTATCGGGAGGGATGTTGTAGGGAGGAGGGAATAGAGGGACGCTGGATATTGACTGTGTTTATGGTAATACAAAGGGATGGATATTATTCTCACTCTTCTATTGTTCTCTAGCAACAAGGGACATAGGTATATTTTCACTACAGAGACTTCCTCAGGGGAAGAGTTCTCACTGGTTGCATATGAGGGCGTCACTTATGAGTCGGATTTCTCAGGACTCACTCACTGTACTCATTCTTACTCACTTGCCCATGATTTCACTCACCCCGACATTGGGCATGCATTAAGTCACTATATCACTGTAACCTGTTTTCTAGGGCAACGTCACACTTAATATAATTTGCTTTCACTAGTCCTGGGGCAATACCACACTTGACATAAATTCACTCATGTTGTGGGGGCGGCGGGGAGACATGCCGGCGTCTATTTGGCTGGGCTAGGGGCACCGCCAGGGAAAGGCTTGCCGAGAGGGCACGGGACAGCTCGCAGTGGCGTCTTCTCACGTCCAGGGCTGCACGTGGCACAAGGGCCCATAGTCTCCGGGCTGGGATTAGGGGTGTGGCCCTCAGGGCTGGGGCCAAACAGGTCCAGGAGTCTCTGGCTCCTGTCTCGGCCAGAGGTGGAGGTCCTTTGCCGTCTCTTGGGCGTGGAGAGGTTGCACCCGGGGGTCCTGGGGAGGGCCCGGGAGGCTGAGGGCTGCGGTCCCCAGAATCAAGGGGCGCCATCAGGCAGGGGCTGTGGCACCGTCTTGTGCTAGGGCCCGACAGGTGAGTCTTCTCCAAGGCCAGGCATAGGGACCGGAGGCCAGGGAAGGCCGTTAGGCCTTGCGGGGTCTCTCTGGTGCTGGGGAGCTGGGCATCTGTCTCACGCAGGGGCAATGTCGGCACCTCGTTCTGGCCGTAGGGCCCGGCAATAGGCCGTGGCTGTGTGGGGGAGTCAGCGCATCTCTGGTCGCCTCTCCAGAGGCCGTGGGCCCGTCTCTTCTGCAGGAGGGGGGAGCGGCAATTGGTCGTCTCGGGGGCAGCGCCTTTGGAGCGGCAATTGGCCGTCTCCTTCGGCATGAGGAGTGAGCGGCAATCGGCCGTCTCGGGGGCAGCACCTCCAGAGCGGCAATCGGCTGTCTCCTTCGGCAGGAGGGTGGAGTGGCAATTGGCCGTCTCAGGGGCAGCGCCTCTAGAGCAGCAATCGGCCGTCTCCTTCGGCAGGAGGGTTGAGCGGCAATCGGCCGTCTTCTTCGGCAGGAGGGTTGAGTGGCAATCGGCAATCTCAGGGGCAGCGCTTCCAGAGCGGCAATTGGCCGTCTCCTTCGGCAGGAGGGTGGAGCGGCAATCAGCCATCTCCTGGGGCAGAAGAGATGAGCAGCAATCGGCTGTCTCAGCAGAAACACCTTCAGTGAGATGCTTGGCCGACTGACAAATGCAGGAGCATCAATTGGCTGTCTCCAGAGGGGCGCAGTCGGAAAGTGAAATATCAGTTCCACCCCAGTCTGATTCGGCAGTCCCGCTCCCCGAAGGTCGTGTCCTCCTTCTGCTATGGTGGCGGTGCGACGGTTGAGTGTTATAAGGGCGCACGGCCCGGGCTGGCTTTTATGTCGTTGTCGTATTGGGTCCCCTAGTGTGGGTGTGGCTACTCCATGGGGTCCAGGTAGGGGTGTCGGTGTGTTTCTGGGGGCACTGCGCTGTTCCTCTCTCGTTGCAGTTCTGGGGGCACTACACTGTTTCTTTCTCACCGAGTTTCTGGGGGCACTATGTTGTTCTTCTCTCACATCGTCTCCAGGGGCACTGACTTGCAAGCCATGCATTTCACCACTCTCCCCTTGGAAAAAGTCACGTCCCCGTGACTGGAGGTGGTATGTGTGATTGTCGTGGGTGGCGTATGCAGGCTGGAGATGCTGGAGTAGGGCTTGGCAAGCGGTGGTGTGAAAATTTTCCTCTTGTTCGGCGTCGCAGGTGAGGAAGAGCGTGGAGTCGGTAAGGGTCGACCAGAGGAGGGTCAGCAGGTGGTATGGTCCTCTGAGCCGCCGATTCTTGCCTGTGGTCGGCGCCCATATGGCTCGTCTGATCTTCATTTTGATCGGTGTTGTCGCTGGTGTGGTAGGGGGCTGTGTGCTGGCTACTGATGGTCCGGGCCTGGTTTTGTGCCGTGGTAATGAGGCGTTGAGTCTCTGGGGAGTGTAGGTGGAGGGGATTTGGGCTTGATGTATCATGATGGTGTGAAGTGTGGGGGAGGCAGGAGGTGTTGGGGTTTGGGTGTATCGGGCGGGTGGACGTGAGAGTCGGCCAGAGTGGGTGGTGGTGGTTCTGTGGGTGGGTGAAGGTGGGGAAGTGGGTGGGTGTGGTTGGTTAGTAAGGGCTGTTGCACTGTTGGGGGCGTGGTGGAAGGTGAGATTGTCGGAGTGGAGTGGGCGTGCGTAGGTGTGGAGGGGAGGGGGAGGCAGTAGTGGGTTGTTCTGTGGGGGTTGTGGTGTGGGGCGGGGCATGTGGACGCGGGTGGAAAAAGTGAGGCGGCAGAGGGAAGGGGGTGAGCGTGGGGAGGTTGGTGTGGCGGGTGAGATGTCAGGTGAGGTGTGGGGGGTGGTGGTGGCGGGGGAGGGTGAGGTGGTAGGGGGGGTGGAGGGGGAAGGCGAGGAAGAAACGTAGCACTCGTATGGAGAAGTGACAGGTGGTGCGGGAGCAGGGAAGGTGGGGGGTGTGGGGTTGGGGTGGCAGAGGTGGGGCATGAGGAAGGGGGCGCACGTGGAGGTTTCAGAGGGTGTGCGGGGTGCTGTGGTAATCCACGAGAACCTGGTAGGGGTTTGGAACATGGATGATCTTGTGGGGTCCTATAAAGCAGGGGGTGAGTTTGTGGGGGGTGGGAAGTTGGGCGATGACGACAGTATTGCCCAGGCTGAAAGGGTTGGAGGCAGTGTCGGGGCCAAGGTCCAGTGTTTTCTGTAAGTGGTGCAGCTGGCTTTTCAGAAGGTGCAAAGGGTCTGTGGTGGGGGCGGCAGCAGGTGGTTGCAGGTGTTGGCGTAGTGGTAACAGGAGAGGGGATTCGCCAAATATTCTCTCATGTGGGGAAACCCCGTCCTCTTGGGGAGAGGAATTCATGCCCCATTGAATGATCTTTACATGGGCCGGCCAGTCGTCATCTTTTATAGCCTCGATGCGTGTACGTAGTTGGTTCATCAGGGTACGATGACTACGTTCACATACTGCGTTTCCCTGTGGCCAATAAGGTGAGGAATGGGAGATTTTATATCTAAATATCTTGGCAAGTTCCCCCCAGATTTTACCAGATAACTCTGGGGCATTGTCAGAATGGATGGCTTGAGGGATGCCAAAATAAGGGAACACATGTTAGAGAAGGGCATCGGCAATGGCGACGGCATGATGTTCTTTCGCCAGTCGGGCTACTACAAATTTTGAATATGTGTCGACAAACGTGATCACATATTTATACCCAGATTTGGAAGGGAGGGGGCCCACTACATCTATCGCCAGGAGTTGCCAAGGTTTATGGGCGGTGATGTGGCCTGAGGGTCCGGCGGTCCGGGTGACATCCTTCCCTAGCGCACATGCACGGCAAGTTTGAACTATCTCCTTGGCGAGGGTGGAGGGGTTTGACACCCAGTAAGTGTCGTTGAACACTTGGACTAGCCTCTTGGTACCCAGATGGATGCAGTTATGGGCATGGAGGTGGCATAGGGCGTCGCGTGCCACATCGGGGGTTAGTAGAATGTGTCCGGACGGAGTTAGAAGGTGATCGCCCTGTCGGCATAGTTTGGTGAACAGGTGGGCAGGAATCCAGGGGGGCCGTTCCTTTCGGTGCCATAGGTGCAAGAGGTCCAAATCTGGCTGCACCGCGTGAATGGGAAGGCGGGAGAGGGCATCTGCATTGGTATGCAGTTTCCCAGGCCTGTAGGAGATTTCATACTGAAATTCTTCTAGAATTTCGCGCCACCTGACGAGTTGGGCGCTATGCGAGTCCGACTGATGCAACCATTGGAGAGACTGATGGTCAGTGATGATTGTGACCTGGGTTCCGGAAAGGTAAGCCCTAAAATGTTGGAGGACCCAAATTATGCCGAGGCATTCTCGTATGGTTGCGGCATAATTCTTCTCAGCTGGATTTAAAGTGCGGCTGGCGCAAGCAGTAATGTGTTCTTGGCCGGCTTGTACCTGGGCAAGCACGGCGCCTATTGCAGTGAGAGAAACGTCGGTGTAGAGGTGGAACAGGTAGGTATAATCGGGAAAGGCCACGATGGGAGCAGAGATGAGTTTGTCTTTCAGTTGTTGGAAGGCCTCTCATCTTTCTTCAGTCCATACGAACGGTTCCCCCTTCCTGGTCAGATCGTGCAGAGGTTTTGCAATTTGAGTGAAACTTTTCACGAAACGACGATAGTAGGACGTGAGTTCTAGGAAGGCGCGGACGCCGTGTACATCCTGCGGTGGCGGTATGTCCGCTATGGCGTGGAGCTTGTCAAGGTCTGGGGAGATTCCTGCCTGGGAGATAACGTGTCCCAGGAACGAGACAGTCCCGGTGGCCAGGACACACTTAGAGGGGTGGAGTTTGAGGCCTGCATGGCAGATCCTAGTAAAGACCCGACGGGGGCGTTGCAAATGGTCGGCCCAGCTCTGGCTAAAAACAATGACGTCGTCCAGATAGGCCAGACATATCTCCCAAGTGAGGCCGCTCAAGACAGATTCCATTAGATGGGAAAAGGTGGCAGGGGCATTGCAAAGACCAAACGGCAGGACATTGAATTCGAAGTGCTGACCGTTGCTCGTGGAGGAGGCGGTTTTGCCTCAGTGTTCTGAGTGTACCAGGACCTGCCAGTACCCAGACTGGAGATCGAGGGTAGAGAACCACGATGCCCCATGAAGGGAATCTAGTTAGTCGTCGATTCGTGGGAGGAGAGTGGCATCTTTGACGGTCACGTCGTTCAGGCGGCGGTAATCAATGCAAAATCGCATCGTACTGTCCTTCTTTCTTACTAGAACGACGGGAGAGGACCAAGGGCTGGTGGAGAGGGAAATGACGCCTGCCTCGATCATTTCGTGCACTTGGCGGTCCCCTTCCTTCCTTTGTCGGGGGTTCTTGCGTCGGGAAGGCTGTCTAATCGGTGGGCCTGTCATATAGATCTCATGAGACAGGTATGTGGTATGCCCTATATCTGCTGTGGTCCGGTCGCAAACAGGTCCTGGAAATCCAGGAGAAGGCGACGTAGGGTATCTGACTGCTGGGCAGAGAGATGATCAGGAATAGGGGGTAGGGGGGCAGGGAGGTGGGAGGAGGTTGGTGCACAGGGATCTGCTTCCTCCATCTCTCCAATACCGCGCCCTTTGGGGTGGGTATGGGGGGACGGGGCGAGGTTGGGTATGTGGACAGCGGTGTGGTGGGGTTAAAGAAAGGTGGGAGATAAAAGGCAGGCAGAAAGTGCTCCCGATGGGAGGAGGGGGAAAACAGTACAGAGGGCCGGAGGGCCGGTTCAGGGGCACCCAAGCCTTGTGGTGAGAAGGAATGGTAACAGCGGCGGAGACGGTAGTGGGGAAGGAAGGGGCCGGGGCGGTGGGGGAAGCACTGGGAAAGAAGGGGAGGGGGCGGGGAGAGGGAAGGAGGAGGGGGGTGGGAGGGGGAGGGGACGAATCCTCCGGCTGGCGCCACAGCGTGCAGATGCAAACAGCCTGGGTGGGGCGGGGTGGGGACGGAACTGGAGCTGTCGGTGGCGGCAGTCAATGGTAGCTCCGAGTTTTGGAGCAAGTCCAGTCCTCAATACCCGTCGTAACTCCGGCAGGAGGAGTCAAAAACAATAAACTGATGCTGGGTGGACACCAGCTGATGGGTGTCGACCCGTAGGGCCCGAGTCTCCCACGGATGGGCAGGGGGCCATCCCCTGCGTCCACAAGGTGAGTAGTGGTAGGGTGGAGAGGGCCAAAGGTCGACTTGTGACAGGAGAAATAGTGGCTGTATAAACAGGACCTGGCTGCTCCCGTGACGACTAGCAGTCTGGCCTTCACACCACTTAATTTCATCTTGTGATACACTGGGGGGCGATACTTAGGGGTAGTGGCCCCTGCCACCATGGGTTGGTGCGGGGAGGGCCTAAAATCTAGCTGTCTGGGGCTTTCACTCTCCTGTTCCTGCTCCTGCTTTCCTGCATAGGGCTCGTCCACGGGTGCCAGCTCGTCCTCTGGAGCCTCGCCATCCAAAGAGGACACCTTACGTGAGCCCGGGGCTGTGGGTCTGCGGCGGGCAGCTTTGAGTTGGTCCCGTATATCATGTAGGGGACAGCGGGAGCTACAGGCTGTGAACTCCACAGGTTTACCAAAATCAGATTTGGATTTTCCTGTGGGGGCGGGGCGCCGGCGAGAGGGGTGTGCCCTAGGTGAACTAGGTGCCGGGATAGGGCTGGCGTGAGGCATGGGTGATCGTGGCATGGTTGGAGGACCCGGGGGTTGGGTGGGAAATCTCTTCACCACATTGATCGGCTGAGGAGTAGGGCAGACGGTCAGGAGGCACCGTATTAGCTGGATGTCCCTATCCATGTCTCCAGTTGGGTCATGGATGGTAAAGTGTTGTCTAATGACATTTGGGAGCACTCTGAGTAGAATGTTAAACAAGTGTTGGTCCCGGGTTTCTTCGTCTGCCTCCGGGTAGGCAGCGGTAACTAGGCGTCTTGCCTGTATCAGGGTATTGTCTAAATCCCTGTCAAATGAAAAACTATCCAATTTGGATAGAGCCACCACTCTCCCTAATGATGGGGTGATGGCTTGGACAGAGATCTTTGTCAAGTTCTGCCAGGTGAGCTCTGGGACGATTTTCGGTGCTATGTCTGCCACCGCTTTGCCCAATAGCGGGAGTGTGACTGCAATTATATGCTGGTCATTCTCAAAGCCAATATCCAGTAAGGGTTTAATTATCGTCAGATACGTGTGTATATCGTACTGGTCAGGGTCAAACCTGGGTAATTGTACGTGCGGTTTAGTTGCCACGTTGCCAAATATTTCTCACTACCTCTCTTCTACGCCTGGGTCAAGAACCACTGCTGGCCACCAATGTAATGCTAGGTGAAAAAGGCCCGACTCCTCAGTCCTAAAACACCTAACGTGTAGCGGGGTCCTCTTTCGTGACCGGAGCTTAGTGCAATCAAAGAGAGGCAGGACACAAAAACTCTAGGGAATAACCTTTTACACATATATTTCCACAGTCAGACACAGGACAAAATGCAGATATTACAACACGATAAGTGACACAGAAATAGAACCTTACTTAGGATATTAGTATCTCGCAGGATACTGACTTAACCACTACGGTTACCAATATAGAAAGTCTAGTGAACAGGAGTACAGGGAAAAAGGGTGCGCATGGGAGCACGGGAGGTGGAGTCCACATGGGGGGGGAGGGAAAGGACTCGTGACGAGCCGGAACAGAGTTATGGTAATATTGGAAAAGGATACGTATTACTAATTCACTCTTAGCATCACCTGATAGAAAAGGGGTTTTGACATTTGATTCTATCCCTCGTTTATATTACGTTAGTTATGGGGAGATGTTGTAGGGAGGGAGGGAATAGAGGGACACTGGATATTGACTGTGTTTATGGTAATACAAAAGGACGGATATTACTCTCACTTTTCTATTGTTCTCTAGCAACAAGGGACATAGGTATATTTTCACTACAGAGACTTCCTCAGGGGAAGAGTTCTTACTGGTTGCTTATGAGGGCGTCACATATGAGCCGGATTTCTCGGGACTCACTCACTGTACTCGTTCTTACTCACTCGCTCGTGATTTCACTCACCCCGACATTGGACATACATTAAGTTACTATATCACTGTAACCTGTTTTCTAGGGCAACGTCACACTTAATATAATTTCTTTTCACTAGTCCTGGGGCAATACCGCACTTGACATAAATTCACTCGTGTCATTGGGGCAGCGGGGAGACACGCCGCCGTCTATTTGGCTGGGCTAGGGGCACCGCCAGGGAAAGGCGTGCCGAGAGGGCACAGGACGGCTCGCAGGGGCGTCTTCTCACGTCCAGGGCTGCACGTGGCACAAGGGCCCATAGTCTCCGGGCTGGGATTAGGGGTGTGGCCCTCAGGGCTGGGGCCAAACAGGTCCAGGAGTCTCTGGCTCCTGTCTCGGCCAGAGGTGGTCCTTCGCTGTCTCTTGGCGTGGAGAGGTTGTGCCCGGGGTCCTAGGGAGGGCCCGGGAGGCTGAGGGGCTGTGGTTCCCCAGAATGAAGGGGCGCCGTCAGAGGCGGGGGCTGCGGCACCGTCTTGTGCTAGGGCCTGACAGGTGAGTCTTCTCCAGGGCCAGGCGTAGGGACCGGAGGCCAGGGAAGGCCGTTAGGCCTCACAGGGTCTCTCTGGTGCTGGGGAGCTGGGCGTCTGTCTCACGCAGGGGCGATGTCGGCACCTCTCTCTGGCCATAGGGCCCGGCAATAGGCCGTGGCTGTGTGGGAGAGTCAGCGAACCTCTGGTCACCTCTCCAGAGGCCGTGGGCCCGTCTCTTCTGCAGGAGTGGGGAGCGGCAATTGGCCGTCTCAGGGGCAGCGCCTTTGGAGCGGCAATTGGCCGTCTCCTTCGGCATGAGGAGTGACCGGCAATCGGCATTCACGGGGGCAGCACCTCCAGAGCGGCAATCGGCCATCTCCTTCAGCAGGAGGGGTGAGCAGCAATCGGCCGTCTCGGGGGAACACCTCTAGAGCGGCAATCGGCCATCTCCTTTGGCAGGACGAGTGAGCAGCAATCTGCCGTTTCGGGGGCAGCACCTCCAGAGAGGAAATCGGCTGTCTCCTTCGGCAGGAGGAGGAGTAGCAATCGGCCGTCTCAGGGGCAGCACCTCCAGAGCAGCAATCGGCCGTCTCCTTCAGGAGGAGGAGTGAGTGGCAATCGTCTGTCTCGGAGGCAGCACTTCCAGAGCGGCAATCGGCTGTCTCCTTCGGCAGGAGGGTGGAACGGCAATCGGCCGTCTCGGGGGCAGTGCCTCTAGAGTGGCAATCGGCCATCTCAGGGGCAGCACTTCCTGAGCGGCAATCGGTCGTCTCCTTCGGCAGGAGGGTGGAACGGCAATCGGCCGTCTCCTTCGGCAGGAGGGTGGAACGGCAATCGGCCAACTCCTGGGGCAGAAGAGATGAGCGGCAATCGGCTGTCTCAGCAGAAACACCTTCAGTGTGACACTTGGCCGACTGACGAAGGCGGGAGCGGCAATTGGCCGTCTCAGAGGGCACTGTTGGAAACTGAAATACCAGTTCCACTCCAGTGTGATTTGGCAGTCCCGCTCCCCAAAGGTAGTGTCCTCCTTCTGCTATGGTGGCAGTGCGACGGTTGAGTGTTATAAGGGAGCATGGCCCGGGCTGGCTTATGCCGTTGTCATATTGGGTCCCCTAGTGTGGGTGTGGCTACTCCATGGGGTCTGGGTAGGGGTGTTGGTGTGTTTCTGGGGGCACTGCGCTGTTCCTCTCTTGCTGCGGTTCTGGGGGCACTACACTGTTTCTTTCTCACCGTGTTCCTGAGGGCACTATGTTGTTCTTCTCTCACATCGTCTCCAGGGGCATTGACTATCAAGCCACGCATTTCATCTATGTTAATATTGCTACCACTAGGAAGGATCCCTCATAGTGAAGGTGTAAAGATATAATGAATAACAACTAGACTACTATCTCTTTCATAATGCCAGTTCTTCCATCAGCTCAACGTATTTTGTCGAATCAGCAGTAGCCTAATAAGAAGTGGTGCCAAGGCACAGGAAATCCTTCCCGGCAGTCGTTTTAGTGTTGATGTATAAACACAACAGTATATCTAATCAAAGATGTCACATAGTCAAATTTGGAGTAAATCGGGTGAAAATTTACACTTTGTGTATGCCCATCTGAAATTTTAGGCCTGGTCTCATCTGACATTGTCCCCCCTACTGTTATCTGGGGGGTGACTACTCCTGATGTAGTTTGAGGCAATGTTATAGGATGCAGATTTGAAGAAACACACCTTTAGGGTTTTGGTTTCATGTCGGTATGACGAAGTTGGAAAGGAGTTATAGCGAAATAAACGATTTTTACATTTTACAGTTTGGGGGCCTACAGCCTTGGCCTTGGCCCAATTTGGCACAGAATTTTAAACAGTTGATCAGAGGTCATAGCCCATCATCCCTGTAATATTAGTCAAAATCTGGACCCGTACTTTTTGCATAAAGTTGTTAAACTGATAGATAGACAGACAGCTAAACAAAGAAACAAATAGACAAGCCCAGTGAAAACAATACCCATCCCTGAGCCCCTCTCGGGAGCTTGGGGACGGGTAATTAGCAAGACCACCAACCCGCCCACGGCTATACCTCCAAGCAGGTCAATACTCTGCCTACTTACCTTTTCCCGGACCCACTTCCTTGACTGTTCTGACTTCTCTGGAGTTGTCACGAGGTTAGGCGCGATTAAGTATTTGAATAAACTCTCGTGACATTTACTTTGGTGGAAAACTGCGTAATCTTCTAGTGGAATCCCAGAATTTATCACTCAGATCAAACCGGCCACGTGGTATTCACCCGATCGGGAGTGTTTTTCAGGACATTTTTTCACTGTTTTCATAAGTGATCGCTCCTTGTGCGCGATGTTAGCACCTTCACTGGAGTGATATTGCGGGTGTGTATCAGCTCACACTCTGTTGGCCGTTAGCAGGATGTGGCTCTGACACTCGTCTCTCTCTCATGATTTGAAATCAGTCAAGATTTGAGTGCCGTGGAAGCAGGTAGTGTGTGTGGCAGCGTCCTTCCTCCAAGTAATGACGCCCTAGTTCCCCCAGCCCCACTGTTGGATTCCCACCCTAGCGTGATTGGCGAGAGGCTCAGTGTGTGCAGCATCCTTGCCTCGATAACGACGCCCAGATCATCCCGCTTTGTCCACTTTTTCTCTGACTCAGTATATTTCTTTTTCATTTTTTTCCGTAGGTTTAAGAGTTAGCTTTTGGAGTGAGCGAGAGTGAGTGCGATCTCCTTATGGCTGAATTCATCTTTGAGACTCATGTAATGTTAATTCTATTTCATTGTAATAAAAAAATTAATCGGTTCTTTATCTTGAGCTTCAATCGTAATGTAAATTCGTGTTTGTATTTTTCCACGAGCTTATTTCACTTATAGCTCCTAGTTTGAATAAATGCTTTGCTATTTCATAACTGGTACTTTAGGCCAGTCCTTTTTATTAACTTAAATCCGTTGTGCCATCTAGGAGTTAATTGCACCAGCAAGAATCTTGTTTATCATTAATAGCATTAGTTATTGTACTTGTCAGGGGAGTGGAGTCACTTTCTCCAGAGGCCAACAGTATTAATAAACAGCACGTGTGAATATTTAGTCTCTGCAGTGTACTGTTGAGAAAGTTTATAAATTCTTCGTCTCTTAGAGAACCGGGCGGGAAGTAAGTCCGGTATAAATTAATCATTGCTTGATTTTCACTAGACAATTCATTGTCCTGTTGTCAATTATTATTGAATAATATTCTTTAATACTGTGTCATATTCTCAAAACCCTGTGACATGGGTACCCAAATCAGGAGTATATTTGGGACCCCCTTCAAGTAATTCCCACCTGCATTTTATTGTGATAAATGTAAACCCATATAAGCTTTACATCATTATTAAGTCATCAAGTACTTCACAATAATAGCACTTGTGTACTCTCTGGAAACAGGTACAAAAAGAATATGAAAAATGCTGTTAGAGAGTAAACTCGTGGAATCTGGAACACCTAAAACTTCTTTCAGCAGATTTTTCTATTGACAATAATTGTTTTATCAAATGGCCTGAGTTCTTTTCTTCGGCGTAAAATGAGACACGGGTATTTTATAATATTATTACTATTAGTTGTTAATAATAATACATATAATAATAATAATAATACCCTTCACATGTTATTATTATTAGTTATTATTATTATTATTATTTATTGTTATTAGTGTTGTAATTGGAAGAGAGATAGGTCTGTCCCTTTTATTCCCTGCTTGTCCTCTTGCAAGTGTCACGGTCCATCACCTCTCTCGTTAGCTGCAAGTTGTCTGTAGTTAACGCCAGCTCCGGAATAACGAGGCAACTGAAAGAGAGAGAGAGAGAGAGAGAGAGAGAGAGAGAGAGAGAGAGAGAATAACGGGGTGTGAGTATATGTGTTCCTTGGGTGGGGAAAAGAGGTCGAGATGGTGATGTTGTGTGCGTGTGTGTGTGTGTGTGTGTGTGTGTGTGTGTGTGTGTGTGTGTGTGTGTGTGTGTGTGTGTGTGTGTGTTAAACCTTGGAGTAAAGTGAGACATATTTGTTGTTGTTTTTACTGTTGTGTCTCCAGACGATTTCATTAAGCATGTGATAATCTTTCGTACCTTTAGAGCAGTGGTTCTTAACCCATGGGTCGCGACCCAAATCTGTGTCGCCAAGCCACTTGAAGTGGGTCGCCAAGAGACAAATATGTTACTGATATTATTAATGTTGTATACTATTACTTTTTAACATATTACCGTACTTGTCGTTACTTCACACTTTACATTCTCTCTCTCTCTCTCTCACTCTCTCTCTCTCTCTCTCTCTCTCTCTCTCCCGTACAGTAGGCGATTGCATTTGGCTTAAAAAAAGATTATTACCATGCACACAACTGGGAGTAGCGTACCGGTACCTGCGGTACATTTTGTATTTTAAAAACTTAACCGTTTTCATGTCGGAGTAATGATGCCCAGCTCATGGCTTACGTACGGTACCGAGGTCCAGAAGACATGGAAGAGAGGAATTTCTGTTCTGTCGGCCATTACACACGACAACAACCAGATAAGATATTTTCAGTACTGTGGACTCATTCTTCAAGGAAGAAGGGCTTCAGTGGAATCAGTGTTTTATGTCTGTTGTGACTGTGCACCAGCAATGTTGAGAATACGTCATGGTTTCATTGCTATAGTTAAAGAAGAAGAAAATCCATTCGTGCTGATTGTTCACTGTCTCCCTTCTACCGTGAGAATTTTTGTTTCTCAGGGGTTGTCACCTGGAGATTACAGAAAGTGATGCAGGAAGTCATGTCCCAAGTAGTCAGTTTTCATTAATCTAGTGCAGTAGCCCTCCAGGATCATCAGTCGGATGTGTTTTGATTTTAGTTCTAGAAACATGTACTATTGCGGCTAGGAGTTCTTACCCACCCTCGTCCAGCCAACCCGTGAAATGTTGGCAGCGTCGCGAATTCGATGCATTTCTCTGTCGAATAGAAATATCCTCTTCAGCTTTGAGGCTTGTACTAATGGATAAAGCAATAGTAACTATTTACTTTGAAGGTTTGACTCTGATATCACGAATATATCATAATGATTATTTAATAACTTGTTTCTCGTACAGAGCCAAACAAGTGACAAATATATATATTTGGTTCCACTCCAACAACGTCCTATAGGTTTGAACCAGCGAACACAGAGTGAACAAGTTCGAAACATTCATTTGTTAACAGAAAGAGAGAGAGAGAGAGAGAAAGAGAGAGAGAGAGAGAGAGAGAGAGAGAGTAAGAGAGAGAGAGAGAGAGAGAGAGAGAGAGAGAGAGAGAGAGAGAGAGAGATAGAGGCGTGTATGGTGGGAGCCTGTGAATTTTGGAATAATGAGGTGGAGGCAGATCTGGCGCAGGAAATGCAAGGGATGAGAAACCCTGGAATTTCTGTGATCCATTGAAAACAGGCTGCAGTGTGATTATTTCTTCCATCAGTCACTAGAACTTTCATTGCTTTGTGATAAATTTTTTTTAGGATTGCTTTCGTTGAAGTAATGAATTAAAGAGATAAATGCTGTTGGTTTAACAAAAAACTGTGCTTAAGAAAGTAATTTGCCTCTCTGTCCAGAGAGAGATATCCAGTTAATGAGAAAAATACTCATGAGTTTGCCAAAAATCTCCAGGTGCCGAAAACCACAGAGAGAAAAATGCGAACATAAGGCATTTAACAGAAAGTTACGCGGCCTGCCAAATCATTTTGACAAAGTCTACTGGCGTTACCCCAGGAATAAAACCCATCTTTAATTATGTCCGACAGGAGATGTTATCGTGGGATTAAACTCCTTCATCAGCCAGAGGAAAGATTCCCTCGTTTAGCTCGAGCACCTTATTTACTCATATCGCGTAAAAATCATGTGTATGTAGCCGGAATGAAGCCCCTTATCTACGGCCTGGCAAACTCCCTGTAAAGAGTACCCGGTACTATTTTCTACCGACAGAACTGAGTTAAGCGGTGAGACTCATCTTTCGTGTAAGGAAATCCACCCCGCCTGTGTGTGTGTGTGTGTGTGTGTGTGTGTGTGTTTGTGTTTGTGTTGAATTTGAGTCATCTGACTTGTGGAGCATGGTATGCGGGTTGGTAGGTTGGTGACTGGGTGGGTGCTTGGATTGGTTAGCGTAGGCTGGATTGTTTCACAGGCGGATTAGGTGGAGTGGGTGGGCGAGAGGGAGGGGAAAGGGTTGTTGGGCTGGTTAAGTGGGGTGGAGTGGGGTTCGTGCATTAAGTGGGGTGGGTGGTGGGTCTACCTGTAGGACGACACAAAAGGCGGGTTTATGTCGTCCTACTTTTGGGACGTACTGTACTGAGTTAGGCTGTGGGTGTGTGCGTTGATGGGTGGGTGTGTAGGTGGATGGACGGATTGTGGGAAAACAGGCCACTGGGACTAGGTGATATGAGTTAATGTCCGAGTTGGGAAGAGTTTAGTGTCCGGAAAATCGGTCCACAGGGGATATTATTCTGGAATTATGCTGAAGTAGGTATATATATATATCCAGTGGGTTACAACAGGTCCATCGTGCAATACGTCTGTTGGTCAAGAGGTCTGTTTCAACTGCACGCATCAGTGGGTGATATAACCACGTCGGATAACAGGTTTATGGGGAAAATAGGTTCATTTATGAAAAATACATCCATGGGTATACGACCATGCAGGAAACCTGTATCCATGGACAGATTCAAGGTCGACGGGAAAAATTGGTCCGTGGGGAGAAAATACATCAATGGGGGGAAAATTAGTGCGTGGGAAAATCGGGTACGTAGAAAAGTAGGCGTCTTTGCAAAAAAAAAAAAAGTCCCGAAGGAAAAGAGATCCATGGAGGATTGTGCTCGGAGTGGTGAAAATGTCCATTGCTAATAATATTCATGGGGTGAAAATAGGTCCATGGGGGCACACACGTACTGTAAACATACATGGAATATTTAAAATAAGTGGGACCTAAAATATCCAACTTTTAACAGCGACCGTTGCCTGGAATTAGGCTTACCACTGCACACCTTTGGACCAAACAACCATTACTCCAGACCCTATTACCACTTCGTCATCCAGTTATTATATTTCATAATTTACCTTCATTTAGTCATTTAGGCATAGAAAGCCAACCGAAACGAAAGGAAAAATCCCTGTTTAATTGTGTTGAGCACTCCTCATTTCTCCACCTCATTCCTCTAAAATTCACTAGCACCCACTATTCTCTCTCTCTCTCTCTTCTGTTAACAAATGAATGTTTCGAACTTGTTCACTCTGTGTTCGCTGGTTCAAACCTACAGGACGTCATGGAGTGGAACCAAATATACATATTTATCACTTCTGCTTGGCTCTATACGAGAAACAAGTTATTAAATAATCAGTATGATATATTCGTGATATCAGAGTCAAACCTTCAGTGTAAATATTACTTATTGCTTTATCCATTTAAGTACTAGCCCAAAGCTGAAGGGATATTTTTCGACAGAAGTGCATCGAAGGCAATCCTTCTGTGCTCGTGAAATACGACGCTGCCACATCACGGGTTGTACCACTCTGAGGTTAGCTGGCTGTCACGAGGAAGGGTGCTCCAAAGGTTGCCTGAAATGCGGAATGAGACTGAGATATTTCTAGCAAAAAGGAATCATTCACTGGCCCCAAAGATTCTCTGATTCAAAGTAGGTGATGCAAATGGCTTATCTGGCAGATATCTTTGCTGAGATTAACGCCTAAAACATTTCAAATGCAAGGTCACGATCAGACATTAGTTGGGCTGTCAGAGAAGTTAACTGCATCTCAAGGGGAAACTGAAGCTGTGGAAGAGTAAAATCTGAGACTGGGAAGACTGCGTCGTTCCATCTTTGAGTGAATTCTCTGGAAGACGAAAGATTTTCTCTCACCCAGGTCCAAAGCATCATTGTGGAATATATCTCCAGACTAGGCTAATCGAAGAGTTTTTCACTACTATTCCTGGAGAATGTGATGAAATATGCCTAGGTAAGAAATCCCTTCAGCATTGGAAGTTGAAGACTTACCTGACGAGATTTCGAACATCAGCTACCTCCAGGAGCAGCTCATCGAGGTTCAGAATGATGAAACACTTCGTTAATGATTTCAGGAAACAAAACGAATCACTGAGCTCATTCTGGATCAGAGTTCTACAAAGAAAAGAAAATTCGTGGAGGTGAAGCTTCCACTGAAAGCACTCCTTCCCTTTGGCTACAACTCATTTTTGTGAGACAGGATTTTCTGCACTCACAAGGTACAAAACCGTCTACAACCAGAGCATGACCTAAGATGCGGTCTGTCATCTAATTCACTCCGGTTTGAGAAGCTGATTGAAACTTTTCGAGTGCCAGGGATCTCACTGATTATAGTACTTTTTGTCTCAGACAACATCCAAAATAAGTGACTCTCTCCTTAATGGTCATAGTAAATAGGTTATTATCATGAACATGAATGAATTATTTTGATTTTCTGATCTTCGATTTATTTTTTTTTCCTGCCAAAATGAGTTGATATTTTAGTTCTTAGGAAGTACATATAATAAAAATGAAATATATTTATTATAACATCAATAAAATATTGAAATATTACTTTGGTTTTTAGTCACATGATATGACACATATGTTTGTTTCAATTCTGGTGCAGAGTAAGTTTACAAGGGTTTGGGTCGCTCTATAAGAACCATCCTATGAATTTTGGGTAATGCCAAGAAAAAGGTTAAGAACCACTGCTTTAGAGCTTAGATTTAGCATATATTATCTCCTTAACTATAGATGGGTTTACTTAAGATGAATAAAATGGTCTGGTGGCAAAACAAACATATAACTAAAAAAACGACAACCGAATTAATGTGAATAATGGTATGCCACGGGAAGGAATAGTCGTATAATATATTGCGTATGTCATGATTTTCGCCCTTGTATATCACTATGCTCATTTTGCTAGAATAGGATGCTAGTCACGAAGAAGTGCTTTTGGGATGCAGAGCCGTATCATTATCTTTTTTCTGACTCTGAGCTACGTGAAATTAGCTGTTAAAGAACGAAAAATCTGGGCCCAGTTAAGGCGATGAGGAACATGTTGTTTTCCTTTTCAGTACGACTTCGTTTATTTTTCGCACTTTTAAAGGGCCCGTTAGCTCAGTTGGTTAGAGCGCCGTGCTGATAACGCGGAGGTCGTGGGTTCGATCCCCTATGCGAGGAGCCACTATGCTTATTTTTGAGTCCCAGTGGCAGGCCTGGTGGTGACGTGGTAGTGACAGGCGGCACCATCATCGTCGTCATCTAGATCTCTTTTTACACCTTTGAAATTCCTGTTTTGAACAGAAATAATATGAAGTACGCTGGGAAATAGACTAAAACATATTATATAACCAAGTGGGACGCCTGGTGGTCTGCTTGGGTTCAGGCGATCCAGCCGAATCTGTATCTACAAGGAATCATTTCCGTGACTTGGTTGAAATATGATGTTCACGTGATACCACGCAGGGGTGAACAACTGGTGACTCTCACTTAATTGTCTAAACCAAATAGCCTAGCCTCTGTCCCCTACACTCCTAATGGGCTATAAAAGATGAGGTAAATAGATAGCCAGATAGCACTGACGGCTCAAGGTCATAAGGATAATTAATGCATATCTAACTGTGACAGGAATGTAGTAAAAACTGCTCTCACTTAAGTGGTCAAAGTAAAAACAACTAAAGCACTTCATTTGTGTCTGAAGCGGCAATATTTGCATTCTAAAAAGAAAGCTAAAACACGATGCATATTTGACAAGAACATCAAATATCTGTGCCGTAAAATAGAATCCTAAATTACTGAAGGTATGAGTAAAATGGTAAAAACATTTGCATTGTAAAAGAAGACTGAAAACGCAGCATATAATGCTACAACTGTAAATATTTGTACTGTCTGGAGTTTAACAGCGCCCAGACACGGGGTTACATAAGACCACAGGCTACAAGATAGTTATGTTGTTTTTGTACCAGTGTGTGTCTGGTATTTGCGTATGGAAGCTTGGGATTAGGGTGCGTGGAGAGCTCAGGGTTATAGTGGGTTCGGGTGGTAAGATGGGTGTTTGTGGGTGTGTGGTGGAGTACGTGCGTGGGAGGTGTAGTGTGTGTGTGTGTGTGTGTGTGTGTGTGTGTGTGTGTGTGAGAGAGAGAGAGAGAGAGAGAGAGAGAGAGAGAGAGAGCGTGCAGTTAATCAGGGTTATAGTCGGTTGTAGAGGGGCTGAATAGGTGTTGAGGTCTGTACAGTTTTTCGTGTGTTTGGTTGTTTGTTTATGTTTCATTGTATATAGTAGCCTTTTCACTGCTTTATCGTGTTATTTTCCTTTTCTTGCAATCACCAGGTAGTTTTTATTAGAATGGGAGAAAATGTTTGATCCGGATAGGTTAGCTACAGTTTCCATTATTTCCATCACTGTAAGAAGTCTCCCCTTGCCTGAATAAAATCGTCTTTCGATACCAGTTAAATTATAAACAGCGATGTCCTTGCGATGATGGGAATGCTATACTCAATTTCTATGTCGATCTTGAACGCTGATTTGTTACTCTATGTTATCACGAGAATATGATATTAGTCAAGAAGAAGTGTGAGGCAAGAATGTAGAGCTGTAGTAATGTCTTTTTTATGACACTGAGCAAGTGAAACAAGCAGCAACACTACAGATATCTGGGTCAATTTAAGGTAAAACAACTGTAATAATAAATGACCCTTTATTTACTTCAGTGTTGCCAGTGACTGAAAATACACAGATCCTATATATTTAGTGTCTATGCTAGTGAGGGACACCTTCACGTGATGGCACCGATATG
>NC_137013.1:9024555-9199555 GCF_032717465.1 Coenobita brevimanus
ATACTGGCTAGGTTGTTAATTTTGGAGGTGAGTTTACTGGGGGGGGGGGGGGGGAGTTGTGGGGCGATGTTTGAACTGGGTAGGTGGTATATCGCCGCCAGCAACTCCTGGGTGCCATTAATTACTGGGCTCCGGAACTTCAGGAAGTTTTATGTTCCGTTGTTTATATTTCACTCAAAGCCCCGCCCCGCCCCACCCCAATACAACCCACCCCACCCCACCTATCTAATCCGTCCCTCCCTCCATACCAACATTTCCCTTTCCTACTCCTACCCTCTCTACCCAATTTGTTCTATGCCTTGTCACTCTACTACTGTTTCATTTTTTTCTATATATTCTTCTGTCCCACCACACTCCCCTCTTCCATACCATTTGTCTCATTCCCCTTCTGTCCCAATCGTTTCATACCCTTTCCACTCCCCAGCTGTCCCACCACCTTTGCCTTCTGTCCAATTGTCTTTCATCCCTGACCCTTCTGTTCCGTCTGTCTTAATCCCTTTTCTCTCACCTGTTTCTACCCTCTCTTCTCTCTACCTGCCGTCCTGTCCCACCTTTTTCTTGTCATCTATTCTGGTCCGCTTGTTTAATTTCCCTCATATTTATCCCACTTGTTCCTCTCCCTCTCTCCCTCCTGTCTCACACCTTATCTGTCTCTCTCCTGTTCTACAACACCCTTCCCCTGGTGTCTGTTTCCCCTCCTCCCTTATCTTCCTCAACGTTTCTCACTTCTTCGCAGCCTGACTCCTATTACGATATAACTCACTCTCTCTCTCTCTCTCTCTCTCTCTCTCTCTCTCTCATTATCCTCTCTTTTTCCATGGCCTCATTCCTCCCACTCTTCTCTTTCCAGCTTCCTACTTCACCATTCTCTCTACCTTCATATTTCATTAATGCTCCACTCTCTCACTCTGTTTCTCATACCACACACACACACACACACACACACACACACACACACAATCTAAGCTGTCAGTTCGCTTTTTCCCATACCGTCAAGTTGACGTGGAATGTATTGTTAATATGAGAGGGATACGAAAGAGAAAGAAACATCTAAATCAGGCCAACAACCTCTCTCTCTCTCTCTCTCTCTCTCTCTCTCTTTTAATTACAGAAGAGATTAAAGGAAATAACATTCTAAATCGAGCCCCTTCCTCGTTCTGTAAAAAATGACAGATATACTCCCACTCCTTCACTTTGCTCTCTTCTGAAGATGTGAATACACGAAAGCGCTAACGATATATCTACTTTCCTTTTCTCTGTGGATATCATCATTATATATATATATATATATATATATATATATATATATATATTGATAGAGGAAGGGCAAGAGAAGGTGTGGCCTTGTTAGTGAGTCCGGAAGTACAGCAATGTGTGATTGAATGGAAGGAGGTGTCATCGAGACTGATATGGGTGAAAGCGAAATTTGAACGTGAGTTGTGGGTGTTTGTGAGTGCATATGGGCCTGGTAGTGAAACGGATGAAGAAGAGAGGGAGTCTTTCTGGAATGATGTTGAAGAGTGTCTGCAGAGTTTTGGAGCGAATGTGAATGTGGTAATGATGGGAGATCTGAATGCTAGAGTGGGAAATGTAGCAGTTGAAGGTGTAGTTGGTATGCATGGTGTGCCTGGAAGAAATGAAAATGGGGAACGAATGATAGTGATGTGTGTTGAGCAAGGGTGATTGGAAATACGCTGTTCATGAAGAAAGATATTTATAAGTATACATGGGTGAGACAGGAGGGTGGAAGGATTGTGGATAAAGCACTGATGGACTATGTAGTTGTGTCTAGGAATGTAATAGGAAGATTGTTGGATGTGAGAGTTCTGAGAGGGGAGGGTGGGGTTTATGTCTGACCACTACCTGGTGGTGGGAAAGTTAAGAGTCGGCAAGAGATGGGTGAGAGCTAGAGAGTTAGGTATGGCAGGGAGGTTTTGAAAGTGAATGAGTTGGATTAGAGAGAGAAAATGATAGTGTATCAGGAGATTTCGAAAAATGAGTGGAACGCAGTGAAAGATCAGGAAAATGGCAGTGTGGAGGAGGAATGGCAGTTGTTTGAGAGTGCTGTGGTGGGGCATGCAGAAGAGGTGTGTGGCGTGAGACGTGTTGGTGGTGGAGTAAGAAAAGGAAGTGAATGGTGGTGCGAGGAAGTAAGTATGGCTGTGGCTGAGAAGAGACGTGCATATAAAGTGTGGCTGCAGAGGAAGGATGAGGTGTCATATGAGTGGTATAAGGAAAAGAGGAATAGGGCAAGAAGGGCTGTGCGTGATGCTAAAGTGGCAGCAGATGAGAGGTGGGGTAGGCGGCTGACTGAAAATTTTCAACAGTATAAGAAAATGTTCTGGAAGGAGGTTAAAAGGGTGTGAAAGGGAGAGTCTGGGAAGGAAGAACGAGTAAAAGCAGAGGATGGAAGGATGTTAATAGAGACGGATGCAGTAAGGAAGAGATGGGCAGAGTATTTTGAAAGATTGTTAAATGTAGAGGAGGAAAGGGTGGCTGAGATTGTGTCGGACGGAAGGATCCAAGGAATAAAGGTGTTGGGAGAGTTGAATGATTCTTTGATCACGAAGGAGGAAGTGGAGAAGGCGGTAAAGGAGGTGAAAACAGGGAAAGCTGCGGGTATGGATGAGTGTGCTGTGGAATGCCTGAAGGGTGGTGGATTGACTACTGTTGACTGGATAGTAAGATTGTTGAATGTGTGCTTTGTGAAAGGTATGGTGCCAATTGACTGGGCAAGTGCTTGTGTGGTCCCGTTGTATAAAGGCAAGGGTAATAAGTATGAATGTACTAGCTCTAGGGGTATAAGTCTGTTGAGTGTTGTAGATAAAGTATACGGTAGAGTGTTAATTATGAGAGTAAAAAGGGGATACAGAGGGAGTGATTGGTGATGAGCAGTGTGGCTTTAGGAGAGGGAGGGGATGCGTGGATCAGGTGTTCGCTGTGAGAAAAGTGTGTGAAAAGTATTTAGCGAAAGGCAAGGATGTGTTTTGGGCATTCATGGATTTAGAGAAAGCGTATGATAGAATTGATAGGGAGGTTTTGTGGACTAATTCAGATTGTATGGACTTGATGGTAGGTTACTAAAACGGGTGAAAAGTTTTTATGTAAATAGTGGAGCGTGTGTAAGAGTGGGAAATGCTGTGAATGATTGGTTTCCCGTGAGAGTGGGGCTGAGACAGGGATGTGTGATGTCGCCTTGGTTGTTGAATATTTATATGGATGGTGTTGTAAGGGAGGTCTGAGTCTGGTGAATGTTGATGGTGGAGAGTGGAATATGAAGCAGTTGCTGTTTGCAGATGATACTGCACTGGTGGCTGATTCAGAGGAGTGATTGAGACAGTTGGTAAAAGAGTTTGGAAGGGTGTATGAAAGGAGGAAATTGAAAGTAAATGAGAATAAAAGTAGTGATGAAGTGTACGAGGTTTGTAGATGGTAGGAGGATGAATATAGTTTTGAATGGTGAATTGCTTGAGGAGGGAGAGTGTTTTAAATATTTAAGGTCACATGTTGCTTTGGATGGAAGAATAGATGCGGAAGTGAAGTTTAGAATGAATGAAGTAGGTAAGGTGCTGGGAGGAATGAAAAAAGTGTTTAGATGTCGTTCGTTTAGAATGGATGGAAAGAGAAGCTGAATGAGGGTGCTGTGGTACCGACTGCGTTATATGGGGCTGAAACATGGAATATGGGTGTAGCAGCGAGGAAAATTTAGAATGTAATGGAGATGAGGTGTCTGAGGAGTATGTGTGGAGTGACGCGTATGGATCGAGTACGAAATGATGAAGTGCGAAGGAGAACTGGAGTTATTTGGGAGATGGCTGGTAGAGTTTAGCAGAGGGTGTTGCGATGGTTTGGGCATTTGAAGAGAATGGATAGTGAGCGATTAGTGAAAAAGATAACTAGATCTGATGTGAGAGGTGTAAGGCTGAGAGGGAGACCTCGAATAAGATGGATGGACAGTGTGAAGAGAGCGTTGGATGCAAGAGGGATGTCTGTTGAGCAAGGAAGAGTGGCTGTGAGTGACAGAAATAAATGGAGAGAAATTGTGAATGAATAAATGATGACGCAGCCCTGAGGGGATATTCTCCCGCATTTGGTCTGATCAGCTAGTCAGGTCAGGTGTAGGTAAGGGGATGGGTCTATTATGATGTGGCAGGGGTAAACCAGCTCTGCTGTCGGGCCCTGCTGCGGATATCACTGATTCCACTACGCAGTTGAATCTTGTGCGGTGTAGTGCGGTGAAGTTCTGTCCCTTCTCCCCTTTGGGGCTAAGATGCGAATGAATGTTTGAATGGATGAGTAAATGGGGAGTGTGTCGTCCTGTCTCTGCTACCTCCCTTTCCTTGGGGGAAGCAGCCTAGGTATATATATAGATAGATAGATAGATAGATAGATAGATAGATAGAGATAGATAGATAGATAGATAGATATAGATATATATATCTATATATCTATATCTATCTATCTATATATCTATATATATATCTATATCTATCTATCTATCTGTCTATCTATCTATCTATCTATCTATCTATCTATCTATATATATATATATATTTTACAGGGGAAATAAAAAAAAAATCTTCCTAATCAGGCCGCAAACTCTCTCTCTCTCTCTCTCTTAATCTGGTAATTCCCTCAAGCTCCACTACGTTCACTTGAGCCAGACTTAGTACTCGGGCTGTCTTGAACTGCAGCGAGAATACCCGGAATTGTAGGTGCCAGGCAGTTTAAGGCGGTGTTTACCCCAGCCTAGACAAGGTTGAAAGAAAACGAAGATTGGTTAGATATATCGTTTTACATTGCAATATATATGTATGAATATATTGTAGTGTCCCTCTTGCACATGCCTAACATGGACGGCCAGCTCTATCATACATGTTAAGGATGTGTTCTACGGATCCCAAGGAACAACAGATCCATAGGGCTGAGAACCACATCTTTCCCTCAATGAAGTGGCCCTCTTCCACCCTTCACTTCACGCATGGGTGAAGGTATGTAAGGATTCTGGAGTGTAGGCTGCTAAATGCAAGTGGAAATTTGTGCTGGAATGTCTGGGTTTGTAAGTGAGAGTCCACAGGTCACCATGATATACATTCATTTTTGGGACCCAACTTTCTCGGAGTCGAACTGCATCAACGATCCTAGTATTGCTATGTGAACAGGGACTTGGAGGAAACGGGCTCTATCCACCATTCTGACCTGCCCGGGAATCAAATTTGGGGCCTTCTCCCTGCAAGCAGGATGTGCTACAGTCAGCTCCAATGTGAGATTGACGTGTGGGACACTTTAAAGTGTTGGTCGGCTGAAACTTCGATAAACTCCGAAATGACATAGTTCTGTTGCTCGTTTTGATGCCACTGGCTTTTTCTAGAAATATGGTGGCGAATTTTTAGAGGTACACTGAATGCTTATAAATTTCTGGGACAATTTAGTTTTGTTGCTAAATTTTGCGTTTTTCGGCTTCTTTTCCAGATATATTGTGGTGATATGTGAAAACATCCACTTCAGTAATACATATTACTTTTCCATAAGATACTGTATCCAATTATGTTGGTAAGTCTGTTGTAGAAACAGTTTGCAAGACAACTGACTTTTGGTGCGCGCTTCACCATCCTTGTACATATCTTACAATGTTCTCACTTAGTGAAGTGACAAGGAAGGGAAGACTGAAAATAAGGTAGAAGGAAGCAAAATTAGTAACCTCCCTCACATATACTAATATGGTAGACCATCCAGTAAAGGATGACATGAGTTAGTTGTAGTCTTCCCTCCATCGTCTGCTGGTCGTATGCTAGAGGTAGGAATAGTCGCCATCAAAAGCTACGATGGAGGACAAAAGAAGCACAATGACTACTTGTACTCCTCCGTTATAAAGGCAGGTAAATTGAATATACTGGTATCTGCGAGAGGCGTCACGTCCACCCGCACACCATACCCTCATCATGATTAACACGGCCTTACACCACCTCACCTCGCTCTGTAACCTGCATAATAAAAGCTAAAACCACAGCATGTTTTAGTTACCCGAGAAATAATTTTACGTCTAATATCCGGTTGTTCAATTAGCGAAAAGAAATCCCTCATAGCAAAGTTAAAAATTTTTCTCGCTTTACAAAATTACCAAAAATTAAGAACTGCATATTTAATTCTAAATCACACTACACGACTTACTTCATCTCAGAGAAACCTGCCGCCCATTTGTCTGTATGTGTAGTTGGCTTCCAGGGTTTCGCTGCCTCTCTGCATCAGGGATATGTCTTGTATAATGCTACTTAACATTCTCTTGTACCGGTATGCTACAAACAGAAATTACAGTACTGTATATCGATTTTTCAGTGATATACATAGCATACAAAGCACTATGCAAGCGAACCTGCAAAACACATCACAAATGAAGAAAAACTACAAAGCCTCCTATGCCAGCGAGAATACGGCCATCACATCACATTCTCATTAACGACATAACACTTTTATCCGTAAACCTGCAGATTTAGAAGGCTACCATCCACCTCTTCCATAACAAACTCTTAAAATTTATAAAACTTTTCCCTACATTCTTATCGTTTGTGAGGCTACTTTGCATCCCTTTCCTAGAGCCTCTGTTTTTTCTTTTTTTTTCTTTACAGCATAACAAACTTTCATATTCTATCTTATACTGTAGGCAAGACACCCATGTAGCTGAAAGCGGCAATTACTGAAAAACTCTGGGACTTTTTCCCACCCAGGTGCCAGTAAGCAGAATATATTTAACATTTCGTCTTTTCCTATCAAATTTTCATGCTAGTTATTTTATATTGCACAGCTGTCGTTCTCAGTTTTCCTGTCATTTTACACTGGAGGGTTTAATCAGTAAGGGAGAGCCTCAACTTTTGTTAGCCTCGTCATACTCTCGTTTGGTGAAACGTTATCAGCCTACTATGGCCGTTGTCATATGATCTTATGTACCATACACCTATTACATACTGACATAGTTTACAAAAATAACTTCTTGCGGGATTAAGACGCCTGGTGGTCTTGTGGTAGTGTACTGGAGCCGAGGTGACAACCGTACCTTACAGGCAACGGATTGGATCTCATTTAGGTTAAAGGTGTGCTCTGTATCACTGCCAGGTTCGTAGGTCAGCCTCGTACTCTAAAGTGTTGTGGAGTACCGCATGGATGGTGGGTGTTAGTGCAGAAGTAGTGACATGTGGAGGTGTATGATACGTAGGAGGACTACTGGTTCTTGAGATCAAGCTGTGAAGCCTATGCCCACGGTCGGACACACACACACACACACACACACACACACACACACACACACACACACACACAAATGGAAGCCAGGTCACTAATGGATTAAGTACTGAGAAATCTGTCAGTTTCTTTAACCCTTGGGTGTTTAGAGTTGCTTAGAATTGAGGAAATGAACATTTTCAAAACTTAATAAAGGGAGGAAACCGCAGGGTAGGGGTCTATGTGCTTCATAACTATGAGCTGATTGGTGGACGGCGGTGGACTAAGTACTTTTCCGAAAAAATCTCAAACGCACGAACCCTTAGCACAAATAGCTGAAGATGGAAGGATGAAGATGTGCGACTAAGTTAGTCTCCATTAAGTTGGTGTATGTAATACCTGTCAATATCCCTTCGAAAGATACAATTGTCAGGATCAATCAATCAATCAATCACTTCCTGTGGCACCCCACGGGATGCACAGGGCCTCGATGAACTCTCTCCACCAATATTTGTCTCTTGCCATCTCCTTCAGGTCCCACCAACACTCCTCTCCTGCTTCTCTTTTCATTGTCCTCAACCAGGTTTCCCTCGGCCTACCTCTTCCTCTTCTTCCTCTAGCAATCCACTCTGGCACATCCTGTATTAAACAACCTTCTTTTCTGTATATGTGCCCCAGCCACTTCCAGCGAGACAGTCTCACATAATCATCGGCTGGTTCACCTCTCGTAATATCCCTTACTCTTTCATTTGTAACTCTGTCTTGCCACTCTGGCACATCCTGTATTAAACAACCTTCTTTTCTGTATATGTGCCCCAGCCACTTCCAGCGAGACAGTCTCACATATTCATCGGCTGGTTCACCTCTCGTAATATCCCTTACTCTTTCATTTGTAACTCTGTCTTGCCACTTTACCCAAGAATCCTTCTCAGTATTTTATTCTCAAATCCTAATACTTTCTGATCTGTTGCAATTGTACTGTACCATGACTGAAGCCCATAAATTAAAACTGATCTAACCATGGACTTGTAAATTTTCATTTAAGTATGTACCAAAAGCATATTATTATTCCAAACAAATTTCAACATTCCAACAGCTCGCCAAGGCTGTCTAATCCTCTCCTCAATTTCGTTGTTTAATGATGCATTAGATGATATAATCGTTCCCAGATATTTAAAGTTTTCTACATTCTTAATCACATTATTCCCAATTACATAATCGATTTGGTTCTCCACGTTCATATTAATAATTTCAGTCTTTCCACAATTTATTACCAATCCCACTTTTCCTCCTTCGACCACCAGACAATCAAACACCCTCTGCATCTCGTAAATACTTCCGCAAATCAGTACAATATCATCAGCTTAGTCCAAATCCATCAGCTTCTTATTTTCTTTCCAGTTAATTCCTGCACCTGTTCCCCTTACAACCTTTTTCATAACATAATCCATTACCAAAACAAAGAGCAATGACGAAAGAACTCCTCCTTGAATCACTCCTGACCTAACTTCAAATGGATCACTCAAAGAACCACCCACCATTACCTTACAAAAAGTACCTTCATGCAGGTTTCTAATAATATTTACAAACTTTTCTGGTATACCGTAGAGTCTCAAAATGTCAGAGAGAGAAAAAAAAAGGGGTGATTGGGGTCGAAAGACAAAAAGGTTAGGGCTGGAGAATGCACAAGATTAGGGTTGAAGGACAATTAGGTCTGAAGTTGAAGGCTGCTCGGTGAACAACAAAGCCAAGGTTACGGCCGAGGGATGTCGAGGGTAAAACCAATGGATGCCAAGACCAGGAACGAACGGAACACGTATTAAGGCTAGGACAGAAAGATGTCAAGACTAGGAATGAAAAATGGCAGAGCCGAAGAATACCAAGGTTAAGACCAAAAGAAGTTAAATTGTGAAAAAAAAAAATTTCTATTACCGTAAGCATTTGTCTTGTGAGCATTCTTCGTATAAGCATATATATATTTTGAACATTTGTCTTCTAAGTATGCGTGTTGTGTGCATGTATCCTGCAAACATATGTGTTACAAATGAATGCTTTGCAATTACTTCGTGTTTGTATAAACCAGATGGTTCGTATATTGCTGTCTTCGGTTTTGTGTATTGGTGGCAACACTCAAACTCCTGGTGTGAGGAGCGAACACAGTCTGAATGCTACTTGGAAATACTTATAACACAATGAATCACAATGCGTATTGAAACACAAACTTGCTTCTTGAAAATACTTATTACACAATGATTCAGTATAGAAGCACAAACTATAACTCACGAACAGGATTATGGCAAACACACAATAAGGTAAGTTCAACAGTGATAACACTGACTGAGCCGTCCCTGTAATACAAAAGAACCGGGATGCTTAATATATGTACCACCCTGCATATTGTGAGCCTTTGCTTTGTGAACGATTATTATGAATGTGAGGAACGAGACGGAATAGATAAGGATCGGGTGAGGGTGGGAGGGTGAGGGATGGAAGGATCTTCGGGTATACAGGTAAACAGGCGAGAGCGGGAGAGAAAAGCGGGAGGGGGGAGAAGAACCTGACATAAGCCTGTCAGATGATCCCGGTAATGACCCGAACGAAAAATTACACACACACACACACACACACACACACACACACACACACACACACACACACACACACACACACACACACACACACACACACACACACACACACACACACACACACACACACACACACACACACACACACACACACACACACACTTACTTAAAGCTTTCCTTCTGCTGCAGATGACGACTCCTACTATATCCACAATATTGGTGTGTTTCTCATTTTCCTTGATGCCTACATGTGTGACTGTGCAGACCAATCCTGGATCAGCAGACTTTACTACACAGTCGGTATATCAAGTCCGAGTGTGCTGGGAGAACTCTGTTTTGATCGTGCTGTGCCTCACTTGTCTATGCTTATCTATGGCCAGGTTCCGAGCTTCGTCAAGATGAATGGTTGGTTCGGTGGCTACTGGGCGACAGTCGGTTGGTCGACAGGAAAACTAGGCGACACCCAACTGGTCGACAAGATAAATGGGCGACTGTCAACTGAGCGACAGGACAAATGGGCGAATACCAACTGGTCGACAGAATAAATCGGCGACTGCCAACTGGGCGACAAGATAAATGGGCGACAACAGCCAAACAAGTGGACGGACAACTGGCCGACAATTAGACAATAAACAATTCTACTCTACCTGAAGAGTGTGGGGTACAGTGTTGTTCCTTAATTTATAAAATGCATAATAAAGTCTTTTCAAACATTGTTTCATAAAAAAAGCCTTAATTTTTAATCAATGTCCATGTCTATTGTGTGTAATATTATCATTACTATTTGTATATTTTACTATTTACATAGTGAAAATTCTCACCCAGTTGTTTCATAATAAAGGCTTAATTTTTAATCAATGCCAATGTTTATCATGTCTAATATTATTATTATTGCTATAATATACTATTTACATAGTGAAAAGTCTCGCCCAGTTGTCATGTCTAATTAGCAGTTGCCCAGACCTGTTGGCCAGTTGACTGTCGCCTAGTTGTCCTGTCGGCCAGTTGGCTGTCGCCTAGTTGTCCTGTCGGCCAGTTGGCTGTCGCCTAGTTGTCATGTCGCCCAGTTGCCCCTGAACCGAATGGTTCCTTCATTGTAGAGGGCTTGCCATTATCGGCTGTCCGAGGCATTGAATTCAAGATCTTTTGGTATGATCTTGCAGTTCAGAATTGTCCTTGTATGATCTTTATATCTCTTCTTCTGCCCTTCTGGGTTGCAGCGCGCTGCAGGGAGTTGGCTATACAGAATCTGAGTGGAAGACGGTGCTCAGGCGTGCGGAACACGTGTCTGATCCATCCCAGCTGCTTTTTAGGTAGCTTAGTTTCTTTCTTGATTGACTTCACCCACTGGAGAAATTCCGAGTGAGGGACTTATCCTCCTATATGGGTCCTAGGAGGTGATATAAGCATCAGACGTGAAACGACTCAAAACGTTTGATGTGGCGCTGGTAGATAGTCCAGGATTTATGTTTATCTGTGAACACACTCCCAATGCAGGTATAATTCTCCACGGTTTTACATTTTCGCCATTTATCTGAAATCCAAGAGGCTCTGCTGGGTTGTTTCTTAGAGGTATTATTTCATCTTTATTGGCATTTATTCAGAGCCCCACTGCAGGGTAAATGTTGGAGACGATGGAGATACTCTGTTGTGGGGCTTCCATGTGCGTGGACAGCTCAGTGTTCAGCGTATTGTACTTCTAGGAAATGAGCTATTTCAGTCGCTGATTGTGTTTTAAGACATCTGAGATTAAATAAGTTACCGTCTGGGCGGAACTGGAGTTTTATTCCATCATCAGGGTTCATTTGTTGATGACTCAGCAAGGTGGCTGCAGTTAGATAGATGCAGAAGATGACAGGAGCCAGGACACATCCTTGCTTCACTCCGACGTCCACGTTGGAGGGTTTTGGATATTCTCCCACGTATGGAAACACGAGCATTCACATTGTCAGTGTCTCTTCAGGATGGCAAGAAATTTGTTTGGAACTCCAAACTTTGAAAGAGCATTTCATACATGTTCTCTGTTGACAGTGTCAAGTGCTTTTGCAGGATCAATTAATTGAATATTCAAGTCACGGTTCTGCTCGTAGCATTTCTCTTGTATCTGTCGGACAACAAAAACCATAGCACAGGTGCTTCATTCTTTCCGAAATCCACATTGCGTTTCAGGAAGTGTTTACTCAGTGTGATGTTTTGTCCGTCTGGATAGCGTTATCCTGGTTAGACCTTTGTTAACATTCAAAAGGAGCGAGATACCTCTGTTGTTGTCACAATTTGAGCGGTCCCCTTTTATATTGTACATACATGGTCACAATACCAGAAGTAAGCATTTTTGATGAAATTTGTTCTTGCTTCCATATAGTTAGTATGAGATCATGGAGGAACTGGTGGAGTCCGTGGCCACCCTCTTTTGATTAATCCAGATGGTATGCCACCAAAGCCAGGGCTTTTGTTATTTTATAGAGATAGGATGGACTGAACAGTTTCTGCAAGTGTAGGTGGGACACACACACACACACACACACACACACACACACACACAGAAGAGATGGAAATAGGGTGGAAGTGGGTGGAGGGATAAAATGGCGGGAATGGAGGTTATAGAGAGCAGGGGAAAAGAGTAAAGGAGACAGGAGATGACTGAAGACAAGGAAGGAGGGAGGAGAGGCGATACGGGTAGAATGAAAACAAGACTGCAAAAGAAAAGACTGGAAGGAAGACGAGGGAACTGGTGAGAGGCGAAAAGAAAAGAGTACAGCAGATGATATGATACAAGAGAGGAGAGTAAAGGAAGAAAGAACATTATAAGACACTGGGGTGGGGAGAGATGATGACTGATAGTGGTGAAGGATAACATAACATGGGACAGGACGGAATGGAAAAAGGCCAAGAGAAAAAGGAAAGATGAATGTATATGAAACTAATGGTAGAACAAGATTAGAAACCATCCAACACTCACTATACAACTTTCTGTCCACGAAATATAACAAAATTATCTATCCATCTACCTATCTATCTATCTATATCTATCTATCTATCAATCCATCTATCTATCTACCTCTGTCTATCTATCAATCAATCAATCCATCTATCTATCTATCTATTGTCTGTCTGTCTATCTATCTATCTATCTGTTCATATATCTATCTGTCCATCTATCTATCTATCTATCTATATCTATCTATCTATCTATCTATCTATTGTCTGTGTCAATCTATCTATCTATCTATTCATCTATTTATCTGTCCATCTATCTATCTATCTATTTATCTGTCTATCTATTTATGTTTATATGAACGTTTTGCTCAGGATTGTGGAAGTCTGTCAAGAAGAAAAAAAATGTGGCAAAGTGGAAGGGCAGGAAGGGCTGCTATTACGGACTATCAGATCTATACCGAGAGTCAGACATTTAGAAAAAAATGTGGAGAGAAATGAGAGAAAGAAGACACTACCAATCACAATTAAAGACCCACAAAATATATAAAGAAACTTATTAATATACCGTTGTAATTTTTAGAAATAACGTTGTAAATAAATTTAACAGGGTGAGCATAATTGTTTGCTAGACTTTCTGCGAGATGTAGTCGGATTAAATTAATTAATAAATATATTTTAAAGAAAATGGATGCACGACCAGAAAGACGGAGATGGGACGCTGAAAAACAGGCAAGGCAAAGAGTGACACTGCAATGAAAGATAACCCTATGAGATAGAAATGAAATATGAGTACTGTCCTTCCAGCCCCCCTTCCTCTACCACCAACTTCCTGTTCTTCATCTTCTTCCCGTTCTTCAGCATCGTCTCCATTACAGAACGAAAGCCGAAAGCAGAATATGTTTAAGGGGAAAGAAAACGTCAATTTCTTGTCCTACTCCTGTTTTTTTTTTTTTCCTTATCTATCTTCTTGTCCTTCTTTTTCCACTCGTTATGAAGACGGGATTTAAGAAAGAAAGCAACATTTAATCAACAAATTATAACTCTATTTTCCATTCTCTTCGTCTTCCTACCCTTCATCTTTCAGTCTTCCATAGCTTTCTATATCTTCTCCACTCTTCTCATTTTCCCTCTTTCTTTCCTCACTTTCTTCTTCCTTTTCTCATTCTCCCTCTCACCCTCTTCCTTTTCCTTCCCTCCTCCTTCCTCTTGACCACCTTCCTCTCTTTCTCTCCCTCTTTCTCCATCTACATCCACTTCCGCCACAATAATGAGTGCAGTAAAACAAATGCGTCACACCACCGTCTTCCTCTTACCTTCCCACATTCCTCTTCTCTACTCCTCGCCTTCTCACTTGGTCTAGTTTTTATTCTCTTCTCCTTATTTCTCTATAATCATCATCATCATCATCATAATCACCGGTCTTCCTTTCTTCTCCTCTCACCTCTTCCTTCGATTTTTCTTCCTCCTCCCCTTCCCCCTCCTCCTTCTCCTCCCCCCCCTTCCTCCTACTCCTATCTCATTTTCATCCACATCTCCCATCAAGTAACCACGTAGATATTCCTAAAGATACATTCATAAACATATTCTAACTGTTTTTCCTATTCCAATGCAAGGGTACGATAACAAATACAAGGGGTGCCAGGAACAACAAACCTCGGCCGACAGCAGTTTTTTTATTGCTGTTAAATACTGACTCATTTCTGCCATTTTGGTTCTGTGTACACAAAAAGTCTAAGGTAGTGGCGCAAATGTTTTCAAGATGCGCCCCCTGATAATCCGTGATCTTGCGTTCGACTTTTCGAGGTCACTCAAGGTCATAGGTCATGCTTCCTAATGAAGGCCCATATGAGACTCCCTACATCTTGGTAGTAGTAAATATCTCTATCTTCAACGAGTTTTGAGTTACAGCCACCTGAAAACCCGTAACCTTAAGCTTGACCTTTCAGAGTCACTTACGGTCAAAGGTCAAGGTACCAGTTAAAAACCCATATGGGATTTCCAGTTTGTTGATAATAATAAATATATCTCTACAACCAATTTCGAGTTGTAGCCCCCTGAATATCCGTGACCTTGAGTTTGACCTTTCGAGGTCATTCAAGGTCAAAGGTCTTGCTGCCAAATGAAAGCCCATTTTACGAGTTCCTGTATGTTCATAATAGTAAATACCTCTATCTTCAACCAGTTTCAAGTTATTACCCTCTGACAATCCGTGACCTTGATTTTAAACTTTCAAGATCACTCTATTACGCTCCAAATGTAATAACTTTTTTTTGGGACCAGTGCCCACATATCCGGAAAGTTCCATGTAATTTCATATAGCTGTTTTTCCTTAATGTTGCTAACGAACGAACAAACAAACAAACAAACATGACCAAAAACAACCTCTCGGACTCCGTCCAGGCGAGGTAATAAATATTGGTCAAATAAAAGAGTCTCATCATTACAGAAGCATTCTCCTTCCTTATTCTGCTCTGCACATTTCTTCTTATTGTTTGTGTACGTGTGTGTGTGTGTGTGAGAGAGAGAGAGAGAGAAAGAGAGAGAGAGAGAAAGAGAGAGGAGGAGGAGGAGGAAGAAGAGGAAGAGGACGACCAAAACGACAGCGAGAACAAAAATTTTAAATAATCTCTCTCTCTCTCTCTCTCTCTCTCTCTCCTACATGCTTTTCCTTCTTCTACCTTCTTCCTTTTCATTTTCTTCACTCTATCTTAACGCAAACATGAGGAATGGCTAAGGAAGATATCCTGAAGAAGTGAAAACAAAAATATCATCAATTCACATGTCCCCTCTCTTTCTCCATCAGCATATTTCTCTTACTGGTTCATTTAATCACAAAAGCGGAAGGAAGGAATAACAAAAGACGTTAATGAAAGGAAACACGACAACAGGACATTATTGCTCTTCTCTTTCCTCCTTCTTCATCATTCCTTTTCCCATAAACTGTCTCCATCACACTGGAGAAAAAGGGCAATTAGAAAAATCACGCGTATAAGAAAACTTGAAATAAAAGGCACCACTCTCCTGTCTTCTCACTCTCTCTCCTGCTTCGTTTACTTCTAGTCCTTTCGTCATTCCTGCGGCACATACAGGATTAATGTAAGGAATAATAACAAAAGCCGATATTAACGAAGGTAAATGCTTGAGAATAATACAAATATATTTTCCCTTCCATTTCTTCCCCTATTTCAACAGCAGAGGAAGTTAAAAAAGAGGAGGGGGGGAGAAGGAAAAAAAAAATTTGCATGTGTAATTTTCTCATCAGTTTTTAACTTCCTGTATTTCACCCAAAGAAATAAAATAAAACAGAAAAATGATCCTAAGTTCCGGAGGAGAGACAGACAGACAGACAGACAGGCCGAGAATGGCATACTCGTTTTTCTTCGTTCCTCTTGTCCTTCCTTCGTTTCGTCTTCTTTTCCGTCCTCTTCCTCCTGGATTTAACCGGAAAAATCAAAACCAGAAAAAGAAAAAGGATACTAATTAGAGGGCAACACACACACACACACACACACACACACACACACACACACACACACACACCATTTATCTCTCTTCCTCTCATTCTCTTTCCCTCTCCATACTACGCGACTACAAAAGAAGGAAATGAAAAAAAGCAAGATAAAAATTGAGGAAGAAATTAGCGTGCGTGCACAGATTATTGTTCTCTGTCTTCATCTTCATTCTACCTTTCTTTTTTATCCATCAAGAAACAAAGAAAAAAAGAAAAAACGGAAGGGAGGAAGACAAATAAAAAAAGTGATGGAAGGAAGGAAGGAAGGAAGTGAAAAAGCAAATGAATGGAGGCTCGATGAAAAAGAAGGAAAACAAAGAAAGAACGAAAAGAAAGAAAGAAAAGAAGGAAGAATAGAAAAAAAAGAAAGAAAAGGAAGAAGAATGACAAAAAAAGGGAGAAAGAAAGAAAAAAGAAGAGGTAAGTGAAAATGAACTACACAGACGGAACAACCCTAGTTTTCTCATAGTCTTCCTTAATTTCTTGCCTGATTTTCTAAACAGCACTGTGTTCCATTATTTTCATAGCCACCTGACTCTTTCGGTTGGAGGGTTTGGTGGGAGGGAGGCGTTCACAAGCATTATTACCTCCGCCAAAAACGCTGTCTTTTGGGATCACTTTGTTACCAACGTTATGAAAATAAAGTATTTAATGGAGCCGCATCAGAGTTCAGACAAAACTTATGGACTATTTTGTAGTGAAAATGGCTGAATTTCAGAAAAGGCCAAAGGCGAAGGTCCAAAGTGGGATGAGTTCTGCCTTAGTGGTAGGAGTCCTCTCTGAATGCTCTTGTCTTTCCTTGGAATCCCTGTCTTACTGTAAATCTTACCATCCTGAACATAAGCTGCCTTACATCAGCCAACCAACTTACTGCAGTTATCCTATTGTCTTATGTATCGACCTTCTTCCTCCTCTTCCTCTACAGTGGAGAAAGAGAGAGAGAGAGAGAGAGAGAGAGAGAGAGACAGACAGACAGACAGACAGACAGACAGAGACAGACAGACAGACAGACAGACAGAGAAAGAGGATTATGAATTTCAATAAGCAATACAAAGACATCCCGTCATCACAAACGTGGGTGCCAGACTGTGACCGTGGGAGGGAAACAACGATTTTACCCGCTCCATCAGCCACCCTCTCCCTCGTACTGTATGTTCAATGGCCCGCATTTGAGTGACTTCTTCCTCCCCTCCTCGCCTTCCCTCGCCCCCCCTCCCTCCTCGTTATCCACCCTTGCCCCTGCTTCCCCCAGTGTTTCACACCTTTTGGGCTGGACAGCACCAAACCACCTTAAATTCCTTCTTTCCTTTCGTACTAGTACAACATTATTTTGCATACTATTTTACATACTAGAGTGGGAAATGTAGCAGTTGAAGGTGTAGTTGGTATGCATGGTGTGCCTGGAAGAAATGAAAATGGGGAACGAATGATAGGGATGTGTGTTGAGCGAGAGATGGTGATTGGAAATACGCTGTTTGAGAAGAAAGATATTTATAAGTATACATGGGTGAGACAGGAGGGTGGAAGGGTTGTTCATAGAGCTTTGATGGATTATGTGGTTGTGTCTAGGAATGTAATAGGAAGATTGTTGGATGAGAGATTACTCAGAGGAGATCGTGGAGGTATGTCTGACCACTACCTGGTGGAGGGAAAGTTAAGAGTAGGTAAGAGATGGGTAAGAGCTAGGAGGGTTAGGTGTGGCAGGGAGGTTTTCAAAGTGAGTGAGTTGGATAAAAGAGAGAAAATGACAGAGTATCAGGAGAAATTGAAAGATGAGTGGAACGCAGTGAAAGATCAGGAAAATGGCAGTGTGGAGGAGGAATGGCAGTTGTTTAAGAGTGCTGTGGTGGGGCATGCAGAAGAGGTGTGTGGTGTGAGACATGTGGGTGGAGGTGTAAGTAAAGGAAGTGAATGGTGGTGCGAGGAAGTAAGTATGGCTGTGGCTGAGAAGAGACGTGTATATGAAGTGTGGCTGCAGAGGAGGGATGAGGTGTCATATGAGAGGTATAAGGAAAAGAGGAATAGGGCGAGAAGGGCTGTGTGTGATGCGAAAGTGGCAGCAGATGAGAGGTGGGGTAGGCGGCTGACTGAGAATTTTCAACAGAATAAGAAAATGTTCTGGAAGGAAGTGAAAAGGGTGCAAAAGGGATAGTCTGGGAAGGAAGAGCGAGTAAAAGCAGAGGATGGAAGGATGTTAATTGAGATGGATGCAGTAAGGAAGAGATGGGCAGAGTATTTTGAAAGATTGTTAAATGTAGAGGAGGAAAGGGTGGCTGAGATTCTGGCAGATAGAAGGGTGCAAGGAATGAAGGCGTTGGGAGAGTTGAATGATTCTTTGATCACGAAGGAGGAAGTGGAGAAGGCAGTAAAGGAGATGAAAACAGGAAAGCTGCAGGTATGGATGGGTGTGCTGTGGAATGCCTGAAGGGTGGTGGAGTGACTATTGCTGACTGGACTGTTGAATGTGTGCTTTGTGAAAGGTATGGTGCCAGTTGACTGGGCAAGTGCTTGTGTGGTCCCATTGTATAAAGGCAAGGGTGATAAGTATGAATGTACTAGCTTTAGGGGTATAAGTCTCTTGAGTGTTGTAGGTAAGGTTTATGTTAGAGTGTTAATTATTAGAGTTAGAGAGGGTACAGAGGGAATGATTGGTGATGAGCAGTGTGGCTTTAGGAGAGGGAGGGGATGCATGGATCAGGTGTTTGCTGTGAGACAAGTGTGTGAAAAGTATTTAGCGAAAGGCAAGGATGTGTTTTGGGCATTCATGGATTTAGAGAAAGCGTATGATAGAATTGATAGGGAGGTTTTGTGGACTGTTTTCAGATTGTATGGACTTAATGGTAGATTACTAAAAGGGGTGAAAAGTTTTTATGTAAATAGTGGGGCGTGTGTAAGAGTGGAAAATGCTGTGAGTGATTGGTTTCCCGTGAGAGTGGGGCTGAGACAGGGATGTGTGATGTCGCCTTGGTTGTTTAATATTTATATGGATGGTGTTGTAAGAGAGGTGAATGCATGAGTTTTAGGTGGAGGTCTGAGTCTGGTGAATGTTGATGGTGGAGAGTGGAATTTGAAGCAGTTGCTGTTTGCAGATGATACTGCACTGGTGGCTGATTCAGAGGAGAGATTGAGACAGTTGGTAGAGGAGTTTGGAAGGCTGTGTGAAAGGAGGAAATTGAAAATAAATGAGAATAAGAGTAAAGTGATGAAGTGTACGAAGTTGGTAGACGGTAGGGGGATGAATATAGTTTTGAATGGCAAGTTGCTTGAGGAGGTAGAGTGTTTTAAATATTTAGGGTCACGTGTTGCTGTGGATGGAAGAATAGATGCAGAAGTGAAGTTTAGAATGAATGAAGTAGGAAAGGTGCTGGGAGGAATGAAAAAAATGTTTAGATGTCGTTCGCTTAGAATGGATGTAAAGAGAAGGCTGTATGAGGGTGTTATGGTACCGACTGCATTGTATGGGGCTGAAACGTGGAATATGGGTGTAGCAGAGAGGAAAAGTTTGAATGTAATGGAGATGAGGTGTCTGAGGAGTATGTGTGGAGTGATGCATATGGATCGAGTCCAAAATGATGAAGTGCGAAGGAGAACTGGAGTTGTTTGGGAGATGGCTGGTAGATTTGAGCAGAGGGTGTTGCGATGGTTTGGGCATATGGAGAGAATGGATAATGAGCGATTAGTGAAAAAGATAACTAGATCAGATGTGACAGGTGTAAGGGTGAGAGGAAGACCACGAATAGGATGAATGGACAGTGTGAAGAGAGCGCTGGATGCGAGAGGGATGTCTGTTGAGCAAGGAAGAGTGGCTGTGAGTGACAGAAATAAATGGAGAGAAACTGTGAATGAATAAATGATGACGCAGCCCTGAGGGGATATTCTCTCGCATTTAGTCTGATCAGCTAGTCAGGTCAGGTGTGGGTAAGGGGATGGGTCTATGATGAAGTGACAGGGGTAAACCAGCTCTGCTGTCGGGCCCTGCTGCGGATGTCACTGATTGCACTGTGCAGTTGACCCTTGTGCGTTGTAGTGCTGTGAGGATCTGTTCCTTCTCCCCTCTGGGGCTAAGATGTGAATGAATGTGTTTGAATGGATTAGTAAATGGGGAGTGTGTCATCCTGTCTCGGCTACCTCCCTTTCCTTGGAGGAAGCAAGATTGGTATATAGATAGATAGATAGATAAATAAACCTTTGCAGTGATGGTAATAGGAATGGTCTCCAGCACTACAGGGATAAGAATGATGACCAGCATTTCCTTCAACAAAAGTAGTTCTGTTCAGTTATTTGTAGAAAACTACAAACGATTATATTAAGCTTGGATGGGACTCTAACATGAAGGACTATCCTCTTCACCACGAGATGTCGTCTCTAAGCTAAATAATATTATTTGGTATTTGAAAGCACACGATTTATATAATGTCACTGCACTACAAAAAAAAAAAAAAAGCACTGCACTGAACAGGCTAATGAATATAGTTCCTACAAGAGGTCTCCCCTTAACTAAAAAAAGAAATAATTTACTTGCCGCAAAAATATATAAGACAACATCAACATCGTACGCCACCAGTTAAAAATGATATTCCAAATTAATCTTTCAGAAAAGTTTGATGTGTAAATCTAATGTCGGGTAAAAGTAACTTCCTCTTAGTCATCTGACCTCAGGTGGCCATCAAAATTCTGAGGCCAGGGAGGCACTGGATTAAAAAATTGTGGTCGTGCAAAACTGTGGCCTCGTCGAGTCAGTGCGAAGTCGCCTCCCAGGAGTGTAATTTGAACATTATCGTTCTTGTAGCCGTGTCGAGGTGGTGAGCCGAAAGTAGAGCTTTTAATCATGTTGTAAAGGCCCGCATGTCCTTGGAAGGATTACGAGAAGGAAGAGTAAAATATAAATAGGACGCAAACAGGAGACATACACAGGTAACATATTAACAAGAAGGAAAAAAACAGTTAACATCTATCTATCTATCTAAATATCTAGGCTGCTTCCCCCAAGGAAAGGGAGGTAGCCGAGACAGGACAACACACTCCCCATTTACTCATCCATTCAAACACATTCATTCACATCTTAGCCCCAAAGGGGAGAACGTACAGATCCTCACTGCACCACACCGCACAAGGGTCAACTGCGCAATGCAATCAGTGGCATCCGCAGCAAGGCCCGACAGAAGAGCTGGTTTACCCCTGCCACATCATAACACACCCATACCCTTACCAGCACCTGACCTGACTAGCTGATCAGACCAAATGCGGGAGAATATCTCCTCAGGGCTGCGTCATCACTTATTCACAATTTCTCTCCATTTATTTCTGTCACTCACAGCCACTCTTCCTTGCTCAACAGACATCCCTCTTGCATCCAGCGCTCTCTTCACACTGTCCATCCATCTTATTCGTGGTCTTCCTCTCAGCCTTACACCTCTCACATCAGATCTAGTTATCTTTTTCACCAATCGCTCATTATCCATTCTCTCCATATGCCCAAACCATCGCAACACCCTCTGCTCAACTCTACCAGCCATCTCTCGAACAACTCCAGTTCTCCTTCGCACTTCATCATTTCGCACTCGATCCATACACGTCACTCCACACATACTCCTCAGACACCTCAACTCCATTATATTCAGCAGGAAATATAAATAGGAGACAAACAGGAAACATATAAAGAAGAACCAAACCAGAGGCATATAAACATGAATACAGAGCAGCAGTGAAGTACTCGTACAACACAGTTAAGCCAATACTATACCACTGTTACCGTAAAGCCTGATTCATATTTTTGGGGGGCTAGTCCCACATTATTTTACCCCGCCAATACGGAGACTTTTTTTTTTTTTTTTTTCTAGTTTACTCTTGTTGCAATCTGACTATTTTATTCAGCTTGGGAGGGAAAGCTGAAAATAAATGGGGTATTGAAGTCTGCACAATACTAAATCCCTTCAGTTCGAAAATTATGCCCTAAAGAGCACAATATCTCTGGATAAATCTGAATGCAAAAGAACATCATGGGGTTCATGAGGTTAATGGAACTGTAGACGAACTACTCCGGCTCAAGGGATTACAAGTCACTCCCTCAGTGCCTCAGTAAGCAAATTACTTATCTATTGTAATGCTAGGTGAAAAAGGCCCGACTCCTCGGTCCTAAAACACCTAACGTGTAGCAGTGTCCTCTTTCGTGGCCAGAGCTTAATGCAATGAAAGAGAGGCAGGACACAAAAACTCTAGGCAATAACCTTTTACACGTATATTCCCAGAGTCAGACACAGGACAAAATGCAGATATTACAACACGATAAGTGACACAGAAATAAAATCTTACTTAGGATATTAGTATCTCGCAGGATACTGACTAAACCACTACGGTTGCCAATACAGAAAGTCTAGTGAACAGGTGTACAAGGAACACGGGCGCACGTGGGAGCTCGGGAGGGGCAGTTCACAAAGGGGGGGAGGGGAAGGACTCGTGACGAGCCGGAACAGAGTTATGATAATAATGGAAAAGGATATGTATTACTAATTCACTCTTAGCATCACCTGATAGAAAAGGGGTTTTGACATTTGATTCTATCCCTCGTTTATATTACGTTAGTTATCGGGAGGGGATGTTGTAGGGAGGGAGGGAATAGAGGGACACTGGATATTGACTGTGTTTATGGTAATACAAAGGGATGGATATTATTCTCACTCTTCTATTGTTCTCTAGCAACAAGGGACATAGGTATATTTTCACTACAGAGACTTCCTCAGGGGAAGAGTTCTCACTGGTTGCATATGAGGGCGTCACTTATGAGTCGGATTTCTCAGGACTCACTCACTGTACTCATTCTTACTCACTTGCCCATGATTTCACTCACCCCGACATTGGGCATACATTAAGTCACTATATCACTGTAACCTGTTTTCTAGGGCAACGTCACACTTAATATAATTTGCTTTCACTAGTCCTGGGGCAATACCACACTTGACATAAATTCACTCATGTTGTGGGGGCGGCGGGGAGACATGCCGGCGTCTATTTGGCTGGGCTAGGGGCACCGCCAGGGAAAGGCTTGCCGAGAGGGCACGGGACAGCTCGCAGTGGCGTCTTCTCACGTCCAGGGCTGCACGTGGCACAAGGGCCCATAGTCTCCGGGCTGGGATTAGGGGTGTGGCCCTCAGGGCTGGGGCCAAACAGGTCCAGGAGTCTCTGGCTCCTGTCTCGGCCAGAGGTGGAGGTCCTTTGCCGTCTCTTGGGCGTGGAGAGGTTGCACCCGGGGGTCCTGGGGAGGGCCCGGGGAGGCTGAGGGCTGCGGTCCCCAGAATCAAGGGGCGCCATCAGGCAGGGGCTGTGGCACCGTCTTGTGCTAGGGCCCGACAGGTGAGTCTTCTCCAAGGCCAGGCATAGGGACCGGAGGCCAGGGAAGGCCGTTAGGCCTTGCGGGGTCTCTCTGGTGCTGGGGAGCTGGGCATCTGTCTCACGCAGGGGCAATGTCGGCACCTCGTTCTGGCCGTAGGGCCCGGCAATAGGCCGTGGCTGTGTGGGGGAGTCAGCGCATCTCTGGTCGCCTCTCCAGAGGCCGTGGGCCCGTCTCTTCTGCAGGAGGGGGGAGCGGCAATTGGTCGTCTCGGGGGCAGCGCCTTTGGAGCGGCAATTGGCCGTCTCCTTCGGCATGAGGAGTGAGCGGCAATCGGCCGTCTCGGGGGCAGCACCTCCAGAGCGGCAATCGGCCGTCTCCTTCGGCAGGAGGGTGGAGTGGCAATTGGCCGTCTCAGGGGCAGCGCCTCTAGAGCAGCAATCGGCCGTCTCCTTCGGCAGGAGGGTTGAGCGGCAATCGGCCGTCTTCTTCGGCAGGAGGGTTGAGTGGCAATCGGCAATCTCAGGGGCAGCGCTTCCAGAGCGGCAATTGGCCGTCTCCTTCGGCAGGAGGGTGGAGCGGCAATCAGCCATCTCCTTGGGCAGAAGAGATGAGCAGCAATCGGCTGTCTCAGCAGAAACACCTTCAGTGAGATGCTTGGCCGACTGACAAATGCAGGAGCATCAATTGGCTGTCTCCAGAGGGGCGCAGTCGGAAAGTGAAATATCAGTTCCACCCCAGTCTGATTCGGCAGTCCCGCTCCCCGAAGGTCGTGTCCTCCTTCTGCTATGGTGGCGGTGCGACGGTTGAGTGTTATAAGGGCGCACGGCCCGGGCTGGCTTTTATGTCATTGTCGTATTGGGTCCCCTAGTGTGGGTGTGGCTACTCCATGGGGTCCAGGTAGGGGTGTCGGTGTGTTTCTGGGGGCACTGCGCTGTTCCTCTCTCGTTGCAGTTCTGGGGGCACTACACTGTTTCTTTCTCACCGAGTTTCTGGGGGCACTATGTTGTTCTTCTCTCACATCGTCTCCAGGGGCACTGACTTGCAAGCCATGCATTTCACCACTCTCCCCTTGGAAAAAGTCACGTCCCCGTGACTGGAGGTGGTATGCGTGATTGTCGTGGGTGGCGTATGCAGGCTGGAGATGCTGGAGTAGGGCTTGGCAAGCGGTGGTGTGAAAATTTTCCTCTTGTTCGGCGTCGCAGGTGAGGAAGAGCGTGGAGTCGGTAAGGGTCGACCAGAGGAGGGTCAGCAGGTGGTATGGTCCTCTGAGCCGCCGATTCTTGCCTGTGGTCGGCGCCCATATGGCTCGTCTGATCTTCATTTTGATCGGTGTTGTCGCTGGTGTGGTAGGGGGCTGTGTGCTGGCTACTGATGGTCCGGGCCTGGTTTTGTGCCGTGGTAATGAGGCGTTGAGTCTCTGGGGAGTGTAGGTGGAGGGGATTTGGGCTTGATGTATCATGATGGTGTGAAGTGTGGGGGAGGCAGGAGGTGTAGGGGTATGGGTGTATCGGGCGGGTGGACGTGAGAGTCGGCCAGAGTGGGTGGTGGTGGTTCTGAGGGTGGGTGAAGGTGGGGAAGTGGGTGGGTGTGGTTGGTTAGTAAGGGCTGTTGCACTGTTGGGGGCGTGGTGGAAGGTGAGATTGTCGGAGTGGAGTGGGCGTGCGTTGGTGTGGAGGGGAGGGGGAGGCAGTAGTGGGTTGTTCTGTGGGGGTTGTGGTGTGGGCGGGGCATGTGGACGCGGGTGGAAAAAGTGAGGCGGCAGAGGGAAGGGGTGAGCGTGGGGAGGTTGGTGTGGCGGGTGAGATGTCAGGTGAGGTGTGGGGGGTGGTGGTGGCGGGGGAGGGTGAGGTGGTAGGGGGTGGAGGGGGAAGGCGAGGAAGAAACGTAGCACTCGTATGGAGAAGTGACAGGTGGTGCGGGAGCAGGGGAAGGTGGGGGTGTGGGGTTGGGGTGGCAGAGGTGGGCATGAGGAAGGGGCGCACGTGGAGGTTTCAGAGGGTGTGCGGGGTGCTGTGGTAATCCACGAGAACCTGGTAGGGGTTTGGAACATGGATGATCTTGTGGGGTCCTATAAAGCAGGGGGTGAGTTTGTGGGGGGTGGGAAGTTGGGCGATGACGACAGTATTGCCCAGGCTGAAAGGGTTGGAGGCAGTGTCGGGGCCAAGGTCCAGTGTTTTCTGTAAGTGGTGCAGCTGGCTTTTCAGAAGGTGCAAAGGGTCTGTGGTGGGGGCGGCAGCAGGTGGTTGCAGGTGTTGGCGTAGTGGTAACAGGAGAGGGGATTCGCCAAATATTCTCTCATGTGGGGAAACCCCGTCCTCTTGGGGAGAGGAATTCATGCCCCATTGAATGATCTTTACATGGGCCGGCCAGTCGTCATCTTTTATAGCCTCGATGCGTGTACGTAGTTGGTTCATCAGGGTATGATGACTACGTTCACATACTGCTTTTCCCTGTGGCCAATAAGGTGAGGAATGGGAGATTTTATATCTAAATATCTTGGCAAGTTCCCCCCAGATTTTACCAGATAACTCTGGGGCATTGTCAGAATGGATGGCTTGAGGGATGCCAAAATAAGGGAACACATGTTGGAGAAGGGCATCGGCAATGGCGACGGCATGATGTTCTTTCGCCAGTCGGGCTACTACAAATTTTGAATATGTGTCGACAAACGTGATCACATATTTATACCCAGATTTGGAAGGGAGGGGGCCCACTACATCTATCGCCAGGAATTGCCAAGGTTTATGGGCGGTGATGTGGCCTGAGGGTCCGGCGGTCCGGGTGACATCCTTCCCTAGCGCACATGCACGGCAAGTTTGAACTATCTCCTTGGCGAGGGTGGAGGGGTTTGACACCCAGTAAGTGTCGTTGAACACTTGGACTAGCCTCTTGGTACCCAGATGGATGCAGTTATGGGCATGGAGGTGGCATAGGGCGTCGCGTGCCACATCGGGGGTTAGTAGAATGTGTCCGGACGGAGTTAGAAGGTGATCGCCCTGTCGGCATAGTTTGGTGAACAGGTGGGCAGGAATCCAGGGGGGCCGTTCCTTTCGGTGCCATAGGTGCAAGAGGTCCAAATCTGGCTGCACCACGTGAATGGGAAGGCGGGAGAGGGCATCTGCATTGGTATGCAGTTTCCCAGGCCTGTAGGAGATTTCATACTGAAATTCTTCTAGAATTTCGCGCCACCTGACGAGTTGGGCGTTATGCGAGTCCGACTGATGCAACCATTGGAGAGACTGATGGTCAGTGATGATTGTGATCTGGGTTCCGGAAAGGTAAGCCCTAAAATGTTGGAGGACCCAAATTATGCCGAGGCATTCTCGTATGGTTGCGGCATAATTCTTCTCAGCTGGATTTAAAGTGCGGCTGGCGCAAGCAGTAATGTGTTCTTGGCCGGCTTGTACCTGGGCAAGCACGGCGCCTATTGCAGTGAGAGAAACGTCAGTGTAGAGGTGGAACAGGTAGGTATAATCGGGAAAGGCCACGATGGGAGCAGAGATGAGTTTGTCTTTCAGTTGTTGGAAGGCCTCTCATCTTTCTTCAGTCCATACGAACGGTTCCCCCTTCCTGGTCAGATCGTGCAGAGGTTTTGCAATTTGAGTGAAACTTTTCACGAAACGACGATAGTAGGACGTGAGTTCTAGGAAGGCGCGGACGCCGTGTACATCCTGCGGTGGCGGTATGTCCGCTATGGCGTGGAGCTTGTCAAGGTCTGGGGAGATTCCTGCCTGGGAGATAACGTGTCCCAGGAACGAGACAGTCCCGGTGGCCAGGACACACTTAGAGGGGTGGAGTTTGAGGCCTGCATGGCAGATCCTAGTAAAGACCCGACGGGGGCGTTGCAAATGGTCGGCCCAGCTCTGGCTAAAAACAATGACGTCGTCCAGATAGGCCAGACATATCTCCCAAGTGAGGCCGCTCAAGACAGATTCCATTAGATGGGAAAAGGTGGCAGGGGCATTGCAAAGACCAAACGGCAGGACATTGAATTCGAAGTGCTGACCGTTGCTCGTGGAGGAGGCGGTTTTGCCTCAGTGTTCTGAGTGTACCAGGACCTGCCAGTACCCAGACTGGAGATCGAGGGTAGAGAACCACGATGCCCCATGAAGGGAATCTAGTTAGTCGTCGATTCGTGGGAGGAGAGTGGCATCTTTGACGGTCACGTCGTTCAGGCGGCGGTAATCAATGCAAAATCGCATCGTACTGTCCTTCTTTCTTACTAGAACAACGGGGGAGGACCAAGGGCTGGTGGAGGGGGAAATGACGCCTGCCTCGATCATTTCGTGCACTTGGCGGTCCCCTTCCTTCCTTTGTCGGGGGTTCTTGCGTCGGGAAGGCTGTCTAATCGGTGGGCCTGTCATATAGATCTCATGAGACAGGTATGTGGTATGCCCTATATCTGCTGTGGTCCGGTCGCAAACAGGTCCTGGAAATCCAGGAGAAGGCGACGTAGGGTATCTGACTGCTGGGCAGAGAGATGATCAGGAATAGGGGGTAGGGGGGCAGGGAGGTGGGAGGAGGTTGGTGCACAGGGCTCAGCTTCCTCCATCTCTCCAATAACGAGCCCTTTGGGGAGGGTAAGGGGGGAAGGGACGAGGTTGGGTATGTGGACAGCGGTGTGGTGGGGTTAAAGAAAGGTGGGAGATAAAAGGCAGGCAGAAAGTGCTCCCGATGGGAGGAGGGGGGAAAACAGTACAGAGGGGCCGGAGGGCCGGTTCAGGGGCACCCAAGCCTTGTGGTGAGAAGGAATGGTAACAGCGGCGGAGACGGTAGTGGGGAAGGAAGGGGCCGGGGCGGTGGGGGGAAGCACTGGGAAAGAAGGGGAGGGGGCGGGGAGAGGGAAGGAGGAGGGGGGGTGGGAGGGGGGGAGGGGACGAATCCTCCGGCTGGCGCCGCAGCGTGCAGATGCAAACAGCCTGGGTGGGGCGGGGTGGGGGACGGAACTGGAGCTGTCGGTAGCGGCAGTCAATGGTAGCTCCGAGTTTTTGGAGCAAGTCCAGTCCTCAATACCCGTCGTAACTCCGGCAGGAGGAGTCAAAAACAATAAACTGATGCTGGGTGGACACCAGCTGATGGGTGTCGACCCGTAGGGCCCGAGTCTCCCCACGGATGGGCAGGGGGCCATCCCCTGCGTCCACAAGGTGAGTAGTGGTAGGGTGGAGAGGGCCAAAGGTCGACTTGTGACAGGAGAAATAGTGGCTGTATAAACAGGACCTGGCTGCTCCCGTGACGACTAGCAGTCTGGCCTTCACACCACTTAATTTCATCTTGTGATACACTGGGGGGCGATACTTAGGGGTAGTGGCCCCTGCCACCATGGGTTGGTGCGGGGGAGGGCCTAAAAATCTAGCTGTCTGGGGCTTTCACTCTCCTGTTCCTGCTCCTGCTTTCCTGCATAGGGCTCGTCCACGGGTGCCAGCTCGTCCTCTGGAGCCTCGCCATCCAAAGAGGACACCTTACGTGAGCCCGGGGCTGTGGGTCTGCGGCGGGCAGCTTTGAGTTGGTCCCGTATATCATGTAGGGGACAGCGGGAGCTACAGGCTGTGAACTCCCACAGGTTTACCAAAATCAGATTTGGATTTTCCTGTGGGGCGGGGCGCCGGCGAGAGGGGTGTGCCCTAGGTGAACTAGGTGCCGGGATAGGGCTGGCGTGAGGCATGGGTGATCGTGGCATGGTTGGAGGACCCGGGGGTTGGGTGGGAAATCTCTTCACCACATTGATCGGCTGAGGAGTAGGGCAGACGGTCAGGAGGCACCGTATTAGCTGGATGTCCCTATCCATGTCTCCAGTTGGGTCATGGATGGTAAAGTGTTGTCTAATGACATTTGGGAGCACTCTGAGTAGAATGTTAAACAAGTGTTGGTCCCGAGTTTCTTCGTCTGCCTCCGGGTAGGCAGCGGTAACTAGGCGTCTTGCCTGTATCAGGGTATTGTCTAAATCCCTGTCAAATGAAAAACTATCCAATTTGGATAGAGCCACCACTCTCCCTAATGATGGGGTGATGGCTTGGACAGAGATCTTTGTCAAGTTCTGCCAGGTGAGCTCCGGGACGATTTTCGGTGCTATGTTCGCCACCGCTTTGCCCAATAGCGGGAGTGTGACTGCAATTATATGCTGGTCATTCTCAAAGCCAATATCCAGTAAGGGTTTAATTATCGTCAGATACGTGTGTATATCGTACTGGTCAGGGTCAAACCTGGGTAATTGTACGTGCGGTTTAGTTGCCACGTTGCCAAATATTTCTCACTACCTCTCTTCTACGCCTGGGTCAAGAACCACTGCTGGCCACCAATGTAATGCTAGGTGAAAAAGGCCCGACTCCTCAGTCCTAAAACACCTAACGTGTAGCGGGGTCCTCTTTCGTGACCGGAGCTTAGTGCAATCAAAGAGAGGCAGGACACAAAAACTCTAGGGAATAACCTTTTACACATATATTTCCACAGTCAGACACAGGACAAAATGCAGATATTACAACACGATAAGTGACACAGAAATAGAACCTTACTTAGGATATTAGTATCTCGCAGGATACTGACTTAACCACTACGGTTACCAATATAGAAAGTCTAGTGAACAGGTGTACAGGGAACACGGGTGCGCATGGGAGCACGGGAGGTGGAGTCCACATGGGGGGGGAGGGAAAGGACTCGTGACGAGCCGGAACAGAGTTATGGTAATATTGGAAAAGGATACGTATTACTAATTCACTCTTAGCATCACCTGATAGAAAAGGGGTTTTGACATTTGATTCTATCCCTCGTTTATATTACGTTAGTTATGGGGAGATGTTGTAGGGAGGGAGGGAATAGAGGGACACTGGATATTGACTGTGTTTATGGTAATACAAAAGGACGGATATTACTCTCACTTTTCTATTGTTCTCTAGCAACAAGGGACATAGGTATATTTTCACTACAGAGACTTCCTCAGGGGAAGAGTTCTTACTGGTTGCTTATGAGGGCGTCACTTATGAGCCGGATTTCTCGGGACTCACTCACTGTACTCGTTCTTACTCACTCTCTCGTGATTTCACTCACCCCGACATTGGACATACATTAAGTTACTATATCACTGTAACCTGTTTTCTAGGGCAACGTCACACTTAATATAATTTCTTTTCACTAGTCCTGGGGCAATACCGCACTTGACATAAATTCACTCGTGTCATTGGGGCAGCGGGGAGACACGCCGCAGTCTATTTGGCTGGGCTAGGGGCACCGCCAGGGAAAGGCGTGCCGAGAGGGCACAGGACGGCTCGCAGGGGCGTCTTCTCACGTCCAGGGCTGCACGTGGCACAAGGGCCCATAGTCTCCGGGCTGGGATTAGGGGTGTGGCCCTCAGGGCTGGGGCCAAACAGGTCCAGGAGTCTCTGGCTCCTGTCTCGGCCAGAGGTGGTCCTTCGCTGTCTCTTGGGCGTGGAGAGGTTGTGCCCGGGGGTCGTAGGGAGGGCCCGGGGAGGCTGAGGGCTGTGGTTCCCAGAATGAAGGGGCGCCGTCAGGCGGGGGCTGCGGCACCGTCTTGTGCTAGGGCCTGACAGGTGAGTCTTCTCCAGGGCCAGGCGTAGGGACCGGAGGCCAGGGAAGGCCGTTAGGCCTCACAGGGTCTCTCTGGTGCTGGGGAGCTGGGCGTCTGTCTCACGCAGGGGCGATGTCGGCACCTCTCTCTGGCCATAGGGCCCGGCAATAGGCCGTGGCTGTGTGGGGGAGTCAGCGAACCTCTGGTCACCTCTCCAGAGGCCGTGGGCCCGTCTCTTCTGCAGGAGTGGGGAGCGGCAATTGGCCGTCTCAGGGGCAGCGCCTTTGGAGCGGCAATTGGCCGTCTCCTTCGGCATGAAGAGTGACCGGCAATCGGCATTCACGGGGGCAGCACCTCCAGAGCGGCAATCGGCCATCTCCTTCAGCAGGAGGGGTGAGCAGCAATCGGCCGTCTCGGGGGAACACCTCTAGAGCGGCAATCGGCCATCTCCTTTGGCAGGACGAGTGAGCAGCAATCTGCCGTTTCGGGGGCAGCACCTCCAGAGAGGAAATCGGCTGTCTCCTTCGGCAGGAGGAGGGAGTGGCAATCGGCCGTCTCAGGGGCAGCACCTCCAGAGCAGCAATCGGCCGTCTCAGGGGCAGCACCTCCAGAGCAGCAATCGGCCGTCTCCTTCAGGAGGAGGAGTGAGTGGCAATCGTCTGTCTCGGAGGCAGCACTTCCAGAGCGGCAATCGGCTGTCTCCTTCGGCAGGAGGGTGGAACGGCAATCGGCCGTCTCGGGGGCAGTGCCTCTAGAGTGGCAATCGGCCATCTCAGGGGCAGCACTTCCTGAGCGGCAATCGGTCGTCTCCTTCGGCAGGAGGGTGGAACGGCAATCGGCCGTCTCCTTCGGCAGGAGGGTGGAACGGCAATCGGCCAACTCCTGGGGCAGAAGAGATGAGCGGCAATCGGCTGTCTCAGCAGAAACACCTTCAGTGTGACACTTGGCCGACTGACGAAGGCGGGAGCGGCAATTGGCCGTCTCCAGAGGGGCACTGTTGGAAACTGAAATACCAGTTCCACTCCAGTGTGATTTGGCAGTCCCGCTCCCCAAAGGTAGTGTCCTCCTTCTGCTATGGTGGCAGTGCGACGGTTGAGTGTTATAAGGGAGCATGGCCCGGGCTGGCTTATGCCGTTGTCATATTGGGTCCCCTAGTGTGGGTGTGGCTACTCCGTGGGGTCTGGGTAGGGGTGTTGGTGTGTTTCTGGGGGCACTGCGCTGTTCCTCTCTTGCTGCGGTTCTGGGGGCACTACACTGTTTCTTTCTCACCGTGTTCCTGAGGGCACTATGTTGTTCTTCTCTCACATCGTCTCCAGGGGCATTGACTATCAAGCCACACATTTCATCTATGTTAATATTGCTACCACTAGGAAGGATCCCTCATAGTGAAGGTGTAAAGATATAATGAATAACAACTAGACTACTATCTCTTTCATAATGCCAGTTCTTCCATCAGCTCAACGTATTTTGTCGAATCAGCAGTAGCCTAATAAGAAGTGGTGCCAAGGCACAGGAAATCCTTCCCCGGCAGTCGTTTTAGTGTTGATGTATAAACACAACAGTATATCTAATCAAAGATGTCACATATCAAATTTGGAGTAAATCGGGTGAAAATTTACACTTTTATGCCCATCTGAAATTTTAAGCCTGGCTCATCTGACATTGTCCCCCCTACTGTTATCTGGGGGGTGACTACCCTGATGTAATGAGGCATGTTATAGGATGCAGATTTGAAAACACACCTTTAGGTTTTGGTTTCATGTCGGTATGACGAAGTTGAAAGGAGTTATAGCGAAATAAACGATTTTTACATTTTACAGTTTGGGGGCCTACAGCCTTGGCCTTGGCCCAATTTGGCACAGAATTTAAACAGTTGATCAGAGGTCATAGCCCATCATCCCTGTAATATTAGTCAAAATCGGACCCGTACTTTTTGCATAAAGTTGTTAAACGATAGATAGACAGACAGCTAAACAAAGAAACAAATAGACAAGCCCAGTGAAAACAATACCCATCCCTGAGCCCCTCCGGAGCGGGGACGGGTAATTAGCAAGACCACCAACCCGCCCACGGCTATACCTCCAAGAGGTCAATACTCTGCCTACTTATTTTCCCCACGGACCCATTCCTTGACTGTTCTGACTTTCTGGGTTGTCACGAGTTGGCGCGATTAAGTATTTGAATAAACTCGTGACATTTACTTTGGTGGAAAACTGCGAATTCTAGTGGAATCCCAGAATTTATCACTCAGACAACCGCCACGTATTCACCCGATCGGGAGTGTTTTTCAGGACATTTTTCACTGTTTCATAAGTGATCGTCCTTGTGCGCGATGTTAGCACCTTCACTGAGTGATATTGCGGGTGTGTATCGCTCACACTCGTTGGCCGTTAGCAGATGTGGCTCGACACTCGTCTCTCTCTCATGATTTGAAATCAGTCAAGATTTGAGTGCCGTGGAAGCAGGTAGTGTGTGTGGCAGCGTCCTTCCTCAGTAATGACGCCTAGTTCCCCCAGCCACTGTTGGATTCCCACCTAGCGTGATTGGCGAGAGGCTCAGTGTGTGCAGCATCCTGCCTCGATAACGACGCCCAGTCATCCGCTTTGTCCACTTTTCTGACCAGTATTTCTTTTCATTTTTTCCTAGGTTTAAGAGTTAGCTTTTGAGTGAGCGAGTGAGTGCGATCTCCTTATTTGAATTCATCTTGAGACTCATGTAATGTTAATTTATTTCATTGTAATAAAAAAATTAACGGTTCTTTATCTTGAGCTTAACGTAATGTAAATTCGTGTTTTATTTTTCCACGAGCTTATTTCACTTATAGCTCCTAGTTTGAATAAATGCTTTGCTATTCATAACTGGTACTTAGGCCAGTCCTTTTTATTAACTTAAATCCGTTGTGCCATCTAGGAGTTAATTGCACCAGCAAGAACTTGTTTATCATTAATAGCATTAGTTATTGATTGTCAGGGGTGGAGTCACTTTCTCCAGAGGCCAACAGTATTAATAAACAGCACGTGTGAATATTTAGTCTCTGCGGTGTACTGTTGAGAAAGTTTATAAATTCTCGTCCTTAGAGAACCGGCGAAGTAAGCCGGTATAAATTAATCATTGCTTGATTTTCACTAGACAATTCATTGTCCTGTTGTCAATTATTATTGAATAATATTCTTTAATACTGCATATTCTCAAAACCCTGTGACATGGGTACCCAAATCAGGAGTATATTTGGGACCCCCTTCAAGTACCCCACCTGCATTTTATTGTGATAAACAAACCCATATAAGCTTTACATCATTATTAAGTCATCAGTACTACAATAATAGCACTTGTACTCTCTGGAAACAGGTACAAAAAGAATATGAAAATGCTGTTAGAGTAAACTCGTGGAATCTGAACACCTAAAACTTCTTTCAGCAGATTTTTCTATTGACAATAATTGTTTTATCAAATGGCCTGAGTTCTTTCTTCGGCGTAAATGAGACACGGTATTTTATTATTATTACTATTGTTGTTAATAATAATAATAATATAATAATAATAATAATTTCTGTTATTATTATTATTATTATTATTATTATTATTTATTGTTATTAGTGTTGTAATTGGAAGAGATAGTCTGTCCCTTTATTCCCTGCTGCCCTTGCAAGTGTCACGGTCCATCACCCTCTCGTTAGCTGCAAGTTGTCTGTAGTTAACGCCAGCTCCGGATAACGAGGCACTGAAAGAGAGAGAGAGAGAGAGAGAGAGAGAGAGAGAGAGAGAGAGAGAGAGAGAATAAGTGTGAGTATATGTGTTCCTTGGGTGGGGAAAAAAGAGGTCGAGATGGTGATGTTGTGTGCGTGTGTGTGTGTGTGTGTGTATGTGTGTGTGTGTGTGTGTGTGTTAAACCTTGAGTAAAGTGACATATTTGTTGTTTTACTGTTGTGTCTCCAGACGATTTCATTAAGCATGTGATAATCTTTCGTACCTTTAGAGCAGTGGTTCTTAACCTATGGGTCGCGACCCAAATTTGGGTCGCCAAGCCATTTGGAGTGGGTCGCCAAGAGACAAATATATTACTGATATTATTAATGTTGTATACTATTACTTTTTAACATATTACCGTACTTGTCGATACTTCACACTTTACATTCTCTCTCTCTCTCTCTCTCTCTCTCTCTCTCTCTCTCTCTCCCCTACAGTAGGCGATTGCATTTGGCTTAAAAAAAGATTATTACCATGCACACAACTGGGAGTAGCGTACCGGTACTGTACATTTTGTATTTTAAAACTTAACCGTTTTCATTTCGGAGTAATGATGCCCAGCTCATGGCTTACGTACGGTACCGAGGTCCAGAAGACATGGAAGAGGAATTTCTGTTCTGTCGGCCATTACACACGACCACAACCAGAGAAGATATTTTCAGTACTGTGGACTCATTCCTCAAGGAAGCAGGGCTTCAGTGGAATCAGTGTTTTATGTCTGTTGTGACTGTGCACCAGCAATGTTGAGAATACGTCATGGTTTCATTGCTATAGTTAAAGAAGAAAAATCCATTCGTGCTGATTGTTCACTGTCTCCTTCACCGTGAGAATTTTGTTTCTCAGGGGTTGTCACCTGAGTTACAGAAAGTGATGCAGGAAGTCATCCAAGTAGTCAGTTTCATTAATCTAGTGCGGTGCCCTCCAGGATCATCAGTCGGATGTGTTTTGATTTTAGTTCAGAACATGTACTATTGCGGCCAGGAGTTCTTACCCACCCTCGTCCAGCCAACCCGTGAATGTGGCAGCGTCGCATTCGATGCATTTCTGTCGAAAAATATCCCTTCAGCTTTGGGCTTGTACTAATGGATAAAGCAATAGTACTATTTACTTTGAAGGTTTGACTCTGATATCACGAATATATCATAATGATTATTTAATAACTTGTTTCTCGTACAGAGCCAAACAAGTGACAAATATATATATTTGGTTCCACTCCAACACGTCCTATAGGTTTGAACCAGCGAACACAGAGTGAACAAGTTCGAAACATTCATTTGTTAACAGAAGAGAGAGAGAGAGAGAGAGAGAGAGAGAGAGAGAGAGAGAGAGAGAGAGAGAGAGAGAGAGAGAGAGAGAGAGAGAGAGAGAGAGAGAGCGTGTATGGTGGGAGCCTGTGAATTTTGGAATAATGAGGTGGAGGCAGACTGGCGCAGGGAAATGCAAGGGATGAGAAACCCTGGATTTCTGTGATCCATTGAAAACAGGCCGCAGTGTGATTATTTCTTCCATCAGTCACTAGAACTTTCATTGCTTTGTGATAAATTTTTTTAGGATTGCTTTCGTTGAAGTAATGAATTAAGAGATAAATGCTGTTGGTTTAACAAAAAACTGTGCTTAAGAAAGTAATTTGCCTCTCTGTCCAGAGAGAGATATCCAGTTAATGAGAAAAATACTCATGAGTTTGCCAAAAATCTCCAGGTGCCAACCACCAGAGAGAGAAAAAAATGCGAACATAAGGCATTTAACAGAAGTTACGCGGCCTGCCAAATCATTTGACAAAGTCTACTGGCGTTACCCAGAATAAAACCCATCTTTAATTATGTCCGACGAGACGTTATCGTGGGATTAAACTCCTTCATCAGCCAGAGGAAAGATTCCCTGTTTAGCTCGAGCACCTTATTTACTCATATCGCGTAAAATCATGTGTATGTAGCCGGAATGAAGCCCCTTATCTACGGCCTGGCAAACTCCCTGTAAAGAGTACCCGGTACTATTTTCTACCGACAGACTGAGTTAAGCGGTGAGACTCATCTTTCGTGTAAGGAAATCCACCCCGCCTGTGTGTGTGTGTGTGTGTGTGTGTGTGTGTGTTTGTGTTGAATTGAGTCATCTGACTTGTGGAGCATGGTATGCGGGTTGGTAGGTTGGTGACTGGGTGGGTGGATTGGTTAGCGTAGGCTGGTTGTTTCACAGGCGGATTAGGTGGAGTGGGTGGGCGAGAGGGAGGGAAAGGGTTGTTGGGCTGTTTATGTGGGGTGGAGTGGGGTTCGTGCATTAAGTGGGGTGGGTGGTGGGTCTACCTGTAGGACGACACAAAAGGCGGGTTTATGTCGTCCTACTTTTGGGACGTACTGTACTGAGTTAGGCTGTGGGTGTGTGCGTTGATGGGTGGGTGTGTAGGTGGATGGACGGATTGTGGGAAAACAGGCCACTGGGACTAGGTGATATGAGTTAATGTCCGAGTTGGGAAGAGTTTAGTGTCCGGAAAATCGGTCCACAGGGGATATTATTCTGGAATTATGCTGAAGTAGGTATATATATATATATCCAGTGGGTTACAACAGGTCCATCGTGCAATACGTCTGTTGGTCAAGAGGTCTGTTTCAACTGCACGCATCAGTGGGTGATATAACCACGTCGGATAACAGGTTTATGGGGAAAATAGGTTCATTTATGAAAAATACATCCATGGGTATACGACCATGCAGGAAACCTGTATCCATGGACAGATTCAAGGTCGACGGAAAAATTGGTCCGTGGGGAGAAAATACATCAATGGGGAAAATTAGTTCGTGGGAAAATAGGTTACGTAGAAAAGTAGGCGTCTTTGAAAAAAAAAAAAAAGTCACTAAGGAAAATAGATCCATGGAGGATTGTGCTCGGAGTGGTGAAAATGTCCATTGCTAATAATATTCATGGGGTGAAAATAGGTCCATAGGGGCACACACGTACTGTAAACATACATGGAATATTTAAAATAAGTGGGACCTAAAATATCCAACTTTTAACAGCGACCGTTGCCTGGAATTAGGCTTACCACTGCACACCTTGGACCAAACAACCATTACCCAGACCCTATTACCACTTCGTCATCCAGTTATTATATTTCATAATTTACCTTCATTTAGTCATTTAGGCATAGAAAGCCAACCGAAACGAAAGGAAAAATCCCTGTTTAATTGTGTTGAGCACCTCATTTCTCCACCTCATTCCTCTAAAATTCACTAGCACCCACTATTCTCTCTCTCTCTCTCTTCTGTTAACAAATGAATGTTTCGAACTTGTTCACTCTGTGTTCGCTGGTTCAAACCTACAGGACGTCATGGAGTGGAACCAAATATACATATTTATCACTTGCTTGGCTCTATACGAGAAACAAGTTATTAAATAATCAGTATGATATATTCGTGATATCAGAGTCAAACCTTCAGTGTAAATATTACTATTGCTTTATCCATTAGTACTAGCCCAAAGCTGAAGGGATATTTTTCGACAGAAGTGCATCGAAGGCAACTTCTGTGCTCGTGAATGCGACGCTGCCACATACACGGGTTGTACCACTCTGAGGTTAGCTGGCTGTCACGAGGAAGGGTGCTCCAAAGGTTGCCTGAAATGCGGAATGAGACTGAGATATTTCTAGCAAAAAGGAATCATTCACTGGCCCCAAAGATTCTCTGATTCAAAGTAGGTGATGCAAATGGCTTATCTGGCAGATATCTTTGCTGAGATTAACGCCTAAAACATTTCAATGCAAGGTCACGATCAGACATTAGTTGGGCTGTCAGAGAAGTTAACTGCATTCAAGGGGAAACTGAAGCTGTGGAAGAGTAAAACTGAGACTGGGAAGACTGCGTCGTTCCATCTTTGAGTGAATTTCTGGAAGACGAAAGATTTTCTCTCACCCAGGTCCAAAGCATCATTGTGGAATATATCTCCAGACTAGGCTAATCGAAGAGTTTTTCACTACATTCCTGAGAATGTGATGAAATATGCCTGGGTAAGAAATCCCTTCAGCATTGAAGTTGAAGACTTACCTGACGAGATTTCGAACATCAGCTACCTCCAGGAGCAGCTCATCGAGGTTCAGAATGATGAAACACTTCGTTATGATTTCAGGAAACAAAACGAATCACTGAGCTCATTCTGGATCAGAGTTTACAAAGAAAAGAAAATTCGTGGAGGTGAAGCCCTGAAAGCACTCCTTCCCTTTGCTACAACTCATTTTTGTGAGACAGGATTTTCTGCACTCACAAGGTACAAAAACCGTCTACAACCAGAGCATGACCTAAGATGCAGTCTGTCATCTAATTCACTCCGGTTTGAGAAGCTGATTGAAACTTTTCAGTGCCAGGGATCTCACTGATTATAGTACTTTTTGTCTCAGACAACATCCAAAATAGTGACTCTCTCCTTAATGGTCATAGTAAATAGGTGTATCATGAACATGAATGAATTATTTTGATTTTCTGATCTTCGATTTATTTTTTTCCTGCCAAAATGAGTTGATATTTTAGTTCTTAGGAAGTACATATAATAAAAATGAAATATATTTATTATAACATCAATAAAATATTGAAATATTACTTTGGTTTTAGTCACATGATATGACACATATGTTTGTTTCAATTCTGGTGCAGAGTAAGTTTACAAGGGTTTGGGTCGCTCTATAGACCATCCTATGAATTTTGGGTCGCCAAGAAAAAAGGTTAAGAACCACTGCTTTAGAGCTTAGATTTAGCATATATTATCTCCTTAACTATAGATGGGTTTACTTAAGATGAATAAAATGGTCTGGTGGCAACAAACATATAACTAAAAAAACGACAACCGAATTAATGTGAATAATGGTATGCCACGGGAAGGAATAGTCGTATAATATATTGCGTATGTCATGATTTTCGCCCTTGTATATCACTATGCTCATTTTGCTAGAATAGGATGCTAGTCACGAAGAAGTGCTTTGGGATGCAGAGCCGTATCATTATCTTTTTCTGACTCTGAGCTACGTGAAATTAGCTGTTAAAGAACGAAAATCTGGGCCCAGTTAAGATGAGAACATGTTGTTTTCCTTTTCAGTACGACTTCGTTTATTTTTCGCACTTTAAAGGGCCCGTTAGCTCAGTTGGTTAGAGCGCCGTGCTGATAACGCGGAGGTCGTGGGTTCGACCCCCATGCGGGCCACTATACTTATTTTTGAGTCCCAGTGGCAGGCCTGGTGGTGACGTGGTAGTGACGGGCGGCACCATCATCGTCGTCATCTAGATCTCTTTTTACACCTTTGAAATTCCTGTTTTGAACAGAAATAATATAGTACGCTGGGAAATAGACTAAACATATTATATAACCAAGTGGACGCCTGGTGGTCTGCTGGGTTCAGGCGATCCAGCCGAATCTGTATCTACAAGGAATCATTTCCGTGACTTGGTTGAAATATGATGTTCACGTGATACCACGCAGGGGTGAACAACTGGTGACTCTCCCCTTAATTGTCTAAACCAAATAGCCTAGCCTCTGTCCCCTACACTCCTAATGGGCTATAAAAGATGAGGTAAATAGATAGCCAGATAGCACTGACGGCTCAAGGTCATAAGGATAATTATGCATATCTAACTGTGACAGGAATGTAGTAAAAACTGCTCTCACTTAAGTGGTCAAAGTAAAAACAACTAAAGCACTTCATTTGTGTCTGAAGCGGCAAATATTTGCCCTAAAAAAGAAAGCTAAAACACGATGCATATTTGACAAGAACATCAAATATCTGTGCCGTAAAATAGAATCCTAAATTACTGAAGGTATGAGTAAAATGGTAAAACATTTGCATTGTAAAAGAAGACTGAAAACGCAGCATATAATGCTACAACTGTAAATATTTGTACTGTCTGGAGTTTAACAGCGCCCAGACACGGGGTTACATAAGACCACAGGCTACAAGATAGTTATGTTGTTTTTGTACCAGTGTGTGTCTGTGTTGCGTATGGAGGCTTGGGATTAGGGTGCGTGGAGAGCTCAGGGTTATAGTGGGTTCGGGTGGTAAGATGGGTGTTTGTGGGTGTGTGGTGGAGTACGTGCGTGGGGAGGTGTAGTGTGTGTGTGTGTGTGTGTGTGTGTGTGTGTGTGTGAGAGAGAGAGAGAGAGAGAGAGAGAGAGAGCGTGCAGTTAATCAGGGTTATAGTCGGTTGTAGAGGGGCTGAATAGGTGTTGAGGTCTGTACAGTTTTTCGTGTGTTTGGTTGTTTGTTTATGTTTCATTGTATATAGTAGCCTTTTCACTGCTTTATCGTGTTATTTTCCTTTTCTTGCAATCACCAGGTAGTTTTTATTAGAATGGGAGAAAATGTTTGATCCGGATAGGTTAGCTACAGTTTCCATTATTTCCATCACTGTAAGAAGTCTCCCCTTGCCTGAATAAAATCGTCTTTCGATACCAGTTAAATTATAAACAGCGATGTCCTTGCGATGATGGGAATGCTATACTCAATTTCTATGTCGATCTTGAACGCTGATTTGTTACTCTATGTTATCACGAGAATATGATATTAGTCAAGAAGAAGTGTGAGGCAAGAATGTAGAGCTGTAGTAATGTCTTTTTTATGACACTGAGCAAGTGAAACAAGCAGCAACACTACAGATATCTGGGTCAATTTAAGGTAAAACAACTGTAATAATAAATGACCCTTTATTTACTTCAGTGTTGCCAGTGACTGAAAATACACAGATCCTATATATTTAGTGTCTATGCTAGTGAGGGACACCTTCACGTGATGGCACCGATATGACCGGGTGGTGGGGTTGCCCGGTAAAACATTCTTCATTTTCTTCCCTGTCCCCCGGACGGAGAATGGTGGACTGCAGAAGGACAACTTGAGCCTGCAGCCCACTCATATGAGCCTGAGGTTGCAGCTACAAAACTACTACAGTGTCCAATTCCATGACTGACGCAGGAGCCTCGTCAAGAAGGCGGGCAGACAACGAAACCTCAGTTGGGTCGATCTATCTATCTATCTATCTATTGCCAGACGCCTTAATCCCTTATACGGGGTGGCCACAAACAAATCGCCTCCACGTCACCTTGTCCCCCGCCATTTCACTGCCCTGCTTCCAATTTACCCCCCTCCCTCTCTCATATACCTCTCCAATTCATCCCTCCATCTCATCCTTGGCCTTCCCCTCCCTCTCTCCCCCTCCATCTCACTCACATACACTCTCCTCATCAGTCTCTCACTTTCCACCCTCTCCACATGGCAAAACCCCCTCAATGTATTTCTCCTAATGCTTCTTATCGCTTCTACATCCACACCACAACGCTCCTTCACATTCTTATTTGTCAGTCTGTCTCTCCATGTAACTCCACAGGCTCCTCTCACGTAACTCATTTCCACTGCTCTCACTCTTTAGTTGTGTCCTTCCAACAACGTCCAAGTTTTACTTCCATACGTCATAGTTGGTATCACAATACCGTTATGTAATAACTTTTGCACTTCCATGCTCACTTCCCTGCTTCTTATCACTGCCTTCAAGAAACCAGCAACCTTTCTTCCCTGCTGCACCCTTTCAAGCACTTCACCCTACAAACTTTCATCCTTACTTATCACACTACCCAAGTACTTAAAAGTACTCACATTTTCCATTTCCTCATTATCCAACCTCACTGTACATTCACTGACCACCTCTCTCGAAGACCATAACTTTACTTTTCCCTGCATTCACCTTTAGATTCCGTTTCTTGCACACTCTCCCAAACTCATTCACCAATCCTGGCAGCTCCCCTTCGTCTTCATTTAACAACACAGTATCATCTGCAAACAACAGTACAGCGAGTTTCCAAACACTGCCCTCTCTCATTAGGTCCACTCCAACATCCACTGCCCTACCTTGTATCTCTTTTATAACCCCATCCATATACAGATTGAACAGCCATGGAGACATGACACATCCCTATTTCAACCCAACCTTTAAATAGAAAAACCCACGCAGTTCACTATCCACACGCACTGCAGCCTTAGCACCCTCTTACATACTCTTCACAACATGCAACAATTTCCCATCTACTCCATATATTCTTCATACTTTCCACAATCCTTGTCTATCCACCCTGTCATATACTTTCTCCAAACCCAAGAAGGCCGCATACAACTTCTTTCCCTTCTCTAGACACTTTTCCACTAAAGTTCTAAGAATGAATATGTGATCTATACAACCTTTTCCCTTCCTAAAGCCTCCCTGTTCTTCTCCACCTAATTCCTCTGTTATTTCCCTAACTCTGCCAATAAGTATCCTACCGTATACTTTTCCTATTACACTAAGAAGACAAATGCGCCTATGATTACCACATACTTCTTTTCCCCTTTCCCTTTGTACAGGGGAGTAATTATACCTGACTTCCAATGTGAGGCGTATTTAGGTGGTTAGTGTGCTCGTCTCGTGGTGCAGGTGACATGAGTCGATCTGAAAACCAAGCCTTTGCGGACACTTACTTGGGTTTTGATAGTCTGCCCCTTCATTTATATGCATATGTCCCCACTCTGACAATTTATGCCAATTTAATAAGAATTTTGACACAAACTAGCGTACGCATTGTTGTTGTTGTGGTCCAGTCGTATATGAATGTACACTCATCTGAAGAGTAGCCTCAAGTTGCCCTTCACATGCAGTCCACCATCCTCCTTTTTGAACTTAGGGAAGAAGCTAAGGGACGTTTGTATAAACAGGAAATTGAACCGTATAGTTATATCGATGATGCCTCATGAAGGTGTCCCTCTGTCTCACCACACTGGCATTAAATACGCGAAACAGCACTTCGAATTCCTTAGGCATGGCCGTCATTTTAGACACCTCTTACCCAGAAGTACAACGCCAGTATGCAGGAAAGTTAAGTATGGCTACCACTCTCCCTCGATAGAAAAAACAGTCCAATCCTGCGAAATACAACCACCTGGTAGGTAAAAGAAAAAGTACGTTATCCTTTCCACTGGGTTAAATGCTGTATAATCGGAGCCTGAAGGAGTACAGTATAATATGTATGTATGTTTTTTTGTATGTAAGTGTATATATGTATGTGTGTATTTATCACCAGACGTCTCATCCCACGGTGCATTCAAGATGTCCTCCATCACATCTCATCAACACACTCATCACCACAGCACCACACCACACTAAACCAGCCGCCCTCATAACACACGTACACGCCTCCTCCTGTCTTGGTTAATCACATAGCATCTTGGTAGTAACCTAGTATGCAGTGAGTGCTTAAGGAGTTGGGCCCTCATTATGTATTGTGTGTGTGTGTGTGTGTGTGTGTGTGTGTGTGTAAGAAATCGTAAGCTAAACAGACCTTGAATTTGGCTCTTTTTTTTTTTTCTTAATAAGGCCAATATGTGTGTGTGTGTGTGTGTGTGTAAGGCCGATTATGGAGTAAATATACCGGTATGTAATTTCTGTTCACATTTTAGTGACATTGATTAGTGTATGTGTGCACTCGTGTGCGTATTTGTGTATGTGTGTGTTTTCTACGTACGGAAGTTCTTGGATAGCAGTTCAGGATGTGCAGGTGTGTGTGTGTGTGTGTGTGTGTGTGTGTGTGTGTGTGTGTGTGTGTGTGTGTGTGTGTACCATTTATGTAGGTTTATGCAGTATCCTTTACTCTCTGGATGATATGTACACAAGCCCATGTAACTCCATGTAGACCTAGGTAAATCCTATGTAAATCATGTAATCCCCTTGCAGACCCTGTGTAGATCCGTGTAAACCCCATGTAGACCGTAGCCAATGTTGACCCATGTAGACTATGTAGATCCAGGTATACCCCCATGTAGACCTTATGTAGACCCGTGTAGACTATGCAAACCCATGTGAAACCATATAAAGACCCATGTAGACTATGTAGACCCAGGTATACCACATGTAGACCCTATGTAGACCAGCGTAGACTATGTAAACCCATGTAAAACATATAAAGACCAATGTAGACTATGTCGATCTAGGTATACCCCGTGTAGACCCTATGTAGACTCATGTAGACTATGTAAACCCATGTGAACCTTATAAAAACCCAAGTAGTCCCTGGGTAAACCTTTCAAACCCCTATGTACAGTCAGCGTAGGCACTAGGAGGGGCGGAGTCACCTATAAAGAGGCCCCCCTACTCTTGGCCCTCTCGTATTTGGGACACCGGGCTGTGCCAAAGGCTTGTGTGCCTGTGTGTGTGTGTGTGTGTGTGTGTGTGTGTGTGTGTGTGTGTGTGTGTGTGTGTGTGTGTGTGTGTGTGTGTGTGTGTGTGTGTGTGTGTGTGTGTGTGTGTAGGATAAATTCATCAAAGAATAATTTTTCCTTGTTTAGTTATTTTCCTTGAGGTGTGTGAATTTGTAATACCCTGGGTTACACACACACACACACACACACACACACACACACACACACACACACCACCATCACCACCACCACCACCATCATTTCACTCACACACACCATCACTTCACTCACACACACCACCACTACACTCACACACATCAACATTTCGGTCACATACGAGAAGTTCATTCACATACCACCACGGCTTCACTGATACGAGCCTTTCCCAATCCACCAACCACCTCAATCCACATTCACTCCCTCCCTCCTCCACTTATTTAGTTCACTCATTCAATTGTCACAGCCACTCGCTTTGTCACTTAGTTTTTCCTCCTTTCGTCTGTCAGCGGTGTCTGTTCCCGCACTGTTCTGTCTCTGAAACATCCTAACGCACAGTTCCGATACAAATAAATATGGGTAAGGAAGAGGTATCAAAAATCCTCCTGTGCCGACGAGAATGCAAGCCGTGGTGTGAGTAAGGGTGAATTATGTCGAATGAAGGTGAGGAGGAAAAAATGGATGAAAAGGTATTAATGGAAGGAAGCAATTAGCTTGAAAATTTTCTTTATGGAAGAAGAAAGGAGGAGACGGTGAACTAATTGTCGGATTAATCTAAGGTTTGTAATGACCAGATTAATGGAGGTCTTGCAACGGTTGGATTAATGGAGGCTTTGCAATGGCCAGATTAATGGAGGTTTTGCAATGGCCAGATTAATAGAGGCTTTGCAATGGATGAATTAGTGGAGGCTGTACAATGGATGAATTAGTTGAGGCTGTACAATGGATGGATTAATGTAGACTTTGCAATAGCCGGATTAATGGAGGCTTTGCAATGGCCGGATTAATGTAGGCTTTGCAATGGTCAGATTAATGGAGGTTTTGCAATGGATGGATTAATGGAGGATTTGCAATGGATGAATTAGTGGAGGCTTTGCAATGGCCGGATTAATGGAGGATTTGCAATCAATGGATTAATGGAGGTTTTGCAGTGTTCCGATTAATGTAGACTTTGTAATAGCCGGATTAATGTAGGCTTTGCAATAGATGGATTAATGGAGGCTTTGCAATGGATGGATTAATGGAGGCTTTGTAATGGTCAGATTAATGTAGACTTTGCAATGGCCGTATTAATGAAGGGTTTGCAATGGCCGAATAAATGGAAACTTTGCCATGGCCTGATTAAATGAATCTCTGCAGTGTCAGGATTAATGAAGTCTGCAATGAGAGAATGGATAATGAGCGATTGGTGAAAAAGATAACTAGATCTGATGTGAGAGGTGTAAGGCTGAGAGGAAGACCACGAATAGGATGGATGGACAGTGTGAAGAGAGCGCTGGATGCGAGAGGGATGTCTGTTGAGCAAGGAAGAGTGGCTGTGCGTGACAGAAATAAATGGAGAGAAATTGTGAATGAATAAGTGATGACGCAGCCCTGAGGGGATATTCTCCCGCATTTGGTCTGATCAGCTAGTCAAGTCAGGTGCGGGTAAGGGGATGGGTCTGTTATGATGTGGCAGGGGTAAACCAGTTCTGCTGTCGGGCCCTGCTGCGGATGTCACTGATTGCATTGCCCAGTTGACCCTTGTGCGGTGTGGTGCGGTGAGGATCTGTCCGTTCTCCCCTTTGGGGCTAAGATGCAAATGAATGTGTTTGAATGGATGAGTAAATGGAGAGTGAGTCGTCCTGTCTCGGCTACCTCCCTTTCCTTGGGGGAAGCAGCCTAGGTATATAGATAGATAGATAGATAGCAATGAGCGAAGTCATGGAGACTCTGCAACCCAACGTAAGTCTTCCCAGGTCTGATTAGTGTCCTTTGGCGGTACCAGGGCAAAATATAATGGAAAGGCTTCATTGTATATAAGGCGCTGACCCAAACTGTTTTTAAATATTTTCACGAAGGAAGGCCACTCTTACGCTGAATAAACTCTTAGTAACAAGAACAGATTGAAAGAAATGACATTGTACTAAAGAAGAAAATAAGGAGTCATTGTAATGAAAAATAAACAGGAAAGACGTCACCGTACTGAAGAGTGAATTTTAACGTCACCGTACTGAAGAGTGATTTTATAAAAGACGTCATTGTACTGCACAGCGAATTTTAAGAAGACGTCACTATACAGAAGAATATTGAAAACACGGCACCGTACAGAAGAATGATTTTATAAAAGACGTCACCGTACTGAAGAGTGAATTATAAAAAGACGTCACCGTACTGAACGATTTTATAAAAGACCTCACCGTAGTGAAGAGTGAATAAGACAGTGAATAAAAAAAAAAAAAGTCACCGTACTGGAGTCAATTAAAAAAGACGTCACTGTACTGAAGACTGAATTTTAAAGACGTCGCTGTACTGAAGAGTGAATTTTAAAGACGTCACTGTACTGAAGGGTGAATTTTAGACGTCACTGTACTTAAGAGAATTTTATAGACGTCACTGTGCTCAAGAGTGAAATAAAAACGACGTCATTGTGCTGATGAGTGAGTGACAAAAAAAGACGTCACTGTACAAAACAGTAAATTCAAAAGACGTCACCGTACTTACGTGAATTTTTAAAAAGATGTCACCGTACTGAACAGCGAATTACGAAAAGACGTCACCATACTTAACAGTGAATAAAAATAAAAAACGTCACTATTGAACAGTGACTTCTAAAAGGCGTCACCGTACTAAAGAGTGAACTAAATCAGAAAAGACCTCATCACGATGGATTGTATTTTCAAAAAGACGTTTTCGTATTGAAGAATGGTTTTTAAAAGACGTCACCGTACTGAATAAATGCAAAATACATCATACTGAAGTGATGACTTATGGACAATGCCTGTGCCGAGGAAGAATGGATTAAAAGAAAAAAAAAATGGAAGGAAAATTAAAAAGAACATAAAAAAGTGAGAGAGTGGCACGAAAGCAATTTAGTCAGTGGAAAGGGCTTTGAGAAAGATAATGAAGGGGACGAAACTGTACTGATGAAAATGCAGATTATGAATAGGGAAAAGCTATGTGTGCGTCAGAAAGACGAGGAGTAGAGAAGTACTGGAAGTGTGTGTGTGTGTGTGTGTGTGTGTGTGTGTGTGTGTGTGTGTGTGAGAGAGAGAGAGAGAGAGAGAGATGGGGCCTGAATACGAGGACAGAAAAAAAATAACAGCAAAGCGTACACGAATATACAAAGGTCACAAACACTTACCTACACACTACACAAACACACACATAGCTACCAATGACGTGCTTTGTCCTTACCGCTATGGAGGACAAACTCAAAGAGGGCTTTCCCCACCCACCACTCCCACCGGAAAAAGAAACACATGTAGAAAAAAAAAATCGGGTGATTGGGGGGGGGGGGTAGGAGTCTGATGGTGGAAATTTGATGGGAGAGGAGTGAGGGCGCTGTTGGTAATATGGCAGTAATGTTTTGTCATTCCCCACATCACGGCAGAAAATGATGGAGAGGGGTGACTGGAATGGTAGTGAATCATGCTGCATACTGTGAAACTGTATACTATGCAGGCTAGTAATACAGACGTCGAAGGTGTGAATCACGAAATCCCTGTGATGAGCAGAATGGAATTTATGGTATGTGGAGGATGGATATATATGGTGTTAGTTGGTGTGGACGGGGTGAGATGGCTACACCCTGTGAAGATGAACGTTTTATGAAAGATGGTGTTGGCAGTGTGAACATTTTTACTCGTATCTCGTACATGTTCGATATCAGAGGAGGGTAAGAAAAAGTTAGGGTGAACAGAAAGGAGTAGGGCGGATGGGCTGAGATGGCTGTGGGTTGTAAGGTAAGGCAGGACGTTGTAGACTACATGATGCGCCGTAGTTGAAGGGCAAATGTTACTCACATATTTCTCTTTGAAGTTCCAGTTGGGATATGAAAAGGGTGGGGTGTATTGAAAGGAGTGGGCAAGATGGGGTGGATGATTAGGTGTGGGCGGGATGACCTCGGATGATTGAGGTTAATGAGGCAAGGCTGATCAGTGCATCCTGACAAGATGAGCGTTTTATGATTGTCTAGCATGGGCGTAGCGATGCTTCTTAAAAAAAAAAAAAAAAAAAAAAAAAAAAAAAATTTAAGGGAGCGTCGTTCTCATTTACAGAAGTATGGCATCTCACGACACACGTACAGTCCCAAATACCTAACATGCAACTCATTCACATTATTCCATTACGATTAGAAATCCACCATCCAATCCGTATTACTCCGCTAGGAGCAAAGTGGCCCCTCATCAGGTTAACCAAGAATTAAGGGCAATAGTGATCAATCACTAACCGCAGATGATGGACTAATACTAAAAGTAGGTTAATTCTCCCGTAGTATAAAAGCTTAAATAGCAAAGCCGTAAGCAGTCCCTCAGTTTGTCAAGTACTTGGTGAGAATATAAAGTATCTCGTTTTATATAATGGAACTGACAGCACTCTAAAGTGGGATGCAGGTTAATTATATCTAATAATCACATGCATTACAAAAAAGGCAGTCAAAATCTGAGGCTGGCATTCCCCTTCACGATTTGAGTTTTAACTTTCAACCCGAGGGCGTAATTTCTGCTTCTTCTTGCCCCTACCCGACTTTTATTCAGTGTGAGAGACCTAAAAGTATAAGATGATATTACTGGAGGCTTAGAGTGGTGAGTGTTAAGAAAGATTAGGAAGAGAATGAAGAGAGGGGAAAGCAGTAATAACATAGTGGATGGAATGGGGACAGTGAACAAAGACGAAAACTATTATGGGCGAATACAGAGAGGGAATGTAGGAAGCGTACACGAACATATTACACGCCAAAACGTTTCTTAACCGGGGATGTTTCTTTTCATACTTACAGCAGCATTCGAGCTATAGTACGCGGGATACAACAACAACAATAACAACAACAACAACAATAACAAAGCATTTTCTATGGTCCTCTTTGCAGAATAATGAAAAATCCATAGAGTCTAGCCTCGCACTCCATGAAAGCCTTCAACGTAATATCTATCAGTCACTGGGGATGCGATTTTCATAGTTAAAAGTAGTTTTGTTGTACAGCTAATGTGCATTTGAAAGCTATCTTCCATAAAAAGATCATAAACTAAAAAATTAAAATTTCATTAAAAAAATGGCAAGACGTAGTGATGAAAAGTGCTAAAACAAGACAGCATTTGGGATGGGACGATATTCAGAGTTCTATAGCCATTACTATATTCCACACTACTCACAAAACGTTTGTAGGTTATGAATATATTAATGGGTTTACAGCTCTGAATCTCCGTCCATCCCAAATGTTTTCTTGTCTGGGTTTTATTCATCTTTTGTTTCTCTAGGTTTCCCTTCTTTATATCTCAACAATCATTTAGAATATTTCTAATGAGAGAGAGAGAGAGAGAGAGTGTGTGTGTGTGTGTGTGTGTGTGCGTCGATCGTATGATAAAAGAATCTGGTTCTCTGATTCTCGCTAATGGACGAGGTGACAATTGGACCAGCATGGATCAACACCAGGCTTCCTTTCACTTCACTGTAAAACTGAAAAGCAGAATGAAAGAAGGGCTTCAGTTATGAGAGAGTAATTGAAAAAAAGCTCAAACTGAACACTCTTTTGACATATCTCTTGCTTCTGTAAAATCCTGTTATTTTTTTCGAACCTTTCCGAATCTAAGTATCACTGGCAAAGAATTAAAGGATGATGATGACTATCAGAGGAATAATCTGAAGTCACTTCACATTGCCCGTCGGCAACAGTAAATGTCACAATCATGCACTAATATACGAATATACTGCATAGCTAGGGCCACGCACACCAAAAAATGTTGCATTGATATTGTAACATAACAGTTTACCACTGCTAGCTTTAACTAAGCTTGCTAAAAAATTTTATCAGTTATTTTAAAATACTTTATACTGCACACTTAATTATGCTCAATAACAGATATGGTATGATATATCAACTGGTGACTGAAGTTAACAGTGCTTGAATTAATATAGCTTGACCCACTTTAGTTCGAGAATGCACTTTGAATCTTCTTGGTTTTAACGTCCTACAGATGGATTCCATTCAGACCCACTCGAGGTGAGGGGGTTAAAGCAGGCCATCTCAATAATACGGAGACAAAATCTTGAAAGCATCGCCTACATCGCTTTGGACGTTTGGGCAATGTTTCTACATTTCAAGTATAAATACCAACTAGGGAAGAAGAAACCATAAGATTTTTGCTGATGATTTCGATCAGTCATTATCAGTATTCAATCACTTGGATAAAAATAACGTAGAAGTGAGTAAAAAGGAATACTTTAAATAACGAACCAGCTCACAAGAATAACTCAGAGTGCAAAACCCACGCCCACCAACTATAGTCTGTTTGATTGACCTGTGCACCTGAGATGTAGGGGGAAAGTAGGGTGTGCCTGATTCGCGGCTGATGATTGGCCGCCGATGATGTCATTAAAATAAACTGAGGCATGTATTGTAGTGCAATATGCGAACGTGGGTATACACCCAGGGCGGATATTATAGTGCAACATGCGGACGTAGGTGTATACCGTGAGTTGATAGAGTGCAACATGCGGACGTAGGTGTACACCGTGGATAGATAATTTACTTAAAACGTCACTCATTTTATAAATCTTTATAACCAACTTTAATTTTCTTTGGTAGCAGTAAACATTTAAAGCTAATTTTGACCTCTTTAGCTCCAGAAATTATTCCGTATATAAATTGACTGCTTATATTACAGTATTACAGGCAATTTAATTATATATATATATATATATATATATATATATATATATATATATATATATATATATATATATATATATGGAGCCTCTGTGGTACAGTGGTAGAGTGTGTGTTTCGTACACGGGTGAACCAGGGTTCGCGCCCCACCAGGGTAATAAACTTTGGGAGTGTTCACCCGGCCACGTACTGCATTGGCGGACACAGGGGGTGCTGTGGCTGAACCAGTGTCGCTTACTATAAAGCATCCTTGCACCCAGTCGGCTTGCACGGGCCGATTACACTTGGTTCACAGACTACACACACATCTAAAGCCACTCCAACACTACAATTACACTTACAAGCACTTCTAACCCTACATACAATCTCTACCAGTCAGCCTAAGGCACTTGGTAGAGATACATTGGCTGTATCATCCCGACTTCGGTCGAGATAGGTCGGTCCTGCAGTGGATACTCAAACGGCTGATGATGATATATATATATATATACACGTGTGTGTTAAAATAAGAAGAGCTGTAGATTTACGTAATCGGCGGCCATTCAGCAGCCACGAATCAAACACACCCTACTCGCCCCATCTCGCCCCATACATCTCAGCTGCGACAGGTCAATCATTATATATATATATATATATATATATATATATATATATATATATATATATATATATATATATATATAGTATCCAGAACCCAGAATGCGATGTCGCTCTGAGACCTTTACCTTCGATAGACTCGCAAAATCTAATTACTTCATTCTTGTGTGACCCTTAACACTTTCATCAAGTTTGGCTCTAATCGGATCAACGCTGTTTGAGTTGACCGTGTCCGTTGATCACGCCCTTTGACTGATTAAATATATATATATATATATATATATATATATATATATATATATATATATATATATATATATATATATATATATATATATTGCCAGAACGCCTCAATCCCGTTTGGGGTGGCCACAAACAAATCGCCTCCAAGTCGCCCTGTCCCCCGCCATTTTCACTGCCCTGCTCCCAACTAACACCACCCCTCTCATATACCTCTCCACCTCATCCCTCCATCTCATCCTCGGCCGCCCCCTCCCTCTTCCCCCCTCCACCTCACTCACATACACTCTCTTCGTCAGTCTTTCACCCTCCATCCTCTCCACATGGCCAAACCACCTCAGTGTGTTCCTCATAACACTTCCTATCACATCCACATCCACACCACAACGCTCCTTTATATCCTCATTCATCAGCCTGTCTCTCCACGTGACTCCACAGGCTCCTCTTAAAAAACTCATTTCCACTGCTCTCACTCTTGACTTGTGTCCTTCCAACAATGTCCAAGCTTCACTTCCGTACGTTAGAGTTGGTATCACAATACTGTCATGTAGAAACTTATTCACTTCCTTGCTCACTTATATATATATATATATATATATATATATATATATATATATATATATATATATATATAAAATTTTTGCCTTGTCATGAACCATGCCTTAGAATATGTTCTAATTCGGATAAAAACGGTATACATTAACCGTGCCATGTGACTTTCATCTTCAGCATCGTGTTCTCAGCTAAGTGATCCACCCCATGGCATGTCCTCAACGCCTCCACCAAGTTTAGTCTAAATCAGATCAAATTCTTTTATATATCGGTATTTTTTCCTTACGCAGACAGTCGGGGCAAACTGTGACCTAGCTGAATTACCCATCATTCTTCCTTTCCTCTCAACCCTTCCACGAAACATGGACCAAATCGGATAAAAAATATTAAATGCTTCCTTTGCTGGGTCAAATTCTGAACTAGCCTTGTGACTCACCTTTGACTTATTGTTAAAAAAAAAAAGGAGGAGGGGGGGGGCAACTTATTGTCTCTCAAGTCCTCCTTGATGTTGGCTGAAAGTCGGGTGAAAGCTGAGTTATTTTGCTTTCTCTCATATATATATATATATATATATATATACTGGCTGAATCTGGTGCCAGAGCATAGTGAAAATTGCTGAAAATTATACCATTCAGCTTAGCAGGATATATATATATATATATATATATATATATATATATATATATATATATATATATATATATATATATATATATCGTTATGAAGGGAGTTTTGCCAGTTAGGTAGTCTCGTACCTTCGAGACGTTTCTTGTACTTAAGTTCCAGTACGAGTCATCAGAGTTGCCAATTTGCCTGTTGTTTGTGAGCGTGGTTATTTCGTAAGTTGTGCATTTATTTTTTTATGCTGTTTTTCTTTATAATGTTTATTTAAGTGATTGCTTGTTAAATTATGTAATTTAAGTTCGTATGGTAAATGATTTCGAGTGTTATGTAATGTAGGACAGCTATGGCTTGTTTTGGTCGTCTCTGAGTTGACAATGTTGTTCTCATGGAATGTAGAGTCTCTCGAATAATGCAAGCTTACATAAGATGGGGTAGAGATTATTACAAGTTTAGTCGAGTTTCAGGACATTTTGAGGGAAGTGCAGTCGGCTTTCAGTGTAGTGCAGTCCTGTTAGTGAAGTTTGTGAAGAGTTGCTGGCAGGCATTAAGTATAATTACTGTCAGTGAAGATTATTTTCGGTACTTGTGTAATAAGTGAAGTGTTAGCAAGCATTAAGTGTACTAACAGTAAAGTGTTGTCAAGCATTAAGTGTAATAGCAGTTAGTAAAGTATGTGTAGCTCCAGTACTTGTGAGAACAGCTAAGAGAAGTTGGAAAGCATTAACTGGAATTACTTGGAAAATAGACGGTGAACTTTCATGAGCCCGTGTTTATTTTCGCCTCAGTTGACCTTGTGTACTGCATACATAAAGGCTGACCATAGGAAGAACAACTCACTGGGCAACGTCCTTCCTATAGTGAATTACTGCTGTTGGAGCCTGTGGCAGTGTGGGGACTGGGACGTAACAATATATATATATATATATATATATATATATATATATATATATATATATATATATATATATATATTACTTGTATACTTTTCTTCTTCATTTCAGCCACCGAGTGTAACAGAGTTATCAGAATGAACCAGGCGACTCCTGAAGAGCACCTACACACTCCAAGCCTCTCTAGGGCAGGTGTGAGGGCAGGCAAGAAAGGTAAACACAAGCTAATAATCGTTGCCCTGCCGAGCTCCGGACATCCTCTGACCGCCCATGCCTGTACCTGAGAAAGGAGACCCCACGTACTTTACGCAAACAGCCTTGTTGAGTCGTTAAGACTCCCAGACCAGCGGATGTTAGCTGTTATCAGAGAGAGAGGGGGGGGGGAGGCTTACCTCGTCCTAGCCTATTCTATGGATTTGTATGAAATAGCCCAGGTGAATTCGGCTAGTTACTCGACAGGTCTTCCACTATGTATTTGCCTCGCCCAGACGGAGTTCGGCGAGGTATTGTTTTTGGTTGTTTCTTTGTTTGTATGTTAGCAAACAGTACAGAAAGACGGCTGCATGAAATTATATAAAAATTCCAGGATATGTGGGCACTGGTTCCAAAAGAGAGTTATTAAAATTGGAGGTAATTGGATGACCCTGAAAAGTCAAATTCAAGGTCACGAATTTACAGTGGGCTATAACTTGAAACTAGTTGAAGATATATTTACTATTATCAACATTCAGGAACTCCCATCTGGGCTTTAATTTGATACCAAGACTTTGACCATGAGTGGCCTTGAAAAGTTAATCTTAAGGTCACGATTATTTAGGGGACTATAAATCGAAACTGGCTGCAGGTAGTTATTTACTATTATCAACATATACGAAGTCCCATATGGGCTTTTAATTGGTACCATGACCTTTATCTTAAGTGATCTTGAAAGGTCAAACTCAAGGTCACAGTTATTCAGAGGGCTACAACTCGAAACTGGCTGAAGATAGATATTAACTATTATCAACATGTACGAAGTCCCATATGTATTTTTAATCAGTACCATTACTTTTGACCTTAAGAAAACCTGAAATGTCAAACTCAAGGTCACGGATATTCAGTGGGCTAAAACTCGAAAATGGTTGAGAATAGAGATATTCACAATTATCAGGATATAAAAAGTCTCATATGGGCTTTCATTTGGAACCATGACCTTTCACCTTGAGTGACTTCGAAAGGTCAAACGCAAGATCACGGATTTTCAGGGGGTATAACTTGAAAATGGTTTAAATAAATTACCTTTTGTCGGGTGAGGTTTGTTGTGCATGGCACCACTTGTTGCTTGTTTAACTATGCAGGGGAATCAGCTCTCCTCACCTAATTAAACATTCTCATAAACCGTGAAAGGAGGGCATGCATGACCTCGATATTGTTCAAAGGACTTTGATCCGTAATGGTATATTTGGGGAGCTTGATCCCCCCCATTTATTCATGACGGGAAGGGTCAGCCCCTTCCTCCAAAATAGAAAAGACTAGAAATAGAGAAAAGTGAGCACATACATTCCAGCGGTTAGGGCTGTGCATTACCGAGCCTCAGTTCCAGTTCAAACCTGGTCGGACGTTTTACTATCACGAAGACACTGCCAGGGACGAGGGCTGTTTCCTACTGCTTCCATAATCTGGACTTTTATAGCTAAGCTTGTGGTTCTTCTATGTCCTAGGCCATCCTCGACGCAAGAGGGGTATTATGGAAATGGTTGTTACACTTTATTCACTAATATGATATCGAGGAAACTCCAGACTTCACTGCACCTAAACAAACACTGAAGGTGAAGCCGAGAGAATAAACGATAAGAGGGAAGACAGGAAGAAGGATAGGAAAGGGAATGGCAGGGAAGCGAATTACTGGAGGGGAGTTTGGAAGGGGAGAACAACACCCTCTGTATAAAATTGTGTACCCGTAAATAGATAGACAGAGAAATTGATAGATAGATAGTAATAGATAAATAGATAGATAGGTAGGTAGGTGGGTAGATCACTGAATATTTCAGTTCGTTGGGTGGAATACGTTTGGCAGGTCCACTAATGCAGTTGACATGAGATTTCTGATTCTCCCTGTGAGACGTGATTACTCGATGAGGTAGACGGAAAGAAGAGAGATAAGAAGGCGTTTTGGAGTGGAGGGAGGAAGAATGGCTTGGGAAGTGGAATGAGCTGGGGAGAGGGGATGTCAGATAAGAAAGAGGAACGGTGTAAGAAGGGAGGAAAGAACGGTGCAAAATGATGAGAAAGGGATGTGCCTGTTGGCATGACTATGTGTTTGACAGAAGGAATGGAAGTTAGAGCTCGAGCAGACATATGGTCAGAAAGTGGACCCAAAAGTCAAAGCCCAAACAGACTGGTGCTCGCGCTAACACACACACACTATACACACACACACACACACACACACACACACACACACACACACAGGGGCAACCCAAATCATTTAATTACTATGAACTTGACAACTACATTTATTGATATAACAGGACAGGACAGTAAGTCATCTCCGTCACGGTGACAACATACAATGCTTTCGACAATGAAAAACGATCAAGACAAAACAAGCCGCCGCCATCAGCATCACAACATTAACCATAACTATTACCATCACAACAGTAACCACCACAACCACCATCACAATAAACACCACACCCAACATCGTAACAATAACCACCTCAGCCACCATCACAACAATAACCACTACAACCACCATCTCAAAAAATAACCACAACAACTATCGTCACAGCACTAACCACCACAACTCTCACAGCAGTAACCACCACAACCATCACAACAAAAACCACCACAACCGCCATCACAACAATAACAACCACAACTACTATTACAATAACCACCATAACCTCCATCATAGCACTAACCACCATAACTACCATCACAATAATAAACACCACAACCACCATCACAACAATAACCACCACAACCACCATCACAATAATAACCACCACAACCACCATCACAATAATAACCACCACAACCATCATCACAATAATAACCATCACAATCACCCAATCAACACAGCTACCACAATACCAACCACAGTTCGTACAAAAACACTGCACATAACAACACTGGCCACCAACATCACCACTACCATCGAAAGAGCAACCCGCAAGCACACACACAACAGGTAGTCTGCCTTAAACAAGCGCCCTTACCGCAAAAACGATTCTAACAGTTACATCAACAACATAATGACAACAGCCACGACTTGCTCAAAAACAATACCATACAGCACCGACAAACGTAACCTATACTGCATTCATCACCAACACAACAAAACCACCACAATAACCACAGGAACAATCACCGAAATTATGTCACTTCCGTTTTAACAGCCATCACAACCACCACATAAAACAAGAAAACTCTAAACCCCAACAACCTACAACAAGAACAACGACGACTTATATAAGAAGTGGTGCCAGGCACAACAAACCTCGCCCGACAGCAGTTATATTACTGCTGTTAAATACTGGCTCGTTTCTTCCATTTAGTGCCAGTACACAATTAAAGTATAAGGAAATGGTGCAAATGTTTTCAAGATATTCCTTCTGATAATCCATGATCTTGCGTTTGACCTTCCAAGGTCACTAAAGGTCAAAGGTCATGCTGCCAAGTGAAAGCTCGCACGAGACTTCCTGTATCTTGGTAATAATATATATATATATATATATATATATATATATATATATATATATATATATATATCTTTATATATATATATATATATAGATATATAAAGAGATATATATCTTTATATATATATATCTATATATATATCTATATATATATATATATATATATATATATATATATATGTCATAAACAGATTAAATGTCATAAAAGACTTTGTGGTTCCTTTGTGGTTGAGTTATATATATATATTAGACTTGTGGACGAGCGGTTTTTATATCTTGGAGTAGCTTGTAGTAGATAATCATCTTTCCCGTTTGTCATGTAGTGACAGGAGAGGTAAAGAATAGTATGGGACAATTTTTATTTGTCTTGGAAATATTAACAAGTCTCTCACACAGAGCGGAGTATAGAGTCCAGTCCTGCTAGCTATCTCTCTGTCTCACTCTCTCTGTCTCTCTCTCTATCTGCCAAGCCCTTCTCCCTCGACCTGCCTCTTGTATGGCTTGTCTCCTTCTGAGCTCTCTTTCCTAAATTCTGGTGAAACAGGAGACGTATCACATGTGTTCCTAGTGGATGGAAAGTTTAAGAAGCCTGTGTGTGAGTATGTGTGTATGTGTGTGTATGGTCACTCAGCGCTTTGTTCACCGGTGGACTGCTGACAACTAACTGCATCATCTCCTTACCGACCACTGTCGTCAGCTTTCCTCAGTGTAATTTGCAAGCTCATTTCCTATTCCCAGGCTTGCATAGAGCTGTCTATCTATCTATTTATCTATCTATCTATTATGATTTGTAATTACAATACATTGCTCGGTCACGCGAAAATGGCGTACCATCGACAGCTAATAGTCCTAACATATTAATACATATTATATATACATTATAATGAACTTATAAGCTAATTAAGTGAAATACATAATATTGTAAAAGTAACATAATTGTATGAACATTGTATACATATAATATTCATATTAAATAGTGATTATTCATTAACATTACATTTTAAACAAGTTGTATACATATTTGAATAAATGCATTAAAGTAAATTATTTAACTGTAATACAGTATGTACTTGGGTTATTATAGTGAAATGCATACATGCAAGAATAAAAAATAGTTTAAAATTAAGATTATGGTAAGAGTTATTAATATTTCATTTAAAGATAATGGTACTGGTCTGCCATATATGGGTCATTCTTCTTTGTATTTTTTTTTTTATATATATAATTAATACTATATACAAAATATATACACTTCATTCAGGGTGGTTAACTGTGATGTTAACTCTCCCCCCACTAAATAATGACTCCAAATTAGCAATTCTTTCATGCATTCTGTGCATTGCGAACAGCAGTACTGCAACTACAATGCAGACGATTATAAAGACAGTAGGTGCTGGGCTATACACATAATATGGGTTGAACATACTCAAACTCAAATCTTCCCAGGGCTTCATTGTTTCATTGATCAGCTGCATAGTTTCAAACTTAGGTGAAGTCAGCTTAATACTTGTGCTCATGTTTAAGTTCATATCAGGCAGTGGGTGGAAATTTTTGTGTGTATGATTGAGAATGGCGTAGTGATTGATGGTGGATAAAGTAGACATGGCTGGTGTAAATACCGCACAGTAGTCTGGTGCTATGTATAATCCTGATGCTGATGTATGAGATGGTGGTATATCTGGACAGACTATGTAAACTGATGTGTAATGGGGGAAATAAAAAAACTGTGAGTGTCCAATGCGTTGATGGTGTACAAGTTTATCTGGAGCAAAAGTGAAGTTGCAATGATGATGAATATTGTCATTTCTGATGATAGCCATTTCACAAGGGACTGTATCAGTAGGCTGAAACGTGAAAATGTACGCAGGACAAAGATGAACAGCATGTAAGGATGTGCGGCACTTTCGTTCAATCGTTGATTCACCTGCGAGAGTGACAGTATCCCGTCTCTTGGAGACCATGATGAGTTCAGTGTCTGTGTTGATGTTGATGATGACCAAAGTGTTGTTATTTTTATAGGGGAAGGGGTGTATTTGGTATACTGTGAACAGGTCTTCAGTGATGAATGGTACATGAACTACCACTGATGTTGGTGTTAGTGTTGCTTCTAAATACAGGTAGTATTGCATAAATTCCCTACTGCGGAACAACGGCTTCAATTTATGTTTATGTATGCCTTGACTAACTATCTGACGTAGCTCATGAACTGGAAGTAAGTCAATTGTGATCTTGCCATCACCAGCATTCGAAATTCCTTGCATAAGTGCCCTGAAACGATCTCTAGTGTTCTCTAATTGTAGTAGAATCGTGTCAATATGTTCTGTGATGATGGAGAAGTGCTGGAAAAGAGTAACGTTTCCCTCTAATTCATTTATTTTATCTACACTCTCGAGAGCTACGTTTTCTGCTTGTTTCAGATTTTTCACAATTGTCTTCATTGCTGAGTTCTGTCCTGTGATGAATTTATCTTGGTATGTTAGTACCTGAGCTATCTTATTAAATTTGTTGTTTATTTCTTTAAGGTCATCCTCTGTAGCCAATCCAAAGATGTTCCCAAGAACTGCGCCACCCAGGTCGAACAAACCGCTCTTTTGGCGAGTACGGGTGATGTTGTTCCTGTCGCTCAGTACCTCCGTTCCATAAGATGGGAGATCTTGGATCATGACGTGCATAGTTGACTTCGCCTGTTCTAGTTTCCATTTCGCTAACTTTACCATTTCATTCACTTCCTTGGTGTTATGTGCTTGTGAAACGTAATTTCCTATCATGAAGTCCAGAGTTCGCATCGGCGTCGCAAGTCTGTCTAGATAAGTAGGTAAGTCATACAAGTAATCTAGACTTATTTCAGTACTCATGACGTCCTTAACGATTGTAGTCGTGGCCGTTGGAGCTATGAGGCATCCTTGTCGTACTATATGTTTGGGGTCTAAGTGCGCATATCCTCTTGCTATGTAGAGGAGAATCCATAGCATAAGTCCCTTCATCGTAACCTACCGAAAAAAAAAATCTATTAATTTCCTATAATGCTGTGGTCGATGATATTGATGATGTGCGTTACGGTTGATTGTTATTTCATTTATAGAAGGAGTTTAAATCGATATTTAGTTCTCGTAAATGATGTACTGTAGATTTGATTGGAACAGTTGCACCTATGTTCGATTGTTTGGTATATGACCTTAATTTCTTTTTGTAATCATTGTTGTGTTCTTGCTTGGTTTCTTGAGGTACGTTCACCTGTTCGGTTGTATCCGAGGCTGAATAATTATGTGATAATTCCCTTGAAACTCGTTTTAAATGATCAATATGAACTTGTTTCTCCTCGCCACTTGAAAGTGACTTAATTAAAACTTTGTTTGCTTTTATGTTAATTACTCTGTATGGGCCCTCAAATTTTGGGGATAATTTATTGTCTCTCGTATGAATGACACCGTAAACAATGTCTCCTAAGCTGATAGGTGAACCTTTTGCCTTCTTGTTAAATGCCTCCGTCATTTCTTCCTTGGACATCGTTAATTGTTTTTTTACTCTTTTGTGAATGTCCTGGAATTCACGTAAACGGAGTTTAGAGTAATCATCGTAATTGTATATAGGCATGCTGTCACCTTCTAGGAGCTCATATGGTAATTTTTTATCTGTGCCATATATAATGAAATGTGGTGTGTCACCGATGGATTTATTTATAGACCCATTAATTGAGGCCTCTACTCTGGGAATCCAATCATCCCAGCTTGCATAATTTTCACTGAGAATGTGTCGTAGCACATCTAATACCTTTTTATTTTGTCTCTCTACCAACCCATTCGATGCTGGGTGATAGGCCAAAACGTTAACCTTTTTGATGTTGTATTGTTTACATATTTCTTGTAAGATCTCAGAATTAAATTCTCCTCCATTATCACTTATTAATACCTTTGGGGTAGTAAAGCGACATATTACATTATCTATTATTGCCTTTGCTACTGTCTCTGCTGTCTTATCTTTAGTTGGAGCTAAAATGACATAACGGGAAAAATGATCCGTTGCAACGAATAAGTATAGGTTATTATTGTATGATAATGGCATCTTGAGTAAATCAACAGCGACAACGTCCCATGGTTGATGTGGTACAGGGTAATTACCCATCAGTGCAGGTGTGATTAGGTATCCTTTGTGTTTCGCACATGATTCGCATCTGTCTATATGATTGTTTATATCTTTTCGTAATGAAGGCCAGTAATATAATAGCTGGGCTTGGTTGAATGTCTTCTCCTTTCCAGGATGTCCTGCATGTGGGCTGTCGTGTATCAATCGTAATACTTGGGGTATCATGTCATTAGGTACTACCAACTGGTTAGTATTTCTTTGGCGTTTTGGTTGTTTAGAGTTAATTTTGTATAATGTATTATTGACCATTGTGAATTGTTCAAGTGGGACATGCAGTTTGGGTAATTGTATGTCATCTCCACTTTCTAACTTGTATATTACTTTAGACCATATTGGGTCAAGTCTTTGTGCCTTTGCGACATCCTCGTGGTTTGGGATATTTCCTTTGAGATCTAACGCCGCGACCTGAATTGTGTTCGGGTTCCTAGATAATGCGTCAGCTACTATGTTCATTTTACCTTGTATATAATGAATTTGTACATTGTAGTTTTCAACTGTACATTTCCATCTTGCTCTCCTCCCAGAAAGGAGTTTTTCTTTAAACATACCCACCAGTGGTTTATGGTCGGTGAATAAGTGGATTTCGTAACCATATACCAAATCTCGAAACTTTTGTAATGCAAAAACCACTGCAAGTGCCTCTAAGTCTGTAGTGCAATAATTTTTCTCCGCACCTCTTGTTTGTCTGCTGGCAAATGCAAATGGTTGATTCTTTCCTCTTTTATCTTCCTGCATCAACAGCCCCTAATCCTTTAACTGATGCGTCTGTACAAATAAGAAATAATTTTGTGTAATCCGGTTATGCTAAACAAGGTGCATTTGTTAGTTTAATTTTTAGATTGTTAAATGCCCTTTTTTATTCTTCTTCCCATTGGAATACAGCATCTTTTTTGAGTAGTTGGAATAGAGGAAAGGCTATATGAGAGAACTGTGGTACGAATGACCTATAGTACCCAGCCAGACCTAAAAATTGTCTAACTTCGTCAGTCGTAGTGGGTTCAGGAATCTCTCACTGCCTCTATTTCGTCATCAGTGGTGTGAATACCATCAGAACTTAATTTGTGGCCTCAGAAATTTATTTCCTTAAAGCAAAATTTGCATTTAGAAAGTTTAATTTTTAATCCAGCATCACTAAGCTTTTGTAAGAGTAAGTCTAATTTCCTGAGATGATCCTTAATATTCTTCGTTGCGATTATAATATCGTCAAGATAAACAAATATTCCTTGTCCTAAAATTCCGGACAATACGTAATTCATAAGACACTGGAATGTGCCTGGGGCTGTCCTCAGTCCCATTGGCATTCTTGTATATTGATAATGGGCTCTGTTTGTTGAAAAGGCAGTGTATTTACGTGACTCCTTAGATACCGGAATCTGATAGTAGCCGTTTAAGAGATCGATGGTCGAGAATATATTATTCTCAGGACCAATATTCTGTAGAACATCGCTTAGCAATGGCATGGGAAATCTGTCTGGGATTGTGTGATTATTTAGTTTACGGTAATCTACTACCGCACGCATTTCTCCATTTCGTTTGGGCACGAAGAATAGGGGGGCATTCCATGGGGAGACTGAAGGCTCAATAATTCCAAGTTTTAACATTTCATCGACATACTAATTTGCAAGTGTACGTTGGGAGTGTGGTATGCGGTAAGCTGGTACGAAAATTGGTGGTGTTTCTGGGTGCACATTAATCATGTGATTAATCAAGTTAGTACACCCTAATTGTTCTCCGGGCAATGCTACGGTGTCCCTGTGTGTTTCCAGCAGGGTTAACAAATCATTTTCTTCATCAAATTCACCTGAGTGAATTAAATTCTCTTTTATCCTTTCTCTATCCGTAGATTTTATCTCACTTGTTACTCCAGCTATAACTATTTCCTTCACAGGGGCGGGACATTTTTCAATATTAACTATGCAAGTTCCCTTTTTCAACTGAACTTCCCCATTCATGTGATTAATTATGAATATCTGACTTTGCCCTTCGTCGTTCGTATGACATAATGCGTTTTCTACTGACAATCCCTTTACTTTACATAATTCTTCTAAGACAAGAACAGTACTATTCCGTAATTTGCTCTTTATGGTAACCTTCATGTATGAATTAGGTGGTATAACTAAATCATTAGTGAGATGGGCTGGAAAAAGTGATAAATCAGTACTGTTACCTGGGTCACTAATTCTGGAGGATGGGGTTGGTGGTGGGAGTGCATCTATACACTCATCTGTTTGTGTATGTTTGTTTAAGCCTTTAATATTACCAATTCTTTTTGGCTCTCTTCTACCAATCGATGAGGGCTCTGAAGTTATTTCCTCTATGAATTCATTATCAAAGTCTATTCCATTCATTTGTGGAAGTATAGTTATGTTCTCAGCTCTCATGGATCTTAAGCCCAGTAACATATGAGCTTTAATTGCTAAGTTTTCAACGATATAGAAAAATGCAGAGAATGGTCTTGTAGTTTCTGTGAAACTGAGATTTAATCTTATCATACCCTTCACTGTAATCTCTTGTCCATCTACTGTGTATAAATCTAAATCAGCTTCATCCAGAAAAGTTACTTTCTTTTTATTTTTAAGAATTCTATTTAGTTCTTCATGTGTTATTAAGTTCACTGGAGAGCCTTTCAACTTCCTTCTTTCATACACCCTTCCAAACTCCTCTGCCATCTGCCTCAATCTCTCCTCTGAATCAGCCACCAGTGCAGTATCATCCACAAACAGCAGCTGCTTCAGTTTCCACTCTCCACCTTCAACATTCACCAGACTCAAACCTCCACCTAATATATCTATCTATCTATTATATATATATATATATATATATATATATATATATATATATATATTATATATATATATATATATATATATATATATATATATATATATATATATATATATATATATATATATATATATATATATATATATATATATATATATATATATATATATATATATATATATATATATATACGCAGAGAGTTCACGTCACCGTGAAGATATGTATGGAAAATAACCACTGGAGAAATGAAAGGAGCGACAGTGAGTACTTTCGTATATTACATCTTCAGACAGAGTGAGACAGAAAAGTATTTTAACAGTTGTGCCAGGCCAGTAGATTTACAGGATATTTATATCCCATTCTCTTGGCGTTTAAAATGAAATTATTATAATAGTTCCTTATTTATTTTGCTACTTTATTACATTGCATGATTAACGATAACTGCAATCATATATTTATATTGATTTTTTTATATAAAATTCATTTTATATTGCCACTTAACGCCCAGCTGTGCCTCACCACACCACCGTCCCATCCATCACATTCCACCAACCCAAACCACTTCTAAACCTAAAAACTCAAAATCTTAAGTGAATATTTGCTCTCACCACCGACGCCAACCTATATGACTTTCAGGGTGTACATTGCTCTCCCTACACCACCACCATTGTCGTCCATATAGATAAATAGATTCTGAGACAGGTAAAAGGAACTTTGTTGGTTTTAGTGCACCAAAAACTAAATTTGTAATTCTTTCAGTTCACCAAAATCCTTCCCAGAAATGTCTCGTAATATGCGAAAAAATGAAAACTTAAAAACTCTTCTTGCGCAGAGAATGGGGACTAGAAAAAAAATCTTCTGACGTTAATTATTTTGTCATCGTTTTCATAAATCGTCCAAACAGGGATTTATACTGCTCGCTAATGGCACCCGAGGCAAGGTTTAGTGTTCTGTCCTAATCCTGGGAATACGCAAGGCCCTGTGTAGTTAGCCTGCACAGAGATTCATTAATGAGGCGTATTTGTTTATTTAATGGTTTTTCAGAACATTGGCTGCGCAACACTAGTTAATGATATAGAGAAGTTCGATTAATTATTCACATAAAAATCTTTTAAATTTGCAATTTCTAAGCACCTCTTAAACAGTACACCTGGGTCTGTGAGACCTGGCCACTTTTTGCCACTTACTGGTTCAGCAACTACTATATGCCAGGGACCCCTGTCCTTCCCAATAGCTTCCTAAGTCTGGATGCCCATGCTAAAGGTGGCTGTGTGGTTTTCCAGGTCTCCTTCTGTTTTGGTGTATAACACACTAAAATCGTGGTCGGGTCTGTGAGACCCAGGTGTCCTGGATAAGGGGGGCTGAAATTTACTGTTGTGTGATGCAAATTTTTTCACCCTGTGAATTGCCCTCTCCACACCACGAAGACCCTTCATGCCACTAGCTTTGACAGCAGTGTGAGCATCATTGTGTCGTTTCTTTTCTTATGGGGTCCATGTAAACAGAAGCGGTACAGATTTTTTTCAAAAATTTGCCAAAAATGCTTTAAATATGTTAATTTTAATTGTATATTCATTATTGCATAGTAAATTGAACCAAAAAGGTTGTAGATTGGTCAAAGATTCAGTAAATAAAACACAAGTATTTTTTTTTTATTTTTTCTATTTGGTGGGTCTGTGAGACCCAGGTGTCCTAATGGTGTATAGGCGCAACTAGCTGTACTGTTTCAGGGTTAAGAGAATGTCCCCTGCACACATGCCATCAGTTAGCTGCTTCATCGGTTCTTCTGACAGGTATGCCAACTCACGTTTATGCTGGTGTATGAGAGAATCTGGAACTCCATAGAATTCGATGTCCCAGTTACATACTTACAAAATTTTGAACCTCCCTGTGGAATTCGAAATCCCCATGTATATTGTATAAAGTATATTCGCAAAATATAGAGGTTCTGACAATGTAATCATTCATTGAGGAGTTACTTGGCTATACCTAACCTTAGCTAACGTACCGAAACCTAATAAAACACAAAGTTAACTGATCAAACAAACCTAACTGAATCAAACTCTGTCAAAATTAACCCCATGTAAATCATTACCATCAAGCAGAGTTTCAGATTCCGTATGAGAGATCCCAGTTCCAAACAGGGTTCCAAAGTCTTTATTAGGAACACAGAAATGACGTTCTATATTGTACACAAAATACAGAATATTGTTCCCGTATTGCATAAACTCACAGGCAGACTGTTGTGTCGCTACCCAAAGTTGATGCTGAAGCCTACCCAGACCCGTCATGCTTCACTTTGACAGGTTGTTCATGTTAAATAATCCCTGGCATCAAAGGCTGCCCATGGACAGCCTCAGACATTAAAGACAAGCCGATGGTGAATGTTAAGAGCCTTAGTTACACACACACACACACACACACACACACACACACAGACACAGACACACACACACACGCACACAGACACACACACACACACACACACACACACACACAGACACACACACACACGCACACAGACACAGACACACACACACACACACACACACACACACACACACACACACACACACACACACACGCACACGCACGCAGCACACGCGCAAATTATACAAGAAAGTACAACAATGAAAATAACTTGTGTAGTTGCTGTCTTTACCTATTTTAACACAGAGATCATACCAGTAAAACTCCTTTGTCAGTGAAGTATGAACGAGGTCATTTAAATCCAAAAGCAATGAAGTGTTTCCTTACATCCTGAGGATGCCTAGCATATACTGATGGCTGTCTACCTGCCAAGTTTCATGCCTTTAACCCCTACACCGCGGGCTTGTTTACCAATGACTTGCATGTGCCGCGGGGTTATTTGGGCTCCGACAGACTCTCAAAAAATATTTGCCAAAAATCAGTTATTAGTCCTAGAATAATAAAATTACATATGCTTATGGCACATACCTTCAGCTTTCTCCTGGAATGATTGTTGAGCCTTCGTCTGTTACCGTAGGACTTGTAGAGATCTCTGAAGTAGGGTAACGAAGTCTCCACTTTACACTTCCCGACAACCCGTAATATGATTACCACAGCCAGATACAAACACTATAAACACTATTCTACAATTTTCAAGTAGTTTGGGATCCATACTAAAAAAAAAACACTGTGAAAGCAATGGAAATTACGAGCGCGTCTGATCGTCGCACTGGCACTAGTTCGCTCTTGGTAGTCTGTCATTTATTATTCATAAAACCCCTCACACTTTATATTTCTATTACTATATAACACTTATATATATCTACAGTCTTTATCCATAAGTTTCCTTCAGTAGTATTAGTTTATTGTCACTGTAGGGATTCAATTTCTTTCAGTAAAATACGTAGCATTCACTTTCTCGTCCTGTATACTGGCATTGAGAGTGAATGTCACTTTCATCTTCACTCTCATAACTCATAGCATTCAGACATGCTAAAGTGAAACTTTCACTTTCATTACTCCTAGGGTATATACTCGTATTCTTATAATACTACTCATTTACATTTCTATTTACGTTCTCTATTTTATTTACGTTATTTACATTTCTATTTTATTTACACTGTGTTGTGCACTGTCACTTGAAATAACTTATAAAACTATTTTCCATTGTTCACGTATATTTACATTCATTACTTTCACTTGCTGTTTACACATTATTTACACATTATTTACAATTCCACTTGCACTGTTTTACTCAATAGAAAGATCGTAGTCACTCTTTTATCAATTGTCAGCCCTTTACCTCTTTCCACACGAGGTTTAGTAGGGGGTAAAGGTCACAGGGCCATTTGCATGGGGGTGAAAAAAGGCCTTGAAGTCAGCAGGAAGAAACATACGTACGCTCCCTTCGGAAGATGAGAGTGAACTGATAACAGAGGACCAGCCTGGAGGCCTGCTAGGGGTTATTCAGAGTTACCAATATTACTTCTTGAAACAGCTAAGTCTAGCACTGATATGATTGGCAGGAAATCTAGACAATACATTATAAATTTGGTAGTTCCAGGTGAATGTAAATATCACTTAGGCTTCTCCCTTCCCTCCTTACATGTATATTTATTACGAAAATAGATTAGAGGCCTACTTAGGAGATATATATATTCAGAGCTACCAATGTTTTATCTTGAAACAGCTTTGTCTAGCACTGATATGATTGGCAGGAAATCTAGACAATACATTATAAATTAGGTAGTTCCAGGTGAATGTAAATATCACAGGCTTCTCCCTTCCCTCCTTACATGTATATTTATTACGAAAATAGATTATACGGCATATTTCAAGGGGAAAAAAACAGCGAAAATTAGCGAACGAGTGCACGTGAGGTGTTGTCAGGTGATAATTAGCCAATTCCAGGTGTATGGCACTCTCACTTACCTTATTTCTTTCTTGTATATATTATTTGGTATAATAATAGGACATAGGGCTTATTTCAATGGATGAAATAAGTGAAAAATTCCAGGGAAGATTTACTTAGCGTAGCACGGCCGGGCAGGCGAGGGGATAGGGTAATGGAGAGGGGGTAGGGAGGGGAGTCAAGAACGGGGAGAAATGGCTAAATTGTCAACAATGGATGGGAGTACAGATGAGATTAGGAGTGCTGACTAGTGTTGGACATTGGCAGTACTGATAGATGATACAAGCCCCCACTTGGAAGCCCGGGTGAATTCAAAATAACACAGAATCACAAAAGCGACGCCCCGCGGTATGATCCCTTGCTCCCAAGCGTCACGAAAGTGACGCCCCGCGGTTAAGGGGTTAAGACAAACTGTCTGGCCTGTGGACCTCTTTTGAAGATTTACGACATGCTACACTTGGCGCATGTCACGTGCCACATACACCAACGGGGTGTGATGAAACCTGTCAATAACAAATCTTAAAGAATGGGGCTATCATATGGTGCAAACCACGCAGTGATCGGCCCTGTGGTTGCTAATATATTAGCTTCTCAAAAATGTCACGATCGGGCCGGGACAGGTTGGGCCGCTTGTGTGAGAAAATGCCACTACCTGAAGAGAGGCTCACGAGGGCCTTGCCCTCGCTTGTAATAAGAAATAAAGTGCGATAGAGAGCTATAACCGGGAAATGAAATAATGAAACAGGTTAGAGTACTGGTGTGTGAAGCCCCTGTGACATACGGCGCAGGATATTTTTCATTGTAACAAATTCAAGGGCCACGATGGTGGGATGGGCTCTTACGATGCTAGAAGCATCGTAGGGTACAATCTTAGCTGCAGTCGCAAAGGGAAATCATGTCGTGCATCCATTGTGGGGAAAAAAACTGGCACTTTATCATAGGTAAATCGTACGATTGTCCTGCAATTATCCTGCAACTACTACGTTTGTCGTACAATGTTTTTTTTTTCATCATGCGATTGTCACAAGACAAAATAACCATCATACGAGCATCGCAGGACCATCGTATAACATTCGTATGTTATTCGTAAGACAGTCAAAGGATATAAAAGGTGAGTGCAGGCTCAGGCTCTCTCGTTTCTCTCCAAGCTTTCCCAAGAGTTTCTGCAGGTTTTATAAATAATTTGTTTGAGAAATGATGATAAAATGGTACTAAAAGGAAAAGGCAAGGGGAAGGGCAAGGGCGGGAAGAGACCGGCTGAGGAGGAGGAGCAGGAGATAGCCCCGGAGTTGGTTGTGCATGAGGCCCACGAAGGCCTAGCCTCAGATAAGGAGCCAGACGACCCAGATGATGACAGTGATGACGATGACGAAGATGATGAGGATGAGGATGACGGAGCTGGCAAGGGCAAATACAAGGCAACGGTGGAGCAGAAGTTACCAGATGCTGTACAGTTAGTTACCAGATGCTGTACAGAAGTTACCAGATGCTGAATTCTACTCCAACAACCCCATATTTCATGACAAGACTAGGGACGATTACAAGGATTCAAAGAAGAAGCATCGTCTCATCCAGGCAAAGGATCAGGTGTTGGGTTTAATGGAAAAAATATTTAATTTTTACTACAAGTTATTTGCAATGCAATTGATGAAAATGCTGTTAAATTTTCTGCAATTATTTTTTACCACTTTAGATTGCATTCTAGTGCTTGATTTCTCCTTTGTGTCTACAGTGGCTGATATCCAGACTTGGTACAACACAGCTTCCACATCCTTTGGCTGTGTCAAGAAGCACCAGAGTGGCCAGGCAGTCAAGGACATGTCGAAGCGGCAGTGGTGGCTTGGGCAGTACTGCCAATTTTTTTCAGCGGTTCATCGTACCTCAGACGGGACCTACAACACGTCTTGGACAGATAGCCAGATCTTGTGATTTCAGACTTGAAAGGAGCATATCTTGTGGTTCTTGAAGTCCTCATGAGTCGTCATAAAACAGTTTTTTTTTTTTGTCACAGCAAATATAAATTAAATATAGCACTGAAGAAATAAAATCAAATCTATCTAAGTATCTATTGCCAGAGGCCTTAATCCCATATGGGGTGGCAACAAACAAATCGCCTCCACATCGCCATATCCCCCTCCATTTCACTGCCCTACCCCCAGCTCACACCTCCCTCCCTCATATATCTCTCCACTCCATCCCTCCATCTCATCCTTGGCCTCCCCATCCCCCTCTCCCCCACCACCTCACTCACATACACTCTTCCCCTCAGTCTCTCACTCTCCATCCTCTCCACATGGCCAAACCACCTCAGTGTGTTTCTCCTAACGCTTCCTGTCACATCCACATCCACACCACAACACTCCTTCACATCCTTGTTTGTCAGTCTGTCTCTCCATGTGACTCCACATGCTCCTCTCACATAACTCATTTCCACTGCTCTCATTCTTGACTTGTGTCCCTCCAACAGGATCCAAGCATCACTTCCATACGTTAGAGTTGGTATCACTATACTGTCATGTAGAAACTTTTCTGCTTCCATGCTCAACTCCGCTGTTTCTTATCACTGCTTTCAAGGAAGCAGCAATCTTTTTTCATTGTTGTTCCCTTTCAAGCACTTCACTCTCCAAACTTCCATCCTTACTCATCACACTACCCAAGTGCTTAACTCCTAAACCAAAGGGTCGTTTTGGCGCTCCTTGCGTGTCCCTCGGGGATATTCGCGCTCGGACAGACTTTGTAAAAATATTTTCCAAAAATCAGTTATTAGTCCTAGAATATTATAATTAAACATGCCAATGGCACATAACCTTAGCTTTCTCCTGGGATATTTGTAGAGCCGTCGTCGAGTACTGTAGGACTTGTGGAGACTTCTGAAGTTGGGAAACGAAGTCTCCACATTACACTTCCCGACACCCCATAATATGATTACCACAGCCTGATATTATCACTAAAAACACTATTTAATGATTTTCAAATAGTTTGGAATCCATACTCAAAAAAAAAAAAAAAAACACTGTGAAAGCAATGAAAATTACGATTTCGTACCAGCCTCCCACTTGCGCTCGTTCGCCGCTGGTATTCTGTCATTTATTATTCATAAAAACACTCACACTTTATACTTCTATTACTATATAATACTTATATATATCTGCAGTCTTTATCCATAAGTTTCCTTCAGTAATAGAAGTTTATTGCCCCTGTAGGCATTCAATTTCTCTTTCAGTAAAATACGTAGCATTCACTTTCTTATCCTGTATACTAGCGTTGAGAGCGAATCCGTCACTTTCACTTATAGTATTCATACATGCTAGAGTGAAACTTTCACTTTCATTACTCCTAGTATATATACTTGTATTCTTATAATACTACTCATTTACATTTCTATTTACATTCTCTATTTTATTTACATTTTTTACATTTCTATTTTATTTACACCATGTTATGCACTGTCACTTGCAGTAACTTATAAAACTATTTTCCACTGTTCACTTATATTTACATTCATTGCTTTCACTTGCTGTTTACACATTATTTACACATTATTTACATTTCCACTTGCACTGTTTTAGAGTCACCAGAAAGATCGTAGTCATTGTCCATCATTATCATTTATAAATTACCCAGTTCACGTTCCACAGCAGCCACTTACCCCTTTACCCCTTTCCACACGAGGTTTAGTAGGGGGTAGAGGTCACAGGGCCCTTTGCATGGGGCTAAAAAGCGGTGGAATTGGACAGGCGCGAATCTGATGTGGTTTCACCTTGAAAGACGACAGTATACTGAATGGTGCTGCCTAGGGGCAGTGAAGGGCTGCCAATGTCAGCGTGGTGACAGCTGCTAATATATACGCTATGAAATGATTGGCAGGAAATCTAGCCAATACATAATAAATTAGGCAGTTCCAGGTGAATGTAAATATCGCTTAGGCTTCTCCCTTCCTTCCATATATGTATTTTTATTATGAGAATAGGTTATACGGCATATTTCAAGGGGAAATTACCGGGGGAAATTAGCGAACGAGTGCGCGTAAGGTGTTGTCAGGTGATAATTAGCCCATTCCAGGTGTAGGGGACTGTCACTTACCTTATTTCTTTTTTGTATACATTGTTTTGTATAAGAATAAGGCATAGGGCTTATTTCAATGGATGAAATCAGTGGAATATTCCGGGGAAGATTTGCTTAGCGCAGCGCAGCTGGGCTGGTGAGAGGAGAGGGTAATGGAGGGGAGGTAGGGAGGGGAGTCAAGAACGGGGAAAAAATGGCTAAATTGTCAACAATGGATGAGAGTACAGATGAGATTAGGAGTGCTGACTTGTGTTGGACATTGGCAGTACCGTACTGATAGATGATACAAGCCACCACTTGTAAGCCCGGGAGAATTCAAAATAACACAGAATCACAAAATTGTCACCCCGCGGTATGATCCATTGTGCCCAAGCGTCACGAAGTGACGCCCCACGGTTAAGGGGTTAAACGTACTCACATTTTCCATTTCCTCCTCATCCAACCTCACTCTACATTCACTGTCATCACTTCTCTTGAAGACCATAACTTTACTCTTCTCTACACTCACCTTTAGATTTTGTTTCGTATACACTCTCCCAAACTCATCCACCAAGCCTTGCAGCTCCCATTCGTCATCACTTAACAACACAGCATCATCTGCAAACAACAGTGCAGGGAGTATCCAAACACTGCCCTCTATCATTAGGATCACTCCAACGTCCATTGCCCTACCTTGTATCTCCTCTATAATCCCATCCATATACAGATTGAACAACCATGGAGACATGAGACATCCCTATTTCAACCCAACCTTCAAATAGAAAAATTCAGTCAGTTCACTATCCACAACCACTGCAGCCTTAGCCTCCTCGTACATACTCTTATCAGCATTTAACAACTTTCCATCTACTGCATAGTATTCTTAATATTTTCCACAATCCTTGTCTATCCAACCTGTCATATGCTTTCTCTAAATCCATGAAGGCCACATACAACTTCTTTTCCTTCTCTAGAAATTTTTCCACTCATGATCTAACAATGAATATCTGATCTACACAACCTATTCCTTTCCTAAAACCTCCCTGTTCTTCTCCAACTAATTCCTCTGTGATTTCCCTAACTCTGTCAAAAAGTATCCTACCATATACTTTTCCTATTATACTAAGAAGACAAATGCCCCTATGATTACCACACACTTCTTTTTCCTTTTTTCCTTTGTACAAGGGAATAATTATACCTGACTTCCAATCCTCAAGGACTCTACCTTCCTCCCAGGCCAACGTGTACAGCTTCCACATCCATTCTGTTACTATCTCTCCCCCATGCTTCAGCCTTTCACCACACACTCCATCAATTCCTGGGGTTTTCCCCATTTTGACTTTCTTCATTGCTTCTACAACTTCCATCCTACTGATTTCCTCCTCTCTTCTCACATTTCTCGTTCTCTCAGCCATTCCCGAGCCACTTATAATCGCTTTACTTTCATTCTCTATGTTCAAGAATTCATTAAAGTGTTCTCCCCATCTGCTCATTTTTTCTCCTTTCTCCACTAGTAATCTACCGTTTTTATCTTTCATTCCTCGACTAATTTTATTGCCACCCTGTCTAAGTATCCTTGCCTCTTTCCAGAAGATTTTTTTTACAGTCCCTCCACTTTATACTCAAATTCCTTCCAAATTCCTCATCCATTCTCTTCATACTCTTTCTAACTAATCTTTTCACCTCTCTCTTCCTTTCTACATGTAATTCTCTGTTCTGTCTCTCAAATTCTTCCACATCCCTATTTCTCATCCACTCACTATATGCTTTCATCTTTTGAGCCACAACCTGTCTCACCTTTTCATTCCCCCATGCTGTTCCTTGCACTCACTTTTGTCTTCTCTTCACCCCACACACCACCTCACATGCTGCACATATTTCTTCTGTAAATGTCTTACACACACCTTACACGTTCTCCATCTGCCCCATTCCATATTTCCCCAATCGCTCCTTTCCTCTCTTATATACTGCCTATTTCTCTTCATCTTGTAACCTTTCCACTCTCCTTGCTCTTCTCCTTCCTCCCGTCCTTCCCTTCTTCTATTTCTCCTTTTTACTTGGACCTTGATTCTGACCACCACCAAGTAGTGGTCTGAAAGTCCACTCCCCCAACCTCTATATACTCTTGTATCCATTATACACCTTCTCATCCTTTCATCCACACAAACATAGTTAATCAGTGCCCTCCTTTCATTCTGTTCACCACCCACCCATCTCATCACTCGCCATGTATACCTGTGGATCATTTTGTGCCAGAAGCGGGTATTGGCTATTACCAGCCCCCTCCCAGCACAAATGTCCACTAAAGCACTGCCATTCTCATCTATCTCAGCAGGCACACCCCCCTCACCAAATACTCCATCCACCTTCACATTCCCTACTTTACCATTCATATCACCAAACAAAAACACTCTCTCATTCCTTTCAAACTTTTCCATGCACACCTCCACATTTGTCCAGAACTCCTCTCACTCTGCTTGCACGATCTTGCGTTGTTGCATACACTCACGCAATTGTCCACATTTATAGTCCAACTTTCAGTCTTACCCACACGATCCTTGAGCCAACTGATCCATATACTCTTATATTCTCCTTCCATCTGTTACAACAATACACACTCCTTCCTTTGCCCTCTCATTCTCACCTACTCCTGCATATACACCCCATCCATACTCCCATTCTCTCACACTCTTAGATCTGCATTTAGTTTAACTTAATCAACATACATCCACTTTCGCACCCTCAAATATCTGGACAATCTTTCTCACTTTCACCTCATTTTCACCCCTTACATTCTATGTCTCCATCTGTATCATGGCATTTATAAAATATTATTATAAAATATTATAAAATAAAGTAAAATAATAAATTAAAAATACAGTATACTTATTTATATGCATACTTATTTTTACAAACTGTCCCCCTCTGGCACCATAAGTTTTCTGTAAGTGTTCATGACATGATTAGAGAAAATGCCACGAGAGCAGGCTGGACTCGTGCACAAAGGAAAACATTCCCTCATAATTTATTTGCCCCAGAAATTGGCTATAATGGTATAAATTGTATACCACCATCAACCCTGATGTTTATACTGTACAATAAGCTAATAAAAACACAAAAATTTATGACTGGAAGTACTATGCAAGTACCGAAATGAGGTGAGAATACTGTTGTTCAACAATGAAAATAACCGCTCTACATTGTAGCACAAAATTTTGCCTGCATGATGCAAGAGGTAAGCAAATTTCTAGATGCAGAATTTCATGAGCTTTCACGTGGGTTTGCTAGGATTCTGATAAGACCAATTGTTGTCGAGTTAATCACCAGAAATCGCGTGTGCCCCCCCTCCCCCGTGAACTAAAGACTGAGAGAATGGTGACTATTTGAGAGTGTTGGCCTGGAAATAGACACCATCCCCTATGATGCATCAAATATTGAGGCATATCCTGCTAAAACATAATTTTTGGTGAATATGTTTGTCCAGAATTGCCTAATCAGCATCCCGTATTACCGCCACTGCAAGTGCGTCATAGTGCGTCATCGGTTCCTCTGCAGACTAATACCGTTTTGACTCGTTTTGAGTTATGGTGGGGGAAGTGGGTATTTAATGCCTACTTCTTCTCCCTTTCGCCCTAGGTGTCAGGTCCAGGTACCAGTGCAGGAGACGAGGCTGGTGATGTGGAAGAAGAGGTTGTAGGTGGTGATGGAGGGAAGACGATGAGCCACAGCCATCAACATCCCAGGGTCTGACAAGGCAGGCCTTTGCTGGCTCAGTGGGGTCAGAGTCATCTGCAGCAGCTGGGGCTGGGTGCTCCCAGGCTAAGAAGATGGACATAGACAAGGCAAAACTGGACTTTCTGCACTCCTGCGACGTGAGGGGAATGGCTGTATGTGCCTCCATTGGCAAGGCAGTGACCCCTGTTGATGAACAAGAAGAATGGGTCGGGTGGATGGTGCAGTCACTCCACCACATACAAAACACTTTGTGGAGACAGTTTTGCAGGGACACATTTAACGTCCTTATGCGTAGGTGGGGATGCCCATCATCCACCCACTTAGAGTAGTGGTACCCTGTTTTTAGGGTAGCTCAACATCGAGTGGCAAGCCAAATGATTTCCTGTAAACCAAGAAATCATTTACAACGCTGGGTGGTAACCTTGTAACCAACCAACACGTATTCCCTACACAACAGGAAGTGGGTTGGCGAAGGGTTGTTGCCCCTCCCTGAAGAACAACTAACTAAAAATATGAACAAGAAGCCTCGGACCAGGACTGACCAAAAGATTATGACAAAGCAGTGAACAAAGGACATGATACGGATGGTGACGTGGAATGTAAGGGGTGCAAATGATGAGATGAAAGAGATATTGTCCAAGTGCTTAAGGGTGCGAAAGGGGATGTATGTGGATTAACTGAAACTAAATGCAGAGGTAAGAGTGTGAGAGAATGGGAGTATGGATAAGGTATATGTGCAGGAGAAGGTGAGAATGAGAGGGAAAGGAAGGAGTGTGTTTTGTTGTGAGTAACAGATGGAAAGAGAATATAAGAGAGTATGGATCAGTTGGCCCAAGGATTGTGTGGGTAAGACTGATAGTTGGACTACAAATGTGTGTGATAGTGTGCATGTATGCACCAACGCAGGATCATGCAAGCAGAGCGAAAGAAGAGTTCTGGACAAATGTGGAAGTGTGTACGGAAAAGTTTGAAAGGAATGAGAGAGTGGTTTTGATTGGTGATATGAATGGTAAAGTAGGGAATATGAAGGTGGGTGGAGTAGTTGGTGAGTGGGGTGTGTCTGCTGAGATAGATGAGAATGGCAGTGCTTTAGTGGACATTTGTGCCGGGATGGGGTTGGTGATAGCCAATACCCTCTTCAGGCACAGAATGATCCACAGGTAGACATGGCGAGTGATGAGAAGGGTAGATGGTGAACTGAATGAAAGGAAGGCAATGATTGATTATGTGTGTGTGGATGAAAGGATGCGAAGGTGTGTAATGGATGCAAAGCATATGGAGGCTAGGGGAGTGGACTTTCTGACCACCATTTGGTTGTGGTCAGAATCAAGGTCCAAGTAAAATGGAGGAATAGAAGAAGGGAAGGATGGGAGGAAGGAGTATATGCAAGGAGAATGGAAAGGTTACAAGAGGAAGAGAAAAAGGCAGAATATAAGAGAGAAGTGGAGGAACGATTGGGTAAATATGAATTGAAGCAGATGGGGGGTGAGGAAAGAGTGGGCAAGATATTCACAGAAGAAATATGAGCAGCATGTGAGGTGATGTGTGGGGTGAAGAGAAGATGAAGGGAGGTACAAGGAACAGCATGATGAAATGAAGAGGTGAGACAGGCTGTGGCACAAAAGGAAAAGCATATAATGACTGGAAGAGAAATAGGGGCGTGGAAGAAGTTGAAAGACAGAAGACAGAGTTATATGGAGAAAGGAAGAGAGAGGTGAAAAGATTAGTTAAAGTGAGTTAGAAGAAAGTGGATGTGGAATTTGGAAGGAATCTGAGTGTATAGTGGAGGGAATGTCAGAAAATGTTCTGGAAATAGGTAAAGAGGGTCAGAAAGGGTATCAATGAAGTTAGTAGGGGAGTGAAAGATAAAAATAGTAGATTACTAGTCGAGAAGGGAGAAAAAGTGAATAGATGGAGAGATCACTTTAATGACTTTTTGAACATAAAGTATGAAAGTAAAGCGAGTATATGTGGCTGGGAAATGGCTGGGAGAAGGAGGAAGATGAGAAGACAGGAAGAAATCAGTAGGATGGAAGTTGTGGAAGTGATGAAGAAAGTAAAAATGGGGAAATCCCCAGGAACTGATGGGGTGTGTGGTGAATTGCTGAAGCATGAGGGAGAGATAGTAGTAAAATGGATGTGGAAGATGTGTAGGTTAGCCTAGGAGGAAGGTAGAGTTCTGGAGGATTGGAAGTCAGGTATAATTATTTCCTTGTACAAAGGGAAAGGTTGACGAATGAAGAAGAGAAGGAACGTTGTGGGGTGGATGTGGATGTGGTTGAGAAGATTAGGAGAAATACACTGAGGTGGTTTGGACATGTGGAGAGAATGGAAAATGAAAGACTGACTAAGAGGCTGTATGTAGGCGACGTGGAGGGAGGGACAGGGAGGGGTAGGCCGAGCATGAGGTGGAGAGATGGAGTTGAGAGGTATATGATGGAGGGGGGAGTGAGTTTGGGGGAGGGCAGTCATATGGTGGGTGACAGAGTGACTTGGAGGCCACCCTTTGCGGGATTAGGGCGTCGGGCTATAGATAGATAGATGGACAAAGGGATAGGGGAAAAAGAAGTGTGTGGTCTTCATAGGGGCATTTGTCTTCTTCCTGTAATATGAAAAGTATACGGTAGGATACTTATGGACAGAGTCAGGGAAATAACAGAGGAATTAGTTGGAGAAGAACAGGGAGGCTTTTGGAAGAGAAGAAGCTGTGTAGATCAGATATTCATTCTTAGATCTTTAGTGGAAAAGGTTCTAGAGATGGGAAAGAAGTTGTATGTGGCCTTCTCGGATTTGGAGAAAGCATATGATAGGGTGGATAGACAAGGATTGTGGAATGTATTATGAAAATATGGAGTAGATGGGAAGTTGTTCAGTTCTGCGAAGAGTATGTATGAGGATGCTAAGGCTGCAGTGCGTTTGGATAGAGAACTGAATGAGTTTTTCTATTGGAAGGTTGGGTTGAAACAAGGATGTGTCATGTCTCCATGGTAGTTCAATCTGTACAAGGGGGAGTGGATGTTGGATTGGCCCCAGTGAGAGAGGGCAGTGTTTGGGAACTCCCTGTACTTCTGTTTGCAGATGATACTATGTAGTTAAGTGAAGACGAACGGGAGCTGTAATGCTTGGTGGATGAGTTTGGGAAAGTGTGTAAGAAACAGAATCTAAAGATGATTGTGGGGAACAGTAAAGTCATTGTCTTCGAAAGCGGTGAAGTCAGTGAATGTACAATGAGGTTGGATGAGAAGGAAATGGATAGTGTGAGTACCTGGGTAGTGTGATGAGTAAGGATGGAAGATTGGTGGGAGAAATGCTTGAAAGGGTACAACAAGGAATAAAGGCTGCTGGTTCCTTGAAGGCAGTGATAAGAAACAGGGAAGTGAGCATGGAAGTGAATAAGTTACTACAAGACAGTATTGTGATGCCAACTCTAACGTATGGAAGTGAAGCTTGGACATTGTTGGAGGGATGCAAATCAAGAGTGAGAGCAGTGGAAATGAGTTATTTGAGAGGAGCCTTTTTTTTTTTTTTTTTTTTGTGAAGAAGAAGGAACCAAAGGTAACGAGCCTGCAAAACTATTCCTTCCAAGAGAAAAACAAAATAAAAGAGAGACCCAAATTCAAGATCCGATCATTTCCAGATGCCTGGACACACTGTGTTTGAAAAACTGGAGATCATAGGAAGTAGGAAATACAGACAGAGGGAGACAGTTCCACAGTTGACCTGTTGCATAAATGAAGGACTGGGAGTAACGGTTAACTTTTGCATTAGAGAGTTGGACAGAAAAGAGATGAGAGTTTGCTGCTAGATGGGTGCTTCGCACCCGTCGTATGGGTGGAGGAATGCATGCAGACAGTTCAGAGGAGCAGTGACCATTGAAGTAGCAATATAAAAGAGATAAAGATGCAACAGTGCAGCGAAGAGACAAAGGTTGAAGGGAGTCAGTAAGAGGAGGAGAGTTAATGAGGCGAAAAGCCTTTGACTCCACCCTATTGAGAAGAGCTGTATGTGGGGAGCCTCCCCACACATGAGAGTTGTACTCTACACAGGGGCGGATAAAACCCCTGTATAGAGTCAACAATTGTGCAGGGGTAAAGAAGGAACGGAGTCGGTTTAGCACACCCAATCTCTCGGAAGCAGATTTTACAAGAGATGTAATATGATCTTTCCAAGACAAGTCCTGAGTAAATGAAACCCCAAGCATGTTCAAGGATGATGCAGGATTAAGCTGAATATTATCAAACATTAGTGGGTATACCTGTGGAAGATTTTGTCGGGTTGATAGGTGCAAAAACTGAGTCTTTGATGCATTTAAAACAACAAGATAATTTGTATCCCAGTTAGAGATATGAGTCAAGTCAGACATTAGGTGTGCCATAGCCTCATCCCTTGTTTGTTGAAGTACAGTAACTGCTGAGATGGACGTTGCGGGAATCGAATGGAAAGGTGAAGAGTGGAGTCATCAGCGTATGAGTGGATAGGGTTAGATGTACAGCTTAGAAGGTCATTGATGAATAAAAGGAAGAGAGTTGGTGATAGGACAGAGCCCTGAGGAACACCACTGTTAATAGAACTAGGAGAAGAACGATGGACGTCTACAATAGCGGCTATAGAACGACCAGAAAGGAAGCTAGAGATGAAGGCACAGATAGAAGGATAAAAACCGTAAGAGGGCACTTTGGAAATTAAAGATTTATGCCAGACTCGATCGAAAGCCTTTGAGATGTCAAGTGCAATGGCAAAGCTTTCGCCAAAGTCCCGAAAGGAGGATGACCAGGAGTCTGAAAGGTAGGTCAGAAGATCGCTGGTGGAGCGTCCCTGACGGAACCCATACTGACGATCAGAAAGAAGGTTGTGATAGGAAAGATGCTTTAAAATTTTTCTATTAAGAACAGACTTGAAAACTTTTGAGATACAGGATGTAAAAGCAATTGGACGATAGTTAGAGGGTTGGGAATGGTCACCCTTCTTTGGGACTGGCTGAATGAGAGCAAACCTCCAGCAAGAAGGAAAGGTACAAGTTGACAGACAAAGGCGAAAGAGTTTGCTTAGGCAGGGTGTAAGCACAGAAGCACAGTTCTTGAGAACAACAGGAGGGACTCCATCAGTCCCATATGCCTTGTTAGTACTGAGGCCTGTGACAGCAGAAAATACATCAGATGAAGAAATTTTAATGTCAGCCATGAAGAAGTCAGAGGGGGGAAGTGATGGAGGAACAGCACCAGAATCGTCTAAGGTGGAATTGGAGGAGAAAGTCTGAGCGAAGAGATCTGCTTGATCAGTAGAAGAAATAGCTACAGAACCATCAGAGTAGAAAAGAGGAGGGAAGGATTATGAGGTAAAGTTGTTAGAAAGGTTTTTGGCAAGGTGCCAGAAGGAGCGGGAAGAATTCGAGTTAGAGAATTGAGAGCACTTAGTACGAATGAAATTATTTTTAGCAGAGCAAAAAACAGACTTAGCACGATTCCGGGCAGAAACGTATAAAAGATGTGATTCAGGGGTGGGTTGGCTCCGGTACCTTTTATAGGCCCTCTCCTTGTTGCGGACAGCATTAGAACAAGCGTGATTAAACCAAGGCTTTCGTGCATTAGTCAAAGGATATGAGAAAGGAATGTATGCTTCCATGCCCGAAAGAATAGCCTCTGTAATGCACAAGGCACACCCATACGGCTCCCGGCCATGGAAGCAATAATCATTCCAGGGAAAATCAAAGAAGTACTGCTTGAGGGCCTCCCAGTCCACAGCTCCAAAGCGCCACAGACGACGTTTCTTTGCAGGGTCTGCAGGCCGTACTGGAGCGATATGACAGGTTAAGGTGATAAGGTTGTGATCGGAGGAGCCCAACGGAGTGTAAGCAGAAGGATTAGTTGTAAGGAAGAGGTCAAGTATGTTGGAACTCTCTCCAAGGCGATCAGGGATACGGGTAGGGTGCTGTACAAGCTGCTCTAGGTCATCAAGGATAGAAAAGGTGTAGGCTTGTTCACCAGGTGGATCAGTGAAAGGAGAGGAGAGCCAAAGGTGGTGGTGAACCTTGAAATCTCCTAGAATGGAGATTTCAGAGAAAGGAGAAATGGATAGAATGTGTTCCATCGTAGAAGTAAGACAGTCAAAGAATTTTTGATAGTCAGTAGAATTAGGAGATAAGTAAACAGCACAGATATATTTAGTCAGAGAATGACAGGAAAGCCGAAGCCAGAGTGTAGAGAATTCGGAAGAATCAAGTTCAGGAACATGAGAGCAAGATAAGTTGTTGCGTATATATACACAACAGCCACCTTTGGCTTTGAAATGAGTATAGAGAAAGTAGGAGGATACAGAAAAGGGTCTGCTGTCAGTTGTCTCAGACAGCTGAGTCTCAGTTAGAAAAAGAAGGTGACGTTTAGAGAAGGAGAGGTGGTGCTCAACAGAGCGAAAGTTAGAGGAAAGGCAACGAATGTTGCAGAAATGAAGAAGAAGAGAGTCAGACAGTGGTTCCAGGGATCTTGAGTCGCCACCGGGAGAGGGGCAGAAGGTGGGGGCATTTATGGTCCCTCCCCCTGAGGACTCCGAGGATATGTTATTCGATGCCAATTTATCTGTTTAAATTTTGAAAAGGAAGTGTGGTGTGTACTGTGCATGTAGTTTGGTGTTGATAGTTAGAGAAACTTGTACTGGAGAGCATGCTGGCCTACTCTCTGTGTTACTGAGACACTGAAAAAGTTCAGCAAAGGGGGATGGTCGGGACCTAGTCCCGAGGGCTGATGAAACGGGAGCTCCAGCTCTCCCTATCATCAGCTTTCCATCCACCTTGGGAGTACTGCCCTGCTCAACTGGTGACTGTGGAGTCACATGGAGAGAGACTGACAAATGAGGATGTGAAGGAGCATTGTGGTGTGGATGGGGAAGTGAAATGATGCATTAGGAGAAACAGGTGGTTTGGGCATGTGAAGAGGATGGATAGTGAGAAACTGATGAGGAGAGCGTATGTGAGTGAGGTGGAGGGGGAGAGATGAAGGGGCAAGCCAAGGATGAAATGGAGGGATGGAGTGGATAGGTATATGAGAGAGTGGGGTGTGAACTGGGAGCAGGGCAGTGATATGGCAGGGGACAGGGTGATGCAGAGGCGATTTATTTGTGGCCAGCCCATATAAGGGATTGCATCTGGCAATAGATAGATAGATAGATGCAGTACTTAAACCTCTTAGACTAGGCTCTGGATCAACAGCAGCCATCATAGCAGCAGCCATAACTGCCACAGCAGGAGAACCAGCAGCTGCTTCTGCCATACCAACAGCAACACCCCTACCACTAGGAGCTGTACCAGCTGCAGCAGCCGTACCAGCACACTCGGAAACCTGCCTCCACCCCTGTCGCTTGGTCTCAGGTTAGTAGCTGTATGTGGCTAATTGCCACTTTTCTTGTATATGTGCTTGAGTTTTCCTTTGTGTTTACAGTTGGACAGAAAAGTGGCACCATGTTTTCTTCTTATTTGTTTCAGGTGTTGCAGTTCCCACAGGACTTCAACCTGCCGACTGTATTTGAAACAGTTGTGGCCTTGGGCTTGCTCGCCATGCCAACACAACAACAGCTGACACCCAACGTACCGTTCACAGGACATATCACGCCTGCAAGGCAACCTAGTGATTTGGATACAGAAGAACAGTAGACCTGTGGATATTTCATGTGCACATCAGAGACTGGATATACAGTACTAGTATTATGTTGTACATATGTGGTATTATGTGGTACATAATTATAATAAAAGTGGTTTATTTTGGTGATATATATGCCTTAGTCTTATTTTACATACAGTAAATATAAAATCTATAGTAATAAAGCCTGAAGAAAAATAAGAAAAATACTTTTATGATTAAAAAAAGAATTTAAAACATAAATTTAATACAAAAGAAATTTAAATTATTTTTCTGCTCACAATAATAGAAAAAGGATGCCTTTAGTAAGCACTTAGGTATTTTTATTTCAAAAAATTCTAATATTAATCATCAGAGGCACGTTGACGCGAATCACATTCTTTGTGGTTTGGCATATAAATGCATGAAGATGTGAATCGTGTTCTTAAGCAGAAATAACACCGTCAAAAGGAATGTTTTTGGCTGATTTGTGTTAAATTTTGGTGCATTCTAGTGGGTGCATCTCTCTTCTGAGGTAACACTTGGCAACACTGTGACTGCCCTGATGAGACAAGGCGCAGCAGAAAAACCTCAGTATCTCACGACCAGGTGGGCTGAAGGAGAGCGCTGCTGTCAGTCGTCTCTTTAAATCCGCCATTTTCCCCCTCCCACCGAGGCAGAAGCCATTTTTGAAATATTATGATTGTACAGAGTTTTTTACTTTGTGATGTGATTGTGTCTATGAAACATAGATATATTGTTTGTAAAGCAATGGAGCCCATTATCGGCTATTAGCCCTAGAGGCAGGAGTGTAGTTTGTTATAACGGGGTTTCCATTCTGCTTCACCCTGCCCATAAATATGAGTATTTTACCTTTATAATGAAGCCAGTACTTGTATTTTGTGACACATATAGTGCCTAAATTAGTGAAATAACTGACCTACCATAGCAGGCATTATGTATGCCATAGTTGCTAAGGAAACAAGCGGTCACGTATGCCATAGAGCCAGGAAGGGCATAATAGAGGAGGTTGCGATGGAATCATGTGACAGTGTTTTATATTGCACATGGTTCAGTGTTAAATATACATATAAAATAGTACAGCAAGTGTTCGTTGAGAAATATTGTGTGCATTGTCTGACTTAGCTCAAACCTAGCACATTTATCACAGACAACAAATACGCCACACAATCACACACTTCAGTGAAAAGATATTGTACCAATCTCAGACAATGCTATATTGCATATGATTTAGTGTGAAACATACGAGTAAAATAGTGCACCAACTGTTCACTGAGAAATATTGTGTGCATTGACTGACTTAGCGAAAACCTAGCACAAGAATCACAGACAAGAAATATGGCACATATATATACGTATGTCATGCAGCGAATGTTCGTGAAGAAATCTATTGTGTGCATCACATGTGTAGTGCAAGGACGAGAGAACAAAATATGCCACACACACACACACACACACACACACACACACACTACATAACTTCTCATCTTCAAACCTTTTAAGGTCCTGCCTACAACTCAACACCTCTGGAGGAAGTGTGTTATCCGTATTTTGTTGATTTGTATATTCACCTATTTCTATATTTCTATATTTTTATACAAATAAGTATTGTTTTTTACATATACACATATGAGATGGAAGAAAGTTCAGCTTCAGTATCACTACCTAGCAAAAAGACTGGTGATAGTGTCGAGTTTCTGAGAGCACTATCAAAAAGCTTATGATATTTTACGTATATGCTTTGAGTAAAAAATGAAAATAATAAAACTTAAGGAGCAAAAATATGTAGGTGTGGGTGGGGCAGGGATAGGGAGCTTTTTTATCTTGCTTGTGGGCAAGGAGGAGATTCTATGTTTGTCATCCATTTACTCGAAAACTATTGGACATATCGATTTCCTGTAAGAACCATGATAAAGATCAGTGAATTCTACGTATGTACAGGACATAACAATGTAATAACTCTGATGAAAAGTCGTTGTTACATAGGCAGGAATATAAAGGTTATTGTGCACACATGAGGCAAGTGCAGCACTGCCGTTGGTATCCAGTAGTTTTTTGCGGTTTACTCGGAAACTATGAGGCCTAACAAAAATTGGCATGACCCATGAGAAAGCTCATAAAATTCTACATAAGATTATGAAATAAAAACCTAACGTGTGTGAGAAAACTTTGCAGAAAAGCTCCCTGCACAATTTTTTTTTTTTTTTTTTTTTTTTTTTTTTTCAAAAAATGGCTTTAAGTTTTTGGCTATTTTCTCGAAAACTACAAACCATGTAATAACCGGACTTTCCCATTACAAAGCTGATGAAATTCTCTATCAAAACTTATAATAATATTTTTCTGTATGACGGAAAACATTCGAACTAGGTTGTTGGGAAGTGAAATTGATGTTCAGGAAAGTTTATTCACAGTGGCCTAATGTACTTTTATTCGTACTTTCTATATATTTTTTTCACTTATCGGCTAGAACAAACATCGGCAATAAGATATTTAGGTTTCATGGCAACTTACAGGGGTTTAGGTGGCGAAAATAAGGCGAGAATACATGTTTTCAGCCCGTGAGCAGGTTGGCGGGGAGGGGGGTGGAGTAAAATCGTGTCGGCAAAACTTATAAAACTGATGTATGCACGAGAGGGTTACCATTACCTAGCATTTAAATTCCATATAATAGACTTAATTTTTTGGCTATATTATTTTGTTATTTTAGCTTGTGTTTTTGAGGAGCATGCTTTATACAAGGCTAGCTGTATGCTTTAAGGTATTTATGATAAACTACAAATTCTCAGTACCAGATCATATGAAAGAATCATTCTTTTATTTCACCTCCACCTCAAATATACCATACATGGTTTATGGTTCAGGTATTGCCACTCAGGGATGAGTGAGGCTGGCCACTCTCATCTTAAATGTCAGGACCAACTTGCCTAGCCCCGGGACTATATAGGATTGGATGATGAATGAATGATCAATAAACTGTCAATTTATTATGCCCATATATATCATTTTCATGAGACAAATAGTAATGTGAGCAGCAGCCACAGGGCTATTGAAGTACCTACTCAGGTAGTCTCGTACATGTTTTCTCTCGTGGTTGACCACTTCCCCCCACCCCTTGACGTTCACCATCTCACTGAGCACTGCACCACCTCTCCAAGTCACAGGGATCACTTGTCCATTTGGTCCATCTTGGTCCAGGTCCTGATTCTGTAACACTGGGTACCGAATGAACATGATATTGTGGAGACACATGGCAGTGCTGGTGATGATCTCCACACACTTGGGCTCTCATTGCATAGTGGTCAGGAGACAATGCCAGTGACTAGCCAAGATGCCGAAGGCGTTCTCAACAACGTGGCATGCCCTGGACAGGTGATAGTTGAGGGTCCTCTCCTCGTCAGTCTGATTCTTGTTGGAGAACAGCTTCATCAACCATGTGCGAAGGGGAAACACACTGTCACCCAGGATAAAGTATGGCATTCACGGTCGTAATGCAGGAGCGGTGCAGGGACTGGAAATCTGATGTCACCTGACTCAAGAGATACTCGCAGAGGCCCCTAGTGGTTGAACACTTTGCAGTCAGACATGGACCCTGGGAATCCAACATCAGCCCAAAGGAATCTGTAATCGGCATCTTCAAGGGCAAGCAGTATTATACTGAAGTAACCTTTGTAGTTGTAGTACATAGCCCCTGCCTCCTTGAGCTGGCGGATGGTGACATGCTTGCCATCCAAGGCCTCACAAGTGTGGTGGAAATGCCAGTGAGTCCCAAACCTCTCCACAATCTCTCTCCATCTGTCAGCTGTCTGTGAGTAGGGAAAGATCTTGCAGTATTCCTCTACAATGGCACTGTTCGTCCATGAAGTGGACGAACAGTGCAATAGTATTGTGTGGGATATGGACTCTGTATGACAAGGGCCTATAGCTGTCTCTCGATGCCATGTACTGCAAAGTTATAGCCAGCTTAAGTCTAGGCTTCAGTGAAGTTCTGTGTCTGCAAAGCTAAAATGTGAACATGGCATTTAAGCAAATGTAAAGTTGTGGAAATTGGTAGTGCTAATATTAATTGCACATTTCAGAGAATTATATGGAATGACTGCATATAAAAATACTTACATTTCAGACTTTTGTATATGCAGAGTGAGGCGGTCTAGGAGCTCCTGGAACATTGCAGGCTCTCCATGCGACTCCCTCATCAACGTGTCTTGCTGGCCAAAGAGCCAATGCCTCTGTATCTATGGCCTAACCCACCACCGTCACTGCCTTCTCTGGTTTCTTCTAAGTCGCAGCCTCATGGCAGTCCACGTAATAACTGCGTGCCTCTCCTCCAGCCTCTACAACTCAGCCCTCAACCACAACAGTCATAGGCCCTCTGAAACTATGGCCATCTTGCACTTCAGCAAGGTTGACAGCAACGTGAAGTAATGTGTACTCTTCGACGTCTTCAAGGAGCAATTTGTCTGGATCCAGACAATCCTTGCATTTATAGCTGGGAAGGTAGATGTCCTGCAATCTCACGACTGTTTTGCAACTGTTGCACAATGACATTTTTGTCTTGTGATGTTCGTAGGATTATTGCAGGATTATCGCAGGATAATCCTGCAATAATCCCATATCCCATGATTATCCTGCAATAATCGTAAGACTGTCCTACGACATGCGTACAATTATCGTACGATTTTGAGGGCCTTGGAAGATCTTAAAATCATACAACAATCGTACGCATGTCGTAGCTCAGTCGTACGATTATACTACGACATGGCCACGAGCGAAAATAATCCCATGACAAAATTTTGATTTTGGTCTGGACCAAAACTTCGTGACAGGCCTCTACGATGTTATTTTTCGTCACAGAACACACAAATATCATAGGAGAGTCTCACGACCATTGCATGATTTTGCCCTACTTTCTGTCGTGGTCCCGTCGTAACCCCGTCCTGTGACGTGACAGGGGCTTTAAGGAGTGTGAACCAAGGATGGATATATAACAGAACTGAAACTGCTTGATTCCTTCTGTGGTATTTTGTTGTTTGCAGTTGCTCGTGTCAAACGATTTTATTCAGCTTTGGAGAGCACCTTAGTTGTGAAGGACTGAACGGGGTCTGTATACCTCTTCAGTTAGAAAGGTTTCTTCATAAATACGTGTTATTATCTGGAGATAATAGAATTAGAACTGTCATTAAATTCAGTGGGTTATGAAAGCTATATCTAACTCCCTGAGATAAAATAATAATAATAATAATAAAAATAATAATCTCAATGAAACTGTCTTAAGATAACAAAAAGATGGTCAAAGTGGCGTCATTGAAAATAAAATGAAGACTCGAATGGAGTATAAAAAGATCAAAATCTGCAATGAGTGATTCCTTGTCACAGTTTACCGACACCAGGATACTATAATTATAACTTCCTCTTAAAAAGTAAAAAGCTACGTACATAATTAAACATATTTTTTCATAAACATATCCAAGTATACAAGCCACAGAACCTCTTTGCCTCCTCAGTATAAGTGCTGAGTCACACAAATGAGATTGTTGTTGTTGTTGTTGAGCAACTACTGTCAGTCTTTTCGAATAGACTCATAAACCACAGGCAAGCAGTCGCCTTTGCCGTGCCATCCGGTGTAGTGAGGTAGTCAGTACCTCACTTAAGTGAGTTGCGAGAGTGTGGAGGTTTGGTTCCTGAATGTATTCTTCAGTTGCGTCTCCATCCAGCTAAGAGGCACCACAGTAAGCTGGACATTACCCCGTTTTTTTATTATATGGTTACCACCCAGCTTCATAAATAATTATCTGGATTACAGGAAACCAGTAGGCTTATCATTCAGTGTACAGCCACTTGATGTGAAAGAAAGAATAGGTAAAGTAAAGGAAAGACAAAGGGAATTGGAAAAGTAACAAGAAGGACGAAGAAAATAGGAAAAGATGAGGGCAGACACAGAAAACGAGTTATGAAAGTAAAAGAATTAGGCAGTACTACATCAAGGGAATGGACGATGGTCGCCAGCACCTACCACCACATGCATGAAGTATAACCGAGTATATTGCTGTTGCCACAGGGAGGTCCGGTCACTTAGTTCAGCTGGAGTCATGACATCAGACAGAGCAGATGTGCCTCCTCTTGCGTGTCAGAAACAGTTCTATACACATTGTATAATACTTCAAGCACTGATATTTGGCACATCAACATTTCACAAGATCTGGTACAGTAAGCTGCTCAGAAACATTTACCTGTTGAACACACACCTGACTAACTCACTCATGTCAATTATCCATGATGATCTTTTTAGCTGATCATTGTGTTGCAGGTAGTGGTATTATTTGGCATAAATAAACGTAACAAGCGCCAGTGAATTTTCAGTCACAAGACAGCTCTAGCTTCATTATCACTCGTTTGGCAGCAATGCCTCTGCTCTGGGTGATGCTTGCAATTATGAAAGACAAAAGACATGCCTGAGTATATTTAGGATGCAGAGGCTCATACTTGATGTTTCAAAGACAGAAAACGAGAGACAAAATTGAAGATAAAAAATAAAGACTCGATGAAATGATACAAGGACAATTTCACTGGTAATTCCCTGTATTGCGAAATCTGATAATACTTTCACGATGTACTCGAAAGGCATAAAAACGTCATTATAGAAAGAATGACTATAATTCTGGGAATCTGTTCATAATTGATGAGGTTAGTAGCCAAACCCTTAAATGCCACTGCATCAAAAATTGAGTCATGTATACCATTGTCTCCTCCCATCCTTCCTTTATCCCAGGAATGTGTATTTGAGGCCTTGTGATGTTGGCAATATGGTAAAAAATCCCATTTAATGATGGTAACTTTCACTCCCTGTGGCTGCGAGCTGCCTCTCCTGCTGCCAGGGTACAGGTACACTCAAAGGAGTTCCGACTGGACCACCTGGTTGCAGCCACCTGGTTGCAGGATTTGGCTAACGTGGCAACAGCGCACGCCCATGTGTCTGTGTTCGTGTGCACATACCCAACAATTTTTTGAATCGCTAAGCTTCATCCTCTGAATTATATTATATGGCCATTGTATTATGCTATAATATAGGCTAATAAATGTTATGTGATTGTTTGGGATAATGGGCTGTGCACTATACTATTTATGACATCAAAGCTATATAATTCTCTTTGCCTTGTAACATGAACCACGATACAGGTTGAGCTGTGGTTTACAAACAGAGGGCAAGTTCACCCACAAATGGCACAATGTAGGGGGAAGGGGGGCACATGGGAGTGAGCGGCCAACAGTTATAGATTCTTAGTCATTACAGCATAGTTATTAAGCCACTGACTGCAGCTGTATCATATATGATATCTGAGTCCAAATGGGTCTGACTGCGGCTGTATCATATATATGATTTCTTGCTTTCAAAACTTCCGCCGTGAGAAATAGCACGAAATAAATCAGCTAGTAACCTATGGCACCCAAAAGAATATTGCCATACATAGATTATGCATTTTTACAAGGAACAGAGCTCAGCTCAGCTACCTACAAAATGCCGAAGGTAACGGTACGAAATCTTCTCCATGCCGCAGCTAGCAGTAGCCCAAGCAAATATTGGATGAATTCTCTGGATGAGTGTAGTGATGATAGTGATACGTTGTAAGATGAAGACAGTGATGGTTCAGAAGCTGATTTACACCTTATCTGATTGCATGATTGACACTGACGACACAGTGCAACCATAACACATCGTTCGCCTGGCACCACTGCATGGGAATATTTATTACTTCACGGACCTGTTTCAGAGATAATTTTTTTGTTTGCTATATTGTGTTATATACCATTGAACTCAGAATTTTTTTCTTTACCTTTTGACAATATTATTTTTCTTATAATAATTTTTTTCTAAATATTTGAAAACTGCCACACACAGGATGTACAGTACAGTCACTCATAAAAGAAACGGACCTCCCCCCCTGGCCAGAGCTGCAGTATATCGTGGCAGTCCGAGTCTGGTAACACTGTGGCCGACGTTGGGGGGATTGGTAGGGGGTCAGAGGCGGTGTAGGATGGTGGGAGGCGGGAATACACAACTTGCTGCTCAGATCATGTTTCATTTCATGTAATACATAATCGAACACAAGAGGGGATCATAGCTAAATAAATAACGTTACATTAACATTTATAATTAAAGACTGTTGTAACTCCACTTATCTGAGAACAATTAACATATACTCTGATAAGATACGAACGTTAAATCCCTATGATCCACACCGATACGAGAGTTAAGTGGGCTACTTGTAGGCCTGGTGATAGCTCACCTGAATCTCTTGGCATGCCATCATTGGAAGATTATTTCAGATGGTATATTATATTAACCCCTTAACCGCAGGCTTGTTTTGCTTTGACTTGCGGCTCCTGTGGGCATATTCGCGCTCTGACAGACTCTCTAAAAATATTTGCCCAAAATCAGTTATTAGTCCTAGAATATTAAAATCACATATGCTTATGGCACATACCTTCAGCTTTCTCCTGCGGTGTTTGTTGAGCCTTCGTCGAGTACCGTAGGACTTGTGGAGACCTCTGAAGTTTGGTAACGAAGTCTCCACTTTACACTTCCCGGCAACTCGTAATATGATTACCACAGCCTGATGTTATCACTAGAAACACTATTCCATGATTCTCTAATAGTTTGGAATCCATACTCCAAAAAACAAAACACTGTGAAACCAATGAAAATTACGAGGGCGTATGACCTTCCCACTTGCGATCGTTCGCCGCTGGTGTTCTGTCATTTATTATTCATAAAAACACTCACAGTTTATATTTCTATTACTATATAACACTTATATATATCTACAGTCTTTATCAATAAGTTTCCTTCAGTAATAGTAGTTTATTGTCACTGTAGACATTCAATTTCTTTCAGTAAAATACGTAGCATTCACTTTCTCGTCCTGTATACTAGCGTTGAGAGTGAATGTCACTTTCACCTTCACTCTCATAACTCATAGTATTCATACATGCTAGAGTGAAACTTTCACTTTCATTTTTTCTAGTATATATACTCGTATTCTTATAATACTACTCATTTACATTTCTATTTACGTTCTCTATTTTATTTACATTATTTACATTTCTATTTTATTTACACTGTGTTAGGCACTGTCACTTGTAGTAACTTATAAAACTATTTTCCACTGTTCACTTATATTTACATTCATTGCTTTCACTTGCTGTTTACACATTATTTACACATTATTTACAATTCCACTTGCAATGTTTTACTCACCAGAAAAATCGTAGTCACTCTCTATCATTTGTCAGCCCTTTACCCCTTTCCACACGAAGTTTAGTAAGGGGTATAGGTCACAGGGCCCTTTGCATGGGGCTAAAAAGCAGCGGAATCTAGCAGGCGCGAATCCGACGTACTTTCACCTTGAAAGACGACAGTAAACTGATGGTGATGGGCCGGGATGGCCTACCTAGGGAGAGTGCATTACTGCCAACGTCAGCCTCGTGAGAGCTGCTAATATATAGCTATGAAATGATTGGCAAGAAATCTAGACAATACATTATAAATTAGGTAGTTCCAGGTGAATGTAAATATCACTTAGGCTTCTCCCTTCCCTCCTTCTATATATTTTTATTAAGAGAATAGATTATATGGCATATTTCAAGGGGAAATAAACAGCGGTAATTAGTGAACGAGTGCATGTGAGGTGTTGTCAGGTGATAATTAGCCAATTTCAGGTGTATGGCACTATCACTTACCTTATTTCTTTTTTGTATATATTATTTGTTATAACAATAGGGCATAATTCAATGGATGAAATCAGTGTAAAATTCCAGGGAAGATTTACTTAGCGTAGAATACAGTGTGGTGGCCTGCAATAATTAGGTAGTTCCAGGTGAATGTAAATATCACTTAGGCTTCTCCCTTCCTTTCTTATATATATTTTTATTACGAGAATAGATTATACGGCATATTTCAAGGGGAAATAAACAGCGAAAATTAGTGAACGAGTGCACGTGAGGTGTTGTCCGGTGATAATTAGCCAATTCCAGATGTATGGCACTCTCACTTACCTTATTTCTTTTTTGTATATATTATTTGGTATAAGAATAGGGCATAGGGCTTATTTCAATGGATGAAATCAGTGGAAAATTCCAGGGAACATTTACTTAGCACAGCACAGTTGGGCAAGTGAGAGGAGAGGGTAATGGAGGGGAGGTAGGGAGGGGAGTCAAGAATGGGGAGAAATGGCTAAATTGTCAACAATGGATGGGAGTACAGATGAGATTAGGAGTGCTGACTAGTGTTGGACATTGGCAGTACTGACAGATGATACAAGCCACCACTTGAAAGCCCGGACGAATTCAAAATAACACAGAATCACGCCCCGTTGTATGATCCCTTGCTCCCAAGCGTCACGAAAGTGATGCCCCGTGGTTAAGGGGTTAATATATATGCATTAAGCAATGCAATATATATATATATATATATATATATATATATATATATATATATATGTATATAATTAAAACATTATGTATCAGCAATCTAACCAAACTACGTTTAATGTGACTAAACCATTCATATGCATACTCGACCATGGTTTTGTTCAGAGCTGTGAGAGTCGTCGAAGTTGATGAGAAATGCTGAAGTGCCTAGGTCGGCATGTATCTTCTCATCTCATACGTTGCGAGGTAAGGAGGTGTGGAGGTGCTGGAAAACTTCTGCTACACCTGCCCCATTCTGTCTGCCTTAGCTGGACTTATTCAGTGTTTCATGAAAACAGAGAGTAATCTAGCGTGCTCTCCCAAGACATTTTGATTTACTATCTGCACTACCCTTGCATACGCATTGCACATCACTAAATTTTACTGAAAATATTAGGGAGTGAACCAAGGCCACCTCAGACAATAAATTCCCCACCGGTGGCCCTTCCTTTATGGGGACGGCTTCATTTGCAGGAGCTTTGTGCTCTTGTCCTCCCTTCTGAGAAATAAATAATAATTATGTTACCCTTAAAATGGCTTTACACTACCATTTAAGGTCTCAGCTTATTTTACTGGGCAACATATTGAAATATATAGGTTTAATGTATTTATTATTACTTTTATTGATATTACTATTTACAGTATTGAAAAATACCATAGTCATGCTGACACTGACTTATGCACCCAAGACCTGGACTAAGAATAGGGCACAACAGTCTAGAATACTTGCAGTGGCTATGGGCTATCTTAGAGGGTCATGTGGCTTGACGAGATGGGATGGGGTGAGGAGTGAGAGTGTCTGTGAGAGATGTGGGTTGAGTGGGATGGGAATTGGTATTGAGTGTGGGGTGGTGGAGAGGGCGAAGCGTAATAAACCGAGGTAGTTTGGGCATGTGGAGAGAACACAAGATGGGGAGTTTGCACAGAAGGTGTATGGGAGTGAAGTCGAGGGTCCTGGTGCGAGGGGCCTACCGCCAGTCAATTGGATGAACAGGGTGGAGGAGTATGTGAGGGAGAGAGTTGTGAGAGGAATGGGGGGGGGGCCTTTATCGAGTGAGGAACAGGAGGAGATGGAGACTCTTCTGCTGTGGCCACTCCCTTGGAGGGAGTTCCCGCAGGGAGCGAGGCTTCAGAGCTACAAATAGATGGATAGATAATTAAGTATATAACCATTGCTATTTTGCAGAATGAACCAGCCTGGAAGAGTGCTATTATTGGTATTTGAGACCCTGGCAAGTCTATAAAAGCCATTGCCCGGGAAACAAGATCAAGTATAAACACCGTGAGAAGGTGGATACGGCGTTGGGATGAGGAGGGCACCCTTAGTACCTGCCCTAGAAGTGGTCGTCCACGAATTTTAGTTCCAGAAGATGATCAACACATCGTAAATGTTGTGTTAGAAAGGTCTCACACATCAGCTGTTGACGTCACTCAGGAATTAGACCTACCATGCCATCTGGAAACAACGAGAACGAGGCGGCATGTGAATGAGGCAGGTATTTACTGTTATGCCCCTGCTAGAAAGGAACCAGTGTCTATGGAACACAGGACTACACGACTTGCATTTGCCAGACGTTATACGCGAGGCATTTGACCCAGTTTTTCAAAACAGTGTAATTTGGACGGATGAAAAGTCCTTCTCGACGACTGCTGCTAACGTTCGTGTATGTTGGCGGCCACAAAACACAGGATATGGAAGGAAAACATTCAGGAGCAGTGCATGAGTGGCCACAGTAGTGTTTCTTTTCACGGATGGAAGTGGGCAGGAGGACTTGGGGATCTCACACCCATCGAGGGTAACCTTACAGCGGCGAAATATGTCGACATTTTGAATGGAATGTTACCGTTTACTTGTGAGAGGGTAATTGCAGCTCCAGCCCCTTTTAGATTTGTCTATGATAGATCACCAAGTCATATGAGCCAAATGGTAAGGCAATGGTTTGGAGAACATCCAGAATTTGAAGTTATAGGATGGCCAAGCAAGGGTTGTGATGTCAATGTTATAGAAAATGTTTGGGCAATGATGGTCAGGACATGGGATATCCGGGATGCGAGGAACAAAGAAAATATCATAAATCATGCCATGGCAGAATGGGAGAATATAAGACATTCCAAACTATTGTAATCATCTAGTAGATTTTGTTCCTAGTAGGTTACATGCAATCATACAAGCTAATGGAGAGTGGGCGAAATATTAGGTGCTTGGACATTAAATAATTAGATAACTGCAGGAGTCTTATAACAGTATGCTAATAATGTTCATAATATAAAATAAATCGTATATTGCTGTAAGGGAAAGTAACGTGTTTTTTGTTTGTTGTTTATGTTATGTTTACTAAGTTACAAATACTGTATACACCTAACATATGTTATTCACTGATTGACGCCGTTCATAATGAACCGCTATGAAGATAATCAGTCACATTATTTATATTTTATAGATAATAGATCACTATATTTTTCTTCTACGATATTAGGATTATAGTGTGTAAATTTGATATAGTCCTAAATAAGCTAAAGATGTAACTGATATTATTTTCCTCTGTCTACACATTCCTGCTGTATCATACACACAAATTACACAACCATGTGGAATGATAATGCCGTCAGTGTGACTGATATGAGTGGGTAAGATGTAACCCTCCTTAAAGACAATTTAAAGGTTTTAAGTGGATAAATAGTTGCAATGTTAGATGGGTAGTAAGGTTGCTTTTATCCTACGATATTTTGAGACATGGTAGTCCATGGATTATAAATATCTAATTATACGTATCCCTTGGGTTAGATTTAGTTATGACGAAATGAAACCTGATCTGAGCAGTAAGTCTTGTAGACCCGCCTCCCACCCTCCTACACCGCCTCTGACCCCCTAACAATCCCCCCAAACGTCGGCTACCGTGTTACCAGACTCGGACTGCCACGAGATACTGCAGCTCTGGCCATGGGGGGTCCGTTTCTTCTATGAGTGACTGTACTTGCCTCGTCACCCTGGCCTTCTGCTTCCTTACATTGGCGTCGTTTACCCCAGCCACGCACTACCACGGTCATTTCTTCACCTCAGCCAGGCACATTGGTTATGGAACCACCACCAGCCCCACCAATTTTGGTGTCTGCACCTGAGGTCTCCCCTCAGTTAGAAGCCTCATTGGTGCACCAACTAACATCCCCTGCCACTACATCTCCCATTACCTACTCCATCACCCTTGGCAGAGATGGAGCCTGAGGTGGTGGAGCTCAAGTAATCTTTGGGGAAGACATTTGCCACTAGACCACATGGGATTATGTATACTGTAGGGTAGAGTACAGTACACTGCATATTGTACAAATCTTCCCTCCATCGATGCCAACACTTGGTAAGTACGTTCAATAGTACACTATTGTTGAGGTGAGACCCAGGAGGGAGACAAAAACACTGAGGCTGGCTTGGGATTTATTCAAAGAGGTCCAGGCATGGGCTTTGCAGGAAACGTTCCCATGCATACACAAACTCCAGCACCCACTCTCCACTACAGTGAAACCCCCACTTCCTGCAGTGTTAATACAAAGCAAATTGGTCGAGGAAGAGGGAGGTCACTGCAATAACAAAACAGTGGGCAGATACTAACACTCAGCACAACTTAAGACTAGGCATTATATGACACAATGCTGGCAAAATTTGCATGTTACATATATGCTGACTCAAGAATGACGTGTTTGCAACAACACTGAGGAATTCCATTACATGTGTTGGGATAACCATTGCTCAGGTATCATGGTATAAGCACAACAAGCTTATACACTGTGGAAAACACATTAACATGTCTAGGGGTACAAAAACTTCAATGTCATGGTACATAGTTTTCTAGGTGTCTTGGGGGGTGACTAGCGCACCGCGGCCTCTCCAGGGAAGGGAGAGGCTGAGGGGGTCTCTGCCCTGCTGTTGTTCTCCTATTGAGGCCCACCTTTAAAGTGCTTGGTGTGTACCTGTTCCCCTGTCTCCTCATGGGGGCGGAGGTGGTGGCAATTCCTGAGGGAGGCTCGCCCACTGCAGTCCAGCTGCACCAGGTATTGACGTGGGGCTGGTGCATCAAGAATAGCCCCTTCACGGTCCCACCGTCCCATCTCCTGGTTCTGTAGCCGCACCCACTGGCCTGGGTTGAGGAGGGCGAGGTCGTGAGCTGTCTTGTTGAATCTCGTGGCCGCTCTGTCCCCATTGTGGGCTGTGGCCCATTCCCTGTTTCTCAGGATCCCAGCCCACCATCTGCTAACCCTATAGTGCTCTCTGGCAATGGGTATGGAGCCTCTGAGCTGACGCCCCATCAGCAGCTGGGCTGGGGATGCGTCGTTGTCATGTAGCGAGGTGGTGAGGTACTGCAATATGGCACTGGCGACTGCATCCGAGTCCAGGGAGCATCCCGGGCCAGTGTTCCTCAACAGCCTCTTGGCAGACTTGACTGTTGCCTCTGCATGGCTGTTGGACTGCGGGTAATGGACCAACGACATTCTCAGCTGCACACACCATGAAGATAGGAATGCCCTCATCTCCCCACTCACAAAGTTTGTACCCCCATCACTAGATAGGACCTCCGGGATACCAAATCTTCCGAACCACTTAGAAAAGTTGGTATGAGCTGTGAGCTGGCGGTGCTCCTGGGCAGATGCTCCACCCCCAGCCAGCCAGTTAACCTGTCCACACAAGTGATGTACCTCTCCCTCTCCAGCTGGAACAGGTCAGCCACTGCTTGCTGGAAGGGACACTCTGGTGGGGCTGTGGGCAGCAAGCTTTCCGCAGGTTGTGGTGGGGCATTGACTTCACATACTTGACCATGCCTCCTCTTCTGGTCTACCTCAGCATCTATGCCAGGCCAGCACACGCATTACCTGGCACACCTGAGCATGGAATCCCTACCCTGGTGATTTGCGTGGAGGTTTGCTAGACTGTGTGTCGAAGGGCTATGGGAATTACTAGTCACTGGTGTCCTTCATTGCTGGTGTACATGACAGTGTACCTCTGGCAAGAGGGGTGCCTCCTCATCCTGTAGTATGGGTGGAATGCTATCGGCTCCTCATCCTTAAAGTCGGCCCAGTCCCCGGCGCTCATGTGCTCATGGAGGAGCCTGTAGTCTTCGTTCTGGTGTGCTTCCTCCTCCATTTGATGCAGGCCCACGATGGCGCCTGCTTCATCTTCTAGGGTGCATGCCATCACCACCGCGACAGGGGCACATTTAGCCTGGTCTTCCACCAGGTCTGTCTAATCTTGTCAGCCACATGGCAGGGGGCATCTTGAGAGTGTGTCTGCTGCACGGTTTGACTGCCACTTCATGTACTTTATGCTAAATGAGTATATCAGTGTCTTCTCCTTGAGGTTGGGTATATGGAGGTTGCTGATATATTTCAGCTCTTTCTCTTTGAAGATCTTGGTGAGCACACGGTGGTCAGTGATGAAGGTGAGGTCCGGGCATCCCAGCAGGAACAACCACACCTTTTTCAGGCACCATGCTATGGCAATGGCTTCCCCCTCCAGCGTTGAGTAGTTCTCAGCTGATGTTAGGTGGTGGCTGCTGCACACGGCCAATTTCAAGTCACCCTTGCAGCACAGGGGGTGCCTCTTGAGACACACAATGACAGTCATGCTGCATGACCAGGAAACCAATGCCAAGCCTGCTGAAATCGGTGAACACTGCATGGGGGCCTTGTGGCATAATGGTACAGAAGGCCCTCCACCGCAAGCCTGCCTATGGCCTCCTTTGTCGACTCGAAGATTGACTGGAGTTGGTCATTCCAGTAAACCACCTTCCCTGAATGCTCTGGTCGTGTAGGAGCATGTTGTCAACACATTTCAATTTCCTGGGGATATCTGCTGTTATGTCATCAAAATGCTTGTTAAAGGTGTCCTGCCCTGTACACTGGCCCATGGGAGTGTGCTGGTAGCAGAAGCAGCCCCACGGAATAATGAAGGTGGTCAGCTTCTAGCTTTCCTTGTCCAGGAGGATCCGGTGGTTCCCCAAATAAGAGTCCGCTCCTGTTTTGAATGTGTGCTTTGGCACACTGGTGATCGCGTCAAATGGGGGGCGGGTGTGCGGAGTCTCCCGCTGGTTTGCTTGGTAGAGTTGCTAATAGTCCACTGTTTTGTCCAGATGCCTGTCCTTTTTCGGAACCACCACCAAACGAGAGCACCACTCTATGGGTTCTCCAGCCAGTATGGGCTTGATAAGACCATTCCTTATGTCCACTTCCAACTGCAGGTGAACCTTGTCATACAAGTGGTGGAGGCGGATGCTGGTGCGTGCACCACATAGAGCTTGAAGCAGGGGTGCAGGTGGATGTGGTGGGCTGGCCCCTTCATCTCCAGCAGGGGAGCATGGTTCACGGCGAACATTGTGCACCCAAAGTACTCCAGGAACCACTCTTCCAGTAGGTTAACATTTTATTCCGTCGGGGTGTACAGGGGAGTTGCAGGTTGGGCAGAGATTGGGGGCTCTTCAACCTGTTTGATGGCCCCTACAGTCTCCTGCACACTGGGAAAGTCATGTGGCACCATGCCCAGCATTTTGCACATTTGCAGCAACAGGTACAGCAGCTACACCCCATCAGGGAAATACGGTCTAGCCACAGCAGACCATCCACCCATGTTGAAGCGGCATTCCTTGCATCCCACAATGCATATACTCCTGCCTGCGAGGCGATTAATGTTCACAGTAGCTCCCTGTAGACTTTGTGGAGTCAACCCGAGGCCCCACATCAGGCAGCAGCCCACAGTGCATACCTGTGAGCCCGTATTGGCTACTGCCACCACCTCGCATGCTGCAGGTCGATTGTCACTCTTCACTTCCACCCTGAGGCATGTTGATGCCTTGGCGCTGGCTATCGTGACACTGCCGGTGGTCTGGGTGGGCGGCTGGACTGCTTCAACAACGTACACACTCACTGCAAATAGCCGACCCTCCCGCATCTGCAACAGGTGGCCTTGATGGCAAGGCACTGACATTCCCCTCTACACTTGCTGCCACCACACCTCCAGCAGCCCTTTGCTGGTGGGGGAGGGGCACAAGGCTGGGGTGGCCCTTCACCTGCCTGCTACAACTGAGAGGCACCGGCCTTTTCTGCTTCCTTCTTGTAACTGAAACACCTGCCACACCACTGTGGCCGCACACTCCTGCCGTTTTTTCCACCAGTTCGAACACTCCACAGGCATTTGTAACTTCTTCCACAGATCACAATACTGGAAGTCACAGCAGCACTTCTGTTTTCATATTGAGGTTGTGCAGCCATATCACAAGCATTTTCAGTAGCATGAAATTGTCGAGATTTTTAGGACACTGGGAGCACTCAAAATCACAGCCTGCTGCTTTGGCTCTACATTTTACCACATATGAACACACATTATCATTGGGTTCCTGTGTGTGTATGAAGATATCCAATCATGCTCTCACAGTCCACTTGGTGTGCACCACTATGCTCCTCACTAAGCTGACGACCTCTTCCATGCTCATGGCCTCAAAGCTCTTCCTGCCCACTCGTGCATCCACGCATTGCTGCACTTCAGGATCACACAGCAATCTCACGTAACCTGTGGCCTAGGATGGGGCCCACCTGCGACCAATGCTGTAGCACCCTGATGCTGCTGAGATGGTGACATTGCCATAATGGACTTATCAGGAGTTGCTGGTGGTGTCAGCACTCACCACTGGATCAGTGCGTCCAGGTGTAGAGCTGGGTACATGAGCTGGTAAGGCTGCTCCCATCCCTGCCGGCCGTAGCTGAGGTGGTGTCACATTGTACATGTTGCTGTGTGCTTGGTCTCCCGGTGCTATGCGGCAGAACCAGACCTTTGAATTTGGGTTCACCTGCTTGGGTACCGGCGGTGCCGCCCCTGGGTCACCTGCAGAATTCCACTATGCCATGTTGGGATGAGAAGCAGGAGGGAGACAGAAACACTGAGGTCTGCTTAAGATTTATTCAGAGGTCCAGGCATGAGCACTACCTATGGCTAGTGGGGCCTGAGTCAGTCTGCCTGCCCGGCATGGGCTGGGGGCACGTGGGAATCCCACTTCATGGGAAAAGTTCCTGCACATACACAAACTCCAACAACTATGTACTGTATTTCTGTATGGTATCAGTACTGTATTGTTTTTATATGCTTAGTTTTCATCTTTTACTCATGGTTATGTTTTTAGAATGGTGAGTCTAGATGAAAAGAATCATATTATCTCGGTCAAAGACGAATGTTGATCCGAATATGCAATATCCGGCATTTCACTTAATTCAGCATAGGGCTTTGCTGAAATACGATGGATAATTGAAGTTTACTATATAAGTGAAACGAAGAACACATTACAAAATACACACAAAATTATTTTAAACAAATCTCACAAAATGGAAACAAGATGCATACTAAAATAATAATATATAAAATCCCTCAGTTATCCATCATAATTCAGCCAAGCCCTTCACAGAATAAAATGAAATGCCAGATTTTACATAGTTCCTCCTTATCAGCTCAACATTCGGCATTAAGCTGGATATCGTATTATTATTCATCTTGGCCCTCTATCCTAAAAACGTTCCCATTAATAAAATGTGGAAACAAAGCATAAAACACAATACATTGCTGATACAGTACAGTACAGTAATACTGTACAGTACAATCTCAATTAACTGGGAAGCTTGGGAAATTTACCTTCCTGGTTACTTATTTTTCCCAAAGATCTGATATATACTCACATACATAGGTAATATCATTGTGGAATATGGAAAACCACTCATATCGAAGGCCCACAAACAATTCAGTTTGAAACAGCCTCCTCTTAAACACACCAGATGGGCGTAACATACATGATTGCAGTGTCTTGCAGTAGGGCTAAATGCACACAATAATTTCATTTTGTTAAACATTATTTGTTATTTATAAAACATGGACAAGAAAAACTAAAAAGAAAAATCTTGATCATTTATTGATGAATGGATGATTTGGAAGGAAGTGTTGCACAGCAGAATTATTCTGACTTCCTTGCCTGCAGTTGTGTATATAGCCATGTCCCGCCAATTTATTCCTCACCTGACACCCCTCACTCGCCTCTTAGCTGTTTTGCAGATAATACAATAAATTCAGGGCATCCGAAAAGTTACTGTGCAGTGAGAAATTTGTAATGACATTAAAATTATACATAAGGTATTGCATACAAGACCTGTAAGTTGTATATCCCGCATTTCCACTATTTATGGCGTTACTGCTTGCTCACAGATGTTCTGGAATGCCCGACTCAGTTGACAGTTGACTGCGAGTGGATGTGCACGTCCACTGCACAGTAGCTTTTTGGATACCCTGTACTTACAAACCGCATGGAAAAATGAACCAAATAAATAAATCTTGAACATTTATTCGTGGAATGATGATTAGGAGTTGGTGTACAGAGGATTGATCACTAGGCTACTCCCTTGCTAACAGTTATGTATGCAGATGCAAATCATCAATCTATTTCTCGCCTGACTGCCGTCATTTCACCTTTAACTTTCTACCCAGCAGTGTTGCAGACAATTCATTCACTAATTACTGCAAGTGCAGTAATTTAATCGAATAAAGCAAACCATCGTTTCTATCAGATTTTATCTTCTCTGTCAGTGAAAATGTGTTCTAAGATGAATTTTTACATCATCTTAGAATGTATTTGCACTAGCAGAGAAGATAAAATCTTGCTGACAGAAATGAAGGTTTGATCTTTTGTTGGATAAAATTACTGACCTTGTAGTTCATCCGTATTTGCTGTATTATCTGCAATCCAACTGCGTGGCGAGTGAGGGGTTGAGTGACAGCATTCAGGTGAGGATTCAGTTGACGGGCCACGGCCGTATACATCACTGTGAGCAAGGAAGTAGAGATAATTCTGCTGTACAACACTACTTTCCAAATCATCATTTCACTAATAAGTGATCAAGATTTATTTCTTTAGTTTGTTTTTCCATGTTTTTATGAGTACCATTTAACTTTTTTTTTTTTTTTTTTGCCTATCGACCATTGAGGCCGGAGCCCCTGGTCATTAAGGCAACATTATATATATGTATATACTGTTACATAGCCTATGATTTCATCATCCTTTGTGTAATTTTAACGCACAGTATGCTGCATGTTTGATCACGAGCGTGTTCTGCCTCAGTCCCCCCCTTCTACCGTTATAGTAGAGTAAGTCGCCCTTTCTGTTATTCAGTGCGGGATTGTCGACCGTTTGTCCCCATCGCTTCATTTGCGCGTCCCTCTTACAAGTTGTGTCAGGCTCTGCTGGCTCCTATATAATGAGCTCAGTCTCTGCATCATTGCCACTTAGATCTGCTCCTCATTTTGTTCGCATCTCTGTCCTCCCCGGTACAGATATTATTATTGTGAGTGCTCAAGAAATCTCCAAACATCTAGCAGCTGTGTGTAATTTGAGTATAACTGTTGCATTTTTTCTTGTACTGTATAGCATAAGTTTGATTTGTAGGCTTAGTGAAGTTTGTAATTTATGTAGGGTTCTTTGTCAATCATTTTTGATAATAGTTTGTATCTGTAATAATTTATCTGGCATTCACTGAGTATTATCTGGTATCTCATTTTATCAGGGCTGACTTAGATAAATTTACTCTTGCTAATTTCGTGTTAATAGAGGCTATTGCAGTTAACCATATATTTAACCTGTTTTTGCCATTACATTATCCTTATGAGTCCTGAATGTTTTATTGTTAGTTTGAGCATTAAACTTTGACTTGTAATTTTACCTAACTCTTTGTTTTGAACCTGGAACTTTCCGGGACAGTAGTGATTTTTAGTATTCTCACTTAAAGTGTACATTATCTTTCTCTGTTCCGTAACATAAATTTGGCGACCTCATATCAGGATATTCAGGATATTATCATAAGGATATTGTTTGATATTTTGTGACTGTGATATATTCATGATGGCTACTATTTCTACACTTGATGAAGCCAAAGATTTTTGTCAAATGTGCAAACAGTGTGTGATATAGAAAACAGAACAAAGAATGAACTTAAGCTTGTTGCTCAACAATTGGGAATTGCAGTTCACTCTCATCATTCTAAAGATCAAATTGTTGGCATGATTAATAAAAGCTTGTTTAATGTAACTCCTCCAAATGAGCAAACGCAGATTGAATTAGCTAAGTTACAGCTAGCTCTGCAGGAGGCTCGTGCTAAAGAAGCTGAATTTCAGGCAAATGCTAAGCAGGCTGAGTCTCAGGCTAAGGAGGCGGAATCTCAGGCTCGGATTCAGGAGGCACAGATACAGGCACAAGTTGAACTTGCTAGGATTCAGGCAGACCATGAGTATCGCATGAAACAAGGTGGAACTGGATCATCTTTCTCTGATGATTTTGATGTGGCTAAAAATGTTAAACTTGTCCCTCCTTTTAATGAATCTGATTTAACAAAGTATTTTCAGTTGTTTGAGAGGGTAGCTACAGGTTTTAATTGGCCTAAGGAGTATTGGCCAGTACTCCTTCAAACTGTTCTCACTGGTAAAGCTCAAGTAACTTATGCATCTTTGCCTCAGGATCAGTCTGATAATTATGATGTAGTTAAGAGCTTGATTCTTAAGGCCTATGAGCTTGTTCCTGAAGCTTATAGAGTAAAATTTAGGACAACTTATAAGCAAGATAAGCAATCCCATGTTGAGTATGCAAAAATCAAAGAAGATCTGTTAGAGCAGTGGTTAAATTCTAAGAATGTGGATTCTGATTTTTGGTAAATTTAAGCAGATGATTTTGCTGGAGGATTTCAAAAGGTGTATTAGTAAAGATGTAAGCCTATATCTTGATGAGAAAAGAATAGATAATTTGTCTGATGCTGCAGTTTTAGCTGATGAGTATGTTCTCACTCACAAGAGATATTCTAGAGAAAAGGGAAAGCTGAGAGTAAGTACGTTGCCTCTACTCAGAGTACAGGTAACAGGAAAGAGAATAAGGATGATGTTTCTCAGGAAGTAAATACCAGCTTCACCTCTAGATTTCAGAAAAGTAAATGTACTTATCGTAGTAAGCTTGGTCATACTACGGAGAGATGTTTCAGGAGACAGCGTGATGTGAACAAAAAGGAGTCTTTAAATATTCAGTCAATTGGTCTAGTGTCCACTCTTGAGAGTTCCCAGAATTCTTTAACTGAGTTAACTGAACCTGCTTTGAGGGGTAACTTAAATTCTCATGATGGAGCTCCTCTTTTGAGCAGTAACGTGGGTGACACTCTCAAGAGTTCATGTGCTAATTTCCTGTCTGATGGTTTTGTCAGTCCTCTGGACAGTAATGACAGGAAATCAGTTAAAATATATCGTGATACAGGTGCTTGCCAATCCCTTATGCTGACCAGTGTTCTAGGCTCTAATGTTAATTCCTCTGATGAAACTGTAATCTTACAAGGTGTAGGGAATAATTACTTCTCTGTTCCTCTGTGCAGAGTGAATTTAGAGTCTGGTTTTGTTAATGGTTCTGTTATGGTTGGGTTGGTTGAGACACTCCCAATGTCAGGTGTAACTTTCTTACTTGGAAATGATATTCGTGGAAGTCAAGTGTGTCCAGCTCCTCAGTTGTCTAGTGAGCCAGTGGCTGCGTCCCAGGATTGTGATGTCCCTGATGTGTTCCCTGCATGTGCTGTCACTAGGGCTAAGTCTAAAGTTACTGGTGATTTAGAGGATAATGATGATGATGATGTTATCCTAGCTGACACTTTTCTTGCTAATTTGGACCACTCACCAGATGAGGCAGTACCCCGTAGTGTTGATAATTTGTCTCGCCAAGAGTTGGTTGAGTTGCAGGTTGCTGACCCTGAGTTGAAAGGTCTAGCTAACTCTGCTTGCAGTGAGGAAGAGTCAGCTGGTGCTTCTACTTGTTATTATGTAAAGTCAGGAGTACTTATGAGGAAGTGGAGACCCCCAACAGCATCAGCCGACTGTGAATGGGAGGTTGTACATCAAGTTATCATCCCTCGTGTTTGTAGGCAGGATATCATTAGAGTGGCTCATGATTCCAGTTTGGCAGGACACCTTGGAGTGAGGAAGACTGTGGCACGCATTTTGAAACACTTCTACTGGCCAGGTATCTTCAGGGATGTTTCCTGGTATTGTAAGTCTTGTCACACCTGTCAAGTTGTGGGGAAGTGTAATCAGACCGAAAAGGTTGCACCTCTAGTTCCCATTCCTCCTTTTGAGGCGCCTTTCACCCGTGTGTTGGTGGATATTGTGGGCCCTCTTCCTAAGACTTCTTCAGGATTTTTCTTATGTGTTGACCATGATTGATATGGCTACTCGTTATCCTGAAGCCATTCCACTTAGAAATATCTCAGCAAAGAACGTGGTTAAGGAAATGCTAGGGTTCTTCACAAAGTTTGGTCTGCCCAAGGAGGTACAGTCAGACCGGGAAGTAATTTCATGTCAAACGTTTTCAAGCAGTCTCTGAAAGAGTTGGGCATCACCCAGATCACGTCTTCAGCTTACCATCCCCAGACCCAAGGAGCGTTGGAGAGATATCATCAAACACTCAAATCGATGCTCAAGAAATACTGTTTGGAACATCAGAAAGACTGGGATAAAGGTCTTCCATTCGTTGTGTTTGCTGCAAGAGAATCTCCAAATGAATCACTGGGCTTCTCACCTTTTGAACTACTGTTTGGCCATGAAGTAAGAGGACCCTTAAGTTACTCAAGGAATGCTGGCTGTCGGAGGAAGATGACGTCAACCTGCTGGAGTATGTGATGAAGTTCAAAGAACGGCTGTCCACTGCTTTACAGCTGGCGAGAGAGAATTTAGGAGCTGCTCAGGAGAAGATGAAGACTTGGTATGATAAGATGTCCAGGTTACGCCACTTTCAGCCAGGAGATCAGGTTTTGATTCTGCTACCAGTTCATGGGCAACCTCTTCAAGCCAAGTTTAGTGGCCCTTATTTCGTGGAGAAGAGACTCAGTGATGTCAGCTATGTCATCGCCACACCAGATCGTAGAAAGAGCAAGCAACTATGTCACATCAACATGCTAAAGTTATATCACAGGCGGGACGAAAATAATCCAGTCTGCACTGTAGCTGTTCCACCCGAGTCTGCAAGTGAAGCTCTCCCATGCAGTATGAGCCTGAGTGATAGTTTGGGGAAGAATCCTGATATCATGAATGATCTCCAGACTAAGCTTTCTCATCTACCTCCCAAGGAAAGGCAGGAGTTTTCGGCATTACTGCAGGAGTACCTGCAAGTGTTCCGTGCCACTCCAGGAAGAACCACTGTGTTGATGCATGATGTCGATGTTGGAGACGCAAAGCCAATTAAATTGCCTCCTTACCGTGTGAACCCAGTGAAAGTTCCTCTCCTCCAGAAGGAGCTTGGCTACCTGTTGGACCACAAGATGATTGAGCCCTGTCAGAGCGAGTGGAGTTCTCCTGTCACTCTGGTCCCTAAGCCAGGTGGGTCACAGAGGCTTTGCATCGACTACAGACGTGTTAATCAGATAACTAAAACAGACACTTACCCTCTCCCTCGTGTGGAAGATTGCATAGACAAGATCGGAAAGGCTAGGTACATAAGTAAGTTTGATTTGTTAAAGGGATACTGGCAAGTACCTATGACTGAACGTGCTAGGGAGATCTCATGTTTTGTAACACTAGGAAAGGCTTTTGCATGTTCTGTAATGCCGTATGGTATGAAGAATGCACCAGCCACATTTCAGAAGCTCATGAATGTTGTAACAGAGGGTTTGGCAGGGTGTGCTGTTTATATTGATGATGTATTAATCTTCAGTGACAACTGGAAAGATCACCTATGCCATGTCAGTAAATTTCTTGACCGTTTAGTTCATGCTAATCTTGTAGCTAATTTATCAAAGTGTGAGTTTGGTCAAGCTAAAGTTCAGTACCTTGGGTATGTAATTGGTGATGGACATGTTGCACCACCAGGAGCTAAGGTTCAGGTTATAAGTGATCTTCCCAGACCTAAAAGTAGGAAAGAGCTACAAAGATTTTGGGAATGGTAGGTTATTACAGGAGATTTGTTCTTAACTTTTCTATTCTTGTATCACCACTTACAGACCTACTGAAAAAGGGAGTTAAATTTGTCTGGACCGATAACTGTGAATCCTCTTTCAACAAACTTAAAGCTATTCTATTAAGTCAGCCAGTGCTCGCTACTCCAAATTTTGCTAAGCCTTTTAAGATGGCTCTTGATGCAAGTGATACAGGAGCTGGGGCTGTTTTGCTGCAAGAGGATGATCAGGGTATTGAACATCCTGTATCTTATTACAGTAAGAAGTTCACTCCACCTCAAAAGAACTACTCAACTATTGAGAAAGAGCTTTTGGCCTTGATTTTGGGTTTACAGCATTTTTCATTTTATTTGTGTTCTGGTTTTGACCCCATAGTCATTTATACCGATCATAACCCACTGAAATTCCTTAGTAAGTTTAAAGATAAAAATCAGAGATTGACAAGATGGAGTCTACTTCTTCAGGAGTATTCATTAGACATACAACATGTCAAGGGGAAAGAAAATGTTATTGCAGATTGCTTATCTAGACTTTAGACAGATTGTTTTAGAGTAATAAGAAATTTCCTTTGTAAATTTCTTTTTCTTTGTGGGGAGGTGTTACATAGCCTATGATTTCATCATCCTTTGTGTAATTTTAACGCACAGTATGCTGCATGTTTGATCACGAGCGTGTTCTGCCTCAGTCCCCCCCTTCTACCGTTATAGTAGAGTAAGTCGTCCTTTCTGTTATTCAGTGCGGGATTGTCGACCGTTTGTCCCCATCGCTTCATTTGCACGTCCCTCTTACAAGTTGTGTCAGGCTCTGCTGGCTCCTATATAATGAGCTCAGTCTCTGCATCATTGCCACTTAGATCTGCTCCTCATTTTGTTCGCATCTCTGTCCTCCCCTGTACAGATATTATTATTGTGAGTGCTCAAGAAATCTCCAAACATCTAGCAGCTGTGTGTAATTTGAGTATAACTGTTGCATTTTTTCTTGTACTGTATAGCATAAGTTTGATTTGTAGGCTTAGTGAAGTTTGTAATTTATGTAGGGTTCTTTGTCAATCATTTTTGATAATAGTTTGTATCTGTAATAATTTATCTGGCATTCACTGAGTATTATCTGGTATCTCATTTTATCAGGGCTGACTTAGATAAATTTACTCTTGCTAATTTCGTGTTAATAGAGGCTATTGCAGTTAACCATATATTTAACCTGTTTTTGCCATTACATTATCCTTATGAGTCCTGAATGTTTTATTGTTAGTTTGAGCATTAAACTTTGACTTGTAATTTTACCTAACTCTTTGTTTTGAACCTGGAACTTTACGGGACAGTAGTGATTTTTAGTATTCTCACTTAAAGTGTACATTATCTTTCTCTGTTCCGTAACAATACATTGACACATATACATATATATACCAACATATATATATATACAAACATACATATATACACACATCCATGCATATGAATATACACACTTTCATGCACACGTGTATATATATATATATATATATATATATATATATATATATATATATATATATATATATATATATATATATATATATATATATATATATATATATATATATATATATATATATATATATAATTTTTATTTTATTATTTTTTTTGTATTTTTATTTTTATTATTTTTATTTGTAATTTTTTATATTTTTAACCTTATTTTACTTATAAACAAAAATGCCTAATATAAAGACCCTAAAACTAATCACCTAACGGTCAAATCGCTAACCTATACTAAGTCCCCAGAGACAAATAACTAGACCTACACAAATTGTATAAAAGACTCGACCAAGAGAACACCATCGGCTGCAGATATGTATTGCCTTTCTACATTACATACCTGCACTCATCACCTGGTGACTGTCAGTCGAGGCACAACCTAATATAGGGGACATCAATATATGAAAGGGAACCAGACGAGTCAGGAACATTTCCATATACGTCAGCTGTCGTCCCTAATTAGAATAACTTAAGCAAGATGGTATAATGTATTTACATAATTTATACAAAAAGTGAAGAGCCTCGCCCAGCAGACCACCATCGACTGCAAGTGCCCAGTACCTTCCTATATTGCACACTTGCACTCATCAGCTGGTGACTGTCAGGCGAGGAACTTGGCTTAATGTAGGGGACATCTATATTAGAAATAGATCAGTGGGAGGAGGAACTATTTCAAATATGTCGACTGTCAACCCTAATTAATATTACAATATATACATATTTACCGTTGATAAAAACCATAACCACACAGTAAAAAAGTCACATCACTCTGATCAGTCCAGTCTCTCTCAAGAAAGCCATCAATATATCAGTCATAACAATGTCCCCATCACCCAGGATGGTGGAAAGAGTGAAGGGGACGTCTGCTGCACTGCTGTAATTTATAAATGAAGCACGTTCACGAATAAATCGCCGACAGCGCAGGATGATATGACTGATAGATAACACCGCATCACAGATGTCACAGTGCAGTGGGAAGCGTCTTTCCATATAAGGTTTCATATGTGTTAAAATGGTGGCATTGAGCTGTAACCATGCCAACACTTTTTCTTCCAGGCGACTGGGGCGGTTGGCAGTCTCCCAGTCGCCCAGGTACAGCTTACAAGTTGGAATATTTAGTCTGGTCCACTGACCTTGCCACAGAAGATTTATTGATTTCTGTCCGAGAGAGAAACTCGACCGTAGATCACGAGGAACGTCCCAAGTCTCCTCTAGCTCTACAGCCGACTTTGCAAGTAAGTCAGGCTGCTCATTGCCATAGATACGAAAATGACCAGGCACCCAGATCAGAGTGAATGACTTGATGCATGAATGCAGCTTATTAACAATGCGGCCCTGGATCTCGTGCGAGTCCATAGTGCAAGGAGCAATTGCCTGAAGGGCTGATTTCGAGTCTGAAAATATGACAAATGAGTCATGCCTAGAATTGAGAGCATAGTCTATGGCTTTGTCAATAGCAAAAAGTTCGGAGATAAACACAGATGTATGAGTTGGCAACCGATACCTGAGGGCACATTCAGTCGACCACACACTTGCACCCACACATTCACTCGACTTGGAGCCGTCGGTGTACAAGTGATGGGACCCCAAGTGATGAATTATGATGTTATGAAACAAGTGGTGGACCTCCGCCTCCGGCGCCTTGGCCTTTGGTGCAGGGAGCCATGTAACATCAACAGTAAAGCCAGGTGGTTCCCAAGGTGCTATATTTTTTAACACCAACTTTTCACAGACACTGGGGTCCACATCAAGCTCCTGAGTCAGTAAGTGGAGGCGAACGGCAAGTGGCCGACGCACCTCCCGCAGAAGGTGGTGGTATTGACGCAGGGGGGTACAGGCCACATTGTCGATATTACTTTTCCTATATGTTTGAAGGCCATAGGGCCAAGCCAGGTGGTCACGGCGAATTCGGAGGGGAGGCACATTCGCCTCTACTTCCATACGAGCTACACGGGTACACCGTACGGGTCCAAGACACATTCGCAAACATTTATTCTGGAGCACATCCAATCCTTTCAGCTTGGCATCGGATGCCGAGCCATACCCCTGTGCACCATAGTCTAGCTTCGATCGAATAAGGGACTTATACACCATTGATAAAGGTTTTCTGTTGGTACCCTAGGTAGTACCCGCTAGGTACTTGCATTTAACAGAATGGACTTGCCAAGCTACTGTATGATACTGCAAGGTTGTTGGTAGTTAGAGTTGGTAAGAACCGCACGGGCACCACACATTTTCCTCTGATGTAGAACTTGCCTATTTTTCAATGGAGTTATTCGTCTTGTTATTCTTGATCCTCAATCCTAAAATCCTTCACATTAGTAAAAGATGAAAAATAAACACAAAGTACCATACAGTGTTGATACAGTACAGTAATACAGTACATGGTGCAGTGTGTACTCACCTAGTGTTGGTATCAGTACTGTAATACACCATGTATTACAGTACAGTGCACTAAATTCCTTTTGGTCTTGTGGCAGTAAATAGTTACATGTACTGTAATTTCATGATCACAATAGAGCACTAAGACACGAAGTTCTGAGAGGCCACAAGCTATGCAACAACAACAAATGAGGCATGGAAGGCCACAGAGTAAATCTTAGCACTAGGGTTTTGCCACCACTTGGTCACAAGATTAGAGCACATAAATACGTCTTCACTAAACGAGACACACGAGTTACTGAAAGAGTGATGGTACGCTCGGCACGCCAGGAGAGCCGCAGCAAATTCTAACTAGGTGGTGCATTGCAGGCCTTGTCATTGGCTGGTACATTGCAGGGTTTTCCTGGGCGCCAGGTGGCTACCGTGTGTGAGCCAGTTGATATGCTTCGCTGCTGGATATTGCATAGAACCACCGGCTACTTCCCGTTTGGTGCCAGAGGTTGCATGATTTTGCTGAATGTTGCTTTAATAGAGCTGAGCCAACAGCACCACATGTTGCATTGGGCCAGATATTGCAATGATAGATAAATGAGAGTTTACTGTGTGTACTTTTCTGCATGCATATTACATTATTTTGTTATTAATCTTCTCTGTTTTTCTACATTTCGTAGCTTGCTCCATATAATTGTTTATTTATTTATTTTGTTTTTACATTATGATCTGAAAATTCTCTTCCAGCTTTTTATGTTCTCTCCCCTGACATATAGCTTATTATGGTATATGTTGTTCCATTGGTTCTTGGACATTATCACTTATATAAATTTAATTTCTTTGGCTAATTTCTTGGTTCTCTTACTTTTTTATATAACATAAATGTACAGCTGGCATTATAAGTCCTGTTGCTTTTCCTGGTTCCACGTCCCTGGGCTTTGGAAATCAGTGAGGTAAATCAACAGCAATTTACACTGATGGGATTTTTGATGCCCACTGTACACATTCTCCAAAAATTATCGAAGGACACTTAGTTCGAGACAGTCTAACAACACAGACGATGGGTATTACAAAATGATAATTCCACGCCTCGTTCACAAGCCTAGTTTTATGAGGATGCATTACCGTATATCGTTTGCTTGTGACACTTTCTAGTGTCATTATCATGTAAGTATGCTATCTATCTATCTATATACATACCTAGATTGCTTCCCCCAAAAGAAAGGGGGGTAGTTAAGAAACGACGATACACTCCCAATTTATTCATCCACACATACACATTAAACGTATATTAGCTCCAAGTCATTAGCATATAACTCTTACTTAATATCAGAAACATCTCAATCACTCTATCAGTTTAAAATTGCTAGAAATCAAGCAAAAGTTTTATTTAATCTAGCTAAATCTAACTTTCTTCAAACGCAAGCATCAGAACTACTTAACAACCCTAATGACAATAGAATATTCTGGTCAACTCTTACGTAATTCTTTCAATAATAACTTTAACAAGTCATCTTCCATTCCCCCACTAAAATCTTCAGATGGCAACATTATAAATGACCCTCGTGAGAAAGCAGATATTTTTGCCAGTACATTTGCCAGAAACTCTACCATAGACGACACCAGCCAGAACGTCCCAGTACTAAAACTTGACTCCCCCGAAATTGCCCCACTTAAAATACAGACAACATACGTAGAATCCGTCCTAGACAATTTACCTACCAACAAAGCTCCAGGCCCTAATGGAATTCCGCCAATTGTTTTTAAAAAGTGTTCCCCTGAACTTACCTCTGTTCTAGCTAAATTATTCAGACTATGCATACGTACTTCTTTATTCCCAAATTCATGGAAAGAAGCCAATATCCACCCAATTCCAAAGAATGGAAGTTCCTCTGACCCCTCAGGTTACAGACCAATTGCTGTCACATCTTCTCTTGGTAAGGTATTTGAAACTTTAATTAATAAGCATATTGTTAAACATCTTGAATCCAACAACTTAGTTAGTGATAGACAATATGATTTTCTCCACGAAAGATCCACCATTGACATACTCAATCTCCTAACTCATACCATCCATCAATCAATTGATCTACACGGAGAAACTCATGCAGTAGCTCTTACTATTTCTAAAGCTTTCGACAGAGTATGGCACCATTCCCTGCTGTCCAAACTCCCTTGCTATGGACTAACATCTTTAGTTCCCTTGATTTTTTCATATCTTAGTGACAGGAAAATAATAGTAAAAGTAGATGATGTATATTCCAATTTCCACTTAATTAACGCCGGCGTGCCGCAGGGGTCAGTGCTGGTGCCAACCCTATTCCTGGTTCATATTAATGATCTCTTATCTGTCACCCACAATCCCATCCATTCATATGCAGATGACTCAACACTACATAGTTCATTCACACTCAGACACCCATTTACAAAGTCTAATATCTCTACCTCTCAACTCAGTACAGCCATCTCCATAAATCAAGACCTATCTACGATCAGTGCATGGGGACAAAACAACCTTGTCTCTTTTAATGCTAGTAAAACTAAATGCATACAATTTACTACTAGACAGATATTGCCAGATTCGTATATTACCTTCAGAGCTACTAATATTCTCATCTCCAAAAGTATTGAAATTCTTGGGATCTTACTTAACAATGCCCTCAGTTGGACCTCTCATGTTAGATCACTTGCTAAAACCGCCTCAAAGAAACTTGGATTATTGTACAGAGTCCGTAACTTCTTCGCTGATGAGCAGTTAGCTATGATTTATAAGTCATGTGCACTCTCAGCTTGAATATTGCTCACCCTTGTGGAATGGATGTGGAGAGGTTGCATTAAAACAACTAGACAAAATTCAGAACAAAGTTGTTAGAATTATTAGCAACCCTGCTATTACAAATAAACTACCTCCCCTGCAAGTAAGAAGGAATGTTGCCTTCCTTGCATTATTTTACAGATATTTTTTTGGCAAATGCTCAGACAAAGTTGTGTCCATGGTGCCACCTCTCCATGCCTTCCCTCGTGCTACTCGGGCATCTGGTAGCGCTCATGACTGGAATGTCACTCAGCCATATTGCAGAACTTCTGCCTATCAGAATCCTTTCATTCCCCGAACTGCATCTCTCTGGAACTCGCTTCCCCAGAGTTGTTTCCCTCCAAATTTCAACCCACAGCTGTTTAAGTCTAGCAGTTACAGATATTTTATGAACAGAGGACACCAGTAATCTGGTGTATTGATTATTATTTTTTATTCATTTGTTTTTCCTTCCACCATTTTGTTATTTAAAAAAAAAAAGGGGGGGAGGGGAGTAGGGACAGATCCTTACTGCACCACACTGCATGAGGATCAACTGTGCAGTGCAATCAGCAACATCCACAGCAGAGTTCGACAGAAGAACTGGTTTACCCCTGCTACATCATAATGGACCCATCCCCTTACCTGCACCTTACTTGATGAGCTGATCAGACCAAATGCGGGAGAATAAACCCCTCAGAGCCACGTCACCATTTATTCATTCACAATTTCCCTCAAGTCATCTCTATCACGACAACCATTCTTCCTTGCTCTACGGACATTCCTTTCGCATCTAATGCTCTCTTCACACTGTCCATCTATCCTATTTGTAGTCTTCCTCTCAGCCTTACACTCTCACATCTGATCCAGTTATCATTTTCACCAATTGCTCATCATCCATTCTCTCCAAGGAGAGTTGACTGTAGCACCAGTCGAGCAGGGCATTACTCCCAAGGTGGATAGAAAGCTTATGACAGGGAGAGCTGGAGCTCCCTTTTCATCAGCACTCGAGACTAGTTCCTGACCATCCCCATTTGCTGAACTTTTTCAGTGTTAAGTAACACAGAGAATAGGTATCTATCTATGTCATCATCTATACCTTCCTTTCTGGTCGTTCTGTATCTGCTGTTGTAGACGCCATCGTTCTTCTCCTAGATCTATCAACAGTGGTGTTTCTTAGGGTTCTGTCTTATCACCAACTCTCTTCCTTCTATTCACCAATGACCTTCTAAGCTGTACATCTAACCCTATCCACTTGTACGCTGATGATTCCACCCTTCATCTTTCCATTCAGTTCCCGCAATGTCCATCTCAGCAGTTACTTCAACAAACAAGGGATGAGGCTATGGCACACGTAATGTCTGACTTGGCTCGTATCTCTGACTGGCGTAAAAATAATCTTGCCGTTTTTAATGCATGAATAAAGCACCAAAGACTCAGTTCTTACACTTATCAACCTGACAAAATCTTGAACAGGAGTACCCACTAATGTTTAACAATATGCAGTTCAATCGTTCATCATCCTGGAACATGTCTGGGGTTTCATTCACTCGGGACTTATCTTGGAAAGATCATATTACATCTCTTGTAAAATCTGCTTCCAGATTAGGTGTGGTAAGCCGACTCCATACCTTCTTTACCTCTGGACATTTGTTGACTTTATACATGGGTTTTGTTCGCTCCTGTGTTGAATTCAACTCTCATGTGTGGGGAGGCTTCCCACATACAGCTCTTCTCAATAGGGTGGAGTCAAAGGCAGTTTCATCTCATTTACACTCCTTTTCTTACTGGCTCCTTTCAACCTCTGTCTTTTCGCCACACTGTTGCCCTTTTATCTCTTTTCTGTCGCTACTTCAATGGTCACTGCTCCTCTGAACTGTCTGCTTGCATCCCTCCACTTCTACTATGGGCGCGTAGCACCCGTCTAGCAATAAACTCTCATCCCTTTTCTGTCCAACTCTTCAATGCAAGAGTTAACTGTTACTCCCAGTTCTTCATTTATGCAACTGGTCAACTCTGGAACTGTCTCCCTTTGTCTGTATATCCTATTTCGTATGATTTCCAGTCTTTCAAACGCAATGTGTCCAGGCATCTCGATGCGAATGGATCTTGAATTTAGTTCTCTCTTTTTTTTTCTTGTAATGAATGGTGTGCGGTCTCCTGGCCTTTGGTTTCTTCTTTCTTTCTTCCATTTAAAAAGAATGCTCAAACGACCGCAACACTACTCAACTTGATCAGCCATCTTCAGCGTAACTCCATTTCTTCTTCGCACTTCATTTCTCACTCGATCCATACTCACCACTCCACACGTACTCCTTAGACACCTCATCTTCATTACATTCAAACTCTTCCTCTCTGCTACACCTGTATTACATGTTTCAGTCCCATATAAGGCAGTCGGTACCATTACACCCTCATACAACCATAATTTGGGGGGCTGGTTGACACAGACTGACCAATGTCATTTTCACTGGCTACATATATATGAAGAAGGTAAGTAGTAGTAGTACAGTAGTAGTTGCATAGCAGTAACACTAGTAGCAGGTAGAGGTGGTGATGGTGGAGGTAGTGTCGGTGACTGTGGCGGCGGCTGTAGCTCAAAGGTTATCTGAACACGTCGAGTGGACTACAGGATGAAACTGCATAGTTGCAGGCCGCCATCCTCCTCCTTACGATGAGGAGGAAGCTGAGGGATGTTTGTATAACCGGGCGGCATAGCCACCCAGTTATGTCGGTGCCATTACATGAAATTGTCCTTCTCCAGCAAAAAAAAAAAAAAAAAAAAAAAAAGACATACATTTACTATGTCTGCTCCTTATCAGTGTTTTATGTAACTGTGTAAAATGTACGAATATTTTCCATACCAAAGGTCCTTAATAGCCGTTGATCTAATTAGCCACTGTTATACTGTAGGTCACGCTCACAAATGATAAGCATGTGTATCAATAACAAGGCGTCAGAGTATCAAAAGTACACTTTTTTTTTTTCATTAGGTCATTTACTCGAGTGTGAAGAATATTTTTATCTGCAGCTCACGGAAAACCACCAGAAAAATACCTCATATGGGTAAGTTCCAGGTAATTTCAGCCTTTGCAGGAAATGATGAGAGCTGAAAATGTCATTTTGTCAGTTGTTATTACATGTAATACCATCGTCAGTGACAAAAATAGAACACTGACATAGAAAGAAGTGTTCTATACAGTCATAATATGAATGTCATATATAAAAGGTTGGGAATAGAGTAAGTTAATAAACAATATATGTAGTAGGCCGTTTACTTTTATGCTGAACATAAACAGATGTATATACATATACGTACTTAGATACATATACATAAACATGCATATATTAAAACATTTTTATTCTTGCCTGGAACGGCCAAGTTAAGGAAACAGTGAGTCTTTCGTAGAATAAAGGTGCAGGTGGTCCACACGTTATCTGCCAAACTGATGAATGTGTTAGGCATGTGAATCAACATGAACTGTAGATTTTCAGTTCAAGTTGTCTTGCTCAGGTGCGGAAATAGTTGCAGCAAACAACTGTAAGCTGTATGGCTTCACTTGTGTTGCTTTTATAACTGACAGTCATTTCTGCCATGGGTTAGTGTGGTGCCCATATATGGCACATTTTCATAAAAGCGGCTGTTAGGTGGGTATGCGAAACTTTAAATGCAGTTTACTTTACTACGCATAATAATCTAACAGATAACTGGCTTAGAGAAGGAAGATAAATGGATTATACTTCATCTCTCAACACTTTTGAGAATGAAACGGCTTTGGCAGTTTGTTTGCACCTTATACTGTACATTCCCAGCTTTTTTGTGTTCTGTAAGTTTCTTGTATAAATTTTCTCCTTTTGAGTGGCTGTATTTCTTGCATTTTCCTGTTTTCTTTTCTTTTTCTTTTTCTTTTCTCTCGCTTTTCTGTCTCTGGATCCGGTGTTCTCTCCTGGGAGGTGTTCATAAAATATCGACGTATCGCACTTTTTCCCATGAATCTCTCCCGTAATATATTTGCCCTGAAATACGTTCAGAAGGTGGTTCTGTGTGGCGTGACCCTCAGTTTCTACGATAAACTGTCTCCTGTTTAACGCCGATACAGCCTGCGGTCCCTCTCACTGAGTGCACGGCCCTCCAATATTTCCACTCCTTTTACCTTAATTCTCGTTCCTTCAGTTCGATGGTGCATATTATTTAACCGGTAGGGCAGGGGCGGGGACAAAAAGGCTAATAACTTTTTAAAAACTAAACAATGAATCTGCGCAGACCCATAAATTTTCCTTAGCACAACAGATGACGTGAAACAGCTTCAGATCTTGTCATTTAGACACTTACCTCATTGTTCATAAATATTTCCTTTACTTTCTGTCCGATACTGCACTTCTGACGGAGACAACAAGAGCTGACAGAACAAAAGCTCCTGGCACATTTTTTTTTTTATTGTGTAATCAAAAAACGGGTACAGTATATGAGGACAGCTATTGCTTAGTTAATTTTTATTGTTCTTGAAAGTTTGAAATAAGGCATCGCCACTTACACGTAAAATGCCCTTGCTTCACCATAACCACCACCAAAGCCATCCCACCTATTTGTTTCCACTCTCCTTACCCATTTTCTGCTCCCCTTTCATTAAATTTCTCGTACAGCCTTCCTCCGCCACCATCATCCCCATACAAAGTCTAGGATCATAGAGTGTACTCGGTCCTCCCTGCTTCATACTATCACGAATCAAATTCAAGACATTTTCCTTTTGTGAGAAACCACGAACTATTAGTGGAAAACTCACTGTGTATCATTCAGTTAACCGTTTCTCTCTTCATTTCGGTGGTATACTTTTAAAAATATTCGTCACTGTTTCAAAAGTGACCGATCTAATGCTCGTCATTAAGTGCTCTACTGAGCGATATAATTGTTTCTTTATTGTTCGTCCCTGCTTGCCTCAACCATTGGCCATGCCTTCTCTCGGCTGGCCTGTTTTTGAAGTCAGTCTTTTGTCTGTCGCGACGGAGTGAGGTTCTGTGCTCCAGCAGTGAGAGTGAGAGAGGTCATCTAGCACCCAGACTCCACTAGACTACAGTTCTCCAGGCTCCCACCCTTCCTTGGTGATACGCTACATTGACCAGTATTTTCTTTTCGTTTTCCTAGACTTAAGAGTTTAGTTAAGTGTGCTGTTTTCCTAACATGCCGGCCGGCTGTGCCGCATTTTGTTTTTCCTAGGCGTAAGAATTTAGCTTTTGAGTGAGTGAGTGAGTGCGATCTCTTTATCTGAATTCATTTTGAATTGTAATGTTGAATTTGTTCTTTTTTAATTAATAAATTTAACAGTTCTTTTTCTTTGAGCTTAATGTAATGTAAACTCGTGTTTCATTTCTCCACAATTAAGCTTATTTCCCTTATAGCTCCTAGCTTGCATAAACGTTTTACTATTCATAACTGGTACTTAGGCCAGTCTTGTTGTATTAAGCTTAAAATCCGTTGTGCCTTCTAGGAGTTACGCATCAGCAAGAACCTGATATTATTAATAGTATTAATTATTTATTGTCAGGGGTGAAGTCACTTTCTCCAGAGGTTAACAGTACTAATAAACAGCAATTGTGAGTAATTAGTCTCTGCTGTGTACTGTTGAGAAAGTTTATAAATTCTCGTTCTGAGAGAGTCGGCGAAGCGGGCTGATATAAAGTAATCATTGCTTGATTTAGCAAGACAATTCATTGTCCCTGCTCTTCAATATTATTGAGAATTATCATTTAATTATTGCATTTATTTTAAAAACCCCGTGACAATTGGCGACCTCGCCAGGATATTAACTCCTAGCTCTAAAGCTATTCACAAGAAAATACTCACTTGTTCATATTTAGGTATTTATCATTGAAGTTTATAGGCACAAGCTTACTGGTGTTTACCATTAGTTTAGCAAGTGAATTTCTGCTTTATTAATCCATAGAATATTTAATTCTATTTAGTACTTTATTCTTGGTAACGCCAGACGATTTTATTCACTCCTGGGAAGTCACTGTACCCATTGTGTTAATTATTGAGTCTTCCCAGTCATTTGCATTTTTGCTTTATTCTTTTCCAGTTAACTAGTTAAGACTGGTCACCACTAGATTGTGTCTGTATTCTTTACTTGTGTTTATTAGCATTCGTTTGTGAAGCAGCAGCCAGTACTCAGTTTCGGCTTGCTTAGTAAATTGGCGTCATGGCTACCACTGCATTTTTACAGGAAGCCAAAGATATGGGTCTTACGGACCCAACTGAAATTAAGGAGTACATACTTTCACGGCATAATCAGGAGCTGCAGCGCGAGAATGATGTCCATGAAGAGCATAAGATTCAGCGCGAATACGAGCAAGAATAGCACGAACAACGTGAAAGAGAGCATGCATATGAGCAAGAGCAGCATGAGAAAGAGCGCGAATACGAGCGAGAACAGCGCGAACACGAACAGAAACAGTGCGAACACGAGCAAAAACAATGCAACTCGAGCGAGTACAAGAGCGAGAACAACGTGAATACGAGCAGGAACAACGTGAATATGAACGTGCCGAATGTGAGGCACGAGAAAAACATGAACTTGAGGTTTTGAAGCTCAAGCGAGATTCCTTGGCTTCAGGCACATCTGCTGCAGCCAACCCAAGATCCACTAGTGCTCTTCCTACACATGTCCTGGCGACCCCACGCATCAAGCTTCCTTCATACAAGGTAGGCGAGCGAATCGAGCCGTACATAGCTCATTTTGAGGACATGGCAGACATGTATCAACTGGATGAGGCAGCTAAGCAGCTCCAATTTCTTAGTTTATTTGAGGGCCCTGCCCTCGATATTCTCCACAGAATTCGTGGAGACAATCTCACGTATGAGATGATGAAAGCTGCACTCATTAAGGCGTATGGTCTCACAGTAGATGACACCAAAGTTCAGTTCATGCGAGCTCGTCTCCAAGACAAGGAGACAGCTGTTCAGTTCCTCGAACGTCTCACTGCTTACTTAGGTGAGTGGATGGAGAAAGATGAAACTCCTTCTACGCGTGAGGGGATAATTGACCTTATGCTGCATACACAGCTAGAGAGGTCGTGGCCTGCTGAGCTAATAGCACAGCTTAAGATCTGCCAGGTGAAAGATGCCAGCCAAATGGTAGAAAAGGCTGACGCATATTTTACTGCATACGGGTATCAAACTCATAAGCAAAACACCTAGAACAGCAGAAAAGATACTGCCAAGTCTGGGAAGCCGTCTCAGACTGAATCCCAGCACCAAGGCCGTTCTCAGAGTAATGGCCAAGGTCCAAGCAAACCGCAGAAGGACCAGGGGCAAAATACACAGCAGCCTGCTTGGAAGCGGTACAACAAGCACCCCAACCAGCAGCAGTTCCCCAAGCAGCAGCAGCAATACAAGGACAAGCCATGTAACCCTCAGGTCAATCAGTGTATCGGAGGCAGGAGGCAAACGCAGCCTTCATTCCACGACAAGCACACGGTGGTGCCATCTCTACCAGTACAGGTACTTCCCAACAGTTCATGAGTCCCCCTCCGATCATGAACTCTCCTCCACAGGTGGTCAATGCTCCACCTCCTCAGATGGTGAGTATGGCTCCTCAGACACCTAATTCTCTCTATGTTTGCCGCATCATCTATTCAGCAGCCTCATGAGTGGCTAGCTGCTTCCTCCACACGCCCTCCCACAGGTGACAGTGCCTTCCTTGTTCAGCCAGGGTTTGTGGGAGGCATCCCTGTGAAGGTCCTGAGAGATAATGGATCCTCAGGTTGCTCTGTCAAGCAGAGTCTAGTTCGGCCTGAGCAGTACACAGGTCGACAGCTCCATGCAAACCTTATTGATGGATCAGTGAGATTGTTCCCTGAGGCATGTATCCAGGTGGCATCTCCATTTTATACTGGTACGACACTCGCAGTTGTCATGCCAGAACCTTTATTTGACCTTATTATAGGCAATATTCCCTGTGTCAAGGATGATTGCACCGAAGATGACGCTACTCAGACTTCGGCTACAGTAACACGAGCCATGGCTGAGGCTCCAGACTGTGTCACCCCAGTGACCATTGAATCGCTGCAAGATCTGATGTGTAGCCAAATTGTTGTTCAAGAACAACATTCTGACCCAACACTTGCTGTCGTGTGGAAGCAACAAAAGGGTCGAGTGATTAAGTATACACGGGGAGGTCGAGCCAAGTTCCTTCGCAAACAAGGACGGCTCTACCGTGAGTCACGAACACCCTAGGGGGAGGTTCGATTGCAGTTTGTCGTTCCCGCCAAGCACCGCCTAGCAGTGTTAGAATGGGGTCATTGTTCAGCCTCAGGAGGTCATCTGGGCAAAAGGAAGACCCAGGGCCATATCCGAGCTGACTTTTTCTGGCCAGGGATGGGACGAGACATAGATAGTTCTGTGCGTTCCTGCAGTGTGTGTCAAAGTACCACTAATCAGGGACATGTCCTTCCTGTGCCATTTGAAACCACACCCGTAATCTCTGAGTCAGTTGAGAGACAGGGCAGTGGTAATGTGGGTGTAGACCTGATGTCTCACCTACTAACTGCTTACTAACTAGCAACTGTTGTATTCTGGGTTCCGTAAGATAGGCAGCCTCAGAGATTTGAGTAATCCGAGGACCAGCCTGGTTCCCAGTTAAAAGTGTAGACCTGACGTCTCACTTGTTGGCCCCACAGGACACAGTATGTCCAGGGCCTGTACATACATATGTACCATAAGTTAAGGGAGAAGTTAAAGAACCCCACAGAGGCGACTCGAGGCTGTGTGTGCGGACACATGAGCCCGAGTTTGCACAAGGATTCTCAGCTCCCCGATATTAATATAAGTACTGTAGGTTAAGGGGGAAGTTCGAGAGAGAACCCCGAAGAGGCGACTCGAGGCTGTGTCTGCGGACACACGAGCCCGAGTTTGCACAAGGATTCTCAGCTCCCCGATATTAATATAGGCACTAGCTTAAGGCAGAGGTTGAGGACCCGTGTGCAGTTCAAGGCTGTTTCTGAGGACACACGAGCCCGAGTTTGCATAAGGATTCTCAACTTGCCGACACTAATCGTAAGTGTAGAGTTAAGTTTAACCAGTAAACTACACGAGTCCTCGAGACCAGCGGCGTCCAGGGACTATGTTTTCTGGTTAATAATGTACCTAATAAATTAATGGCGACCTTGAATGTACGAAGCTTAGGCTGTCACTCGTATTTTTCAGCTAGAGCATACCTTTCATAGCATGTACTGATTGCTAGGCAGAGAGAGTAATTGTAATGTAATAAGAATTTTTGTCTCATTGACACTTTTGATGCTCCACCTTCATTGATTTTGCAGGTACAGAGATGGGTGTAGCAGTTTTGCTGTGCGGACCAGCTGATCGTCTGCCGCACGCTGCCGCCTCTTCTCCTCTGCCTTCGTCATCGCCATATGATTAATATTTACTGTGTCATTTTACACATAGGTACAGTTACACTACAACTGTCACACCTACACCGTGTATCACATACACCACGCTACACAACAATTAGTTATCAGTGTAAATGTAGTGAACTTTCGCTCAGTTTGACCTGAGTACAGGATATTCACCGTCGTCACGGAGTTTTTTCCCTCAAGCTTGCCTCTATTAACGAAAATACAAGGTTTTTACGCTCACTGGCGATAGTGATTTTCTCCTGTAGCAGGATAGCACACACCACAGTGTGAATCTTGTGTGAATGAGTTAGGATGTGTACATATATATATATATATATCCACAAATTTTTTCCCATAAGGAAAAAATTTCATTTTGCAGGGGCGTAATGTCACGAATCAAATTTGCGACATTTTCCTTTTGTGAGAAACCACGAACTATTAGTGGAAAACTCACTGTGTATCGTTCAGTTAACCATTTCTCTCTCCATTTCGGTGGTATACTTTTCAAAATATTCGTCACTGTTTCAAAAGTGACTGATCTAATGCACGTCATTAAGTGCTCTACTGAGCGATATTATTTTTTCTTTATTGTTCGTTCCTGCTTGCCTCAACCGTTGGCCATGCCTTCTCTCGGCTGGCCTGTTTTTGAAGTCAGTCTTTTGTCTGTCGCGACGGAGTGAGGTTCTGTGCTCCAGCAGTGAGAGTGAGAGAGGTCATCTAGCACCCAGACTCCACTAGACTACAGTTCTCCAGGCTCCCACCCTTCCTTGGTGATACGCTACATTGACCAGTATTTTCTTTTCGTTTTCCTAGACTTAAGAGTTTAGTTAAGTGTGCTGTTTTCCTCACATGCTGGCCGTCTGCACCGCATGTTGTTTTTCCTAGGCGTAAGAATTTAGCTTTTGAGTGAGTGAGTGAGTGCGATCTCTTTATTTGAATTCATTTTGAAATGTAACGTTGAATTTGTTCCTTTGTAATTAATAAATTTAACAGTTCTTTTTCTTTGAGCTTAATGTAATTTAAACTCGTGTTTCATTTCTCCACATTTAAGCTTATTTCCCTTATAGCTCCTACCTTGCATAAACGTTTTGCTATTCATAACTGGTACTTAGGCCAGTCTTGTTGTATTAAGCTTAAAATCCGTTGTGCAACTTGTGCCTTCTAGGAGTTACGCATCAGCAAGAACCTGATATTATTAATAGTATTAGTTATTTATTGTAAGGGATGAAGTCACTTTCTCCAGAGGCTAACAGTACTAATAAACAGCAATTGTAAGTAAGTATTCTCTGCTGTGTACTGTTGAGAAAGTTTATAAATTCTCGTTCTGAGAGAGTCGGCGAAGCGGGCCGATATACAGTAAAGTAATCATTGCTTGATTTAGCAAGACTATTCATTGTCCCTGCTCTTCAATATTATTAAGAATTATCATTTAATTATTGCATTTATTTTAAAAACCCCGTGACACATACCCATCAGCATCTTAACCTATCTCATTTTGCACATTCACTTGCTTCTACCTATCTCTTCATTCCTTGCCCGCTTTCCTGTGACATGCACCACACTTATCAAACTACAGTAATACTCATCTCTACAGCACGTACTTTTCTCAGTGCTACACTACCCACCATCATTCCAACCCATCTTATCCACTCATCCCAGCCCAATCCACCCATACCTGAAAGACCTAAATGAACACATTTATGCTATTGCACTGTTATTTTCACACATTCATAGAAATGACCTAAAATGATTCATCTGTATAACCAGGGTTTTCCTCCTTAATCACCCCTCCCATTTCTACTCTGATAAGGTGAATTAAACGGTTCCCTCATAATGCGAGCGAGGTAGAGACCATCCCATTGATTGTCAGTTTTGAAAAGTGATACAACTGTTTTCATGTGCATCTCAGCCAGTGAGGCCGCACTTATCCCAGACATGTTATAGACAAGAGAAATCGAAGCTCATGGGTCTGTAAATTGCAGCAACTCTAAATCGATGTTCGGTTTCATCCTGTCAGTTTCATGTTTCTTGCATATGTGGCTGCACCCAGAAGTCTATCTATCTATCTATATTCCTAGGCTGTTTCCCCCAAGGAAACGGAGGTAGCAGAGACAGGACGACACACTCCCCATTTACTTATCCATTCAAACACATTCATTCGCATCTTAGCCCCAAAATGGAGAAGGGACAGATCCTCACTGCACCACACCGCACAAGGGTCAACCGCACAGTGCAATCAGTGACATCCGTAGCAGGGCCCGACAGCAGAGCTGGTTTACCTCTACCACACCATAATAGACCCATCCCCTTACCCGCACCTGACCTGACTAGCTGATCAGACCAAATGCGGGAGAATATCCCCTCAGGGCTGCATCATCATTTATTCATTCACAATTTCTCTCCAGTTATTTCTGTCACGCACAGCCACTCTTCCTTGCTCAACAGACATCCCTCTCGCATCCAGCTCTCTCTTCACACTGTCCATCCATCCTATTCGTGGTCTCCCTCTCAGCCTTACACCTCTCACATCAGATCTAGTTATCTTTTTCACCAATCGCTCATTATCCATTCTCTCCATATGCCCAAACCATCGCAACACCCTCTGCTCAACTCTACCAGCCATCTCCCGAACAACTCCAGTTCTCCTTCGCACTTCATCATTTCGCACTCGATCCATACGTGTCACTCCACACATACTCCTCAGACACCTCATCTCCATTACATTCAAACTTTTCCACTCTGCTACACCCATATTCCATGTTTCAGCCCCATATAATGCAGTCGGTACCACAACACCCTCAAACAGCCTTCTCTTTACATCCATTTTAAGCGAACGACATCTAAACACTTTTTTCATTCCTCCCAGCACCTTACCTACTTCATTCATTCTAAACATCACTTCTGCATCTATTCTTCCATCCACAACAACGTGACCCTAAATATTTAAAACACTCTACCTCCTCAAGCAACTCACCATTCAGAAATATATTCATCCCCCTACCATCTACCAACACCGTACACTTCATCACTTTACTCTTATTCTCATTTACTTTCAATTTCTTCCTCTCACACACCCTTCCAAACTCCTCTACCAACTGTCTCAATCTCTCCCCTGAATCAGCCACCAGTGCAGTATCGTCTGCAAACAGCAGCTACTTCAGATTCCACTCTCCACCATCAACATTCACCAGACTCAGACCTCCACCTGAAACTCCTGCATTCACCTCCCTTACAACACCATCCATATAAATATTCAACAACCAAGGTGACATCACACATCCCTGTCGCAGCCCACTCTCACGGGAAACCAATCACTCACAGCATTTCCCACTCTTACACACGCTTTATTATTTACATAAAAACTTTTCACCCTTTTTAGTAACCTACCATCAAGTCCATACAATCTTAAAACAGTCCACAAAGATTCCCTATCAATTATATCATATGCTTTCTTTAAATCCATGAATGCCCAAAACACATCCTTGCTTTTCGCTAAATACTTTTCACACACACTTGTCTCACAGCAAAACCTGATCCACGCATCCCCTCCCTTTCCTAAAGCCACATTGCTGATCACCAATCACTCCCTCTGTACCCTCTCTAACTCTGATAATTAACACTCTACCATACACCTTACCTACAACACTCAACAGACTTATGCCCCTAAAGCTAGTGCATTCATACTTATCACCCTTGCCTTTATACAGTACAACGGGACCACACAAGCACTTGCCCAGTCAATTGGCACCATACCTTTCATAAGGCACACATTCAACAATCTTACTAAACAGTAAACAATAGTCACTCCACCACCCTTCAGGGTATTCCACAGCACACCCATCCATACCTGCAGCTTTCCCTGTTTTCATCTTTACTGCCTTCTCCACTTCCTCCTTCATGATCAAAGAGTCATTCAACTCTCCAAACATATTTATTCATTGCAGCCTTCCATCTGCCACAGGCTCGGCCATCTTTTCCTCCTCTACATTTAACAATCTTTCAAAATATTCTGCCCATCACTTCCTTACAGCATCCATCTCAATTAACATCCTTCCATCCTCTGCTTATACTCTCTCTTCCTTCCCAGACTCTCCCTTTCACACCCATTTAACCTCCTTCCAGAACATTTTCTTATTCTGTTGAAAATTCTCAGCAATACGAATAAAAAAAATATCGTAGTAACAGACTAAAGTGATCGGCAAACTTATGGTACTGTTTTGCTGGATCAGTTGGTAAAGGTATATTATATCATGGCTCTCCTCTTGTATAAAATCCACCATAGCCATGCAAATTTATATAGTACACATCTTGTCTTTGTGGTTACTTGGTGGACTGACATATATTTACTGTCTGGACCTTCCTCCAGTGGTTTTGGGTTCATTGCTATCCCCACAACTTCATTGTTTTCATAAAATGTATATAAAATATATTTTGAAACCTGTGTTACTAATGTTCTTTACCCCCTGTTACAGAAAGTTTCTAAGCTTTTTTGTAAATTTTTCAGTAAGAACAGAGTTGTTGTAGTGATGAGGATTAATGAAGCATCTGACTAATTTCCTCTCGTTCGAAAAGTCTATATGTCTGTCTACTGGCAGACGCCTTAATCACGTTAGGGGTGGCCACAAACCAGTCACCTCCTTGTCGCCCTATCCCCTGCCATTCCAATGTCATCCCCCCAGCTCACATCCCCTTCTTTCATATACCTATCCTCTTCACTCTTCCATCTTATTTCAGCCTATCTCTCTCTCTCTCACCCTCCCCCCCCCCCACTTTACTCACATGCACACTCCACGTTCGTCTCTTGCTCTCGATCTTCTCCACATGCCCAAACCACCTCGGTATAATTCTCCAAACGCTTTCTATCACATCCACATCCATACCACAACGCTCCTTGATTTCTTCATTTGTCAGTCCGTCTCTCCATGTAATTCCACATGCTCCTTTCAGATAACTCATTTTCACTGCTCTCACTCTTGATTGTGCCCTTTCAACAGGGTCGAAGCTTCACTTCCATGTGTTAGAGTTGATATCACAATACTATAATGCAGCGGCTTTTTTTCTTCCACGCTCACTTCTCTGTTTCTTATCACTGCTATCCAAGAACCAGCCACCTTTCTTTCTTCTTGTACCCTTTCAAGCACTTCATCCACCAAACTTCCATCCTTACTCAACGCACTACTCGAGTGCTTAAATGCACTCACATTTTCCAATTTCTCATCATCCAACCTCACGGTACATTCAGTGACTTCATTTCTCTGGAAGATCATAACTTTACTCTTCATTTCATTCACCTTTATATTAAGTTTCTTACACACTCTCCCAAACTCATTCACCAAGCCTTGCATTTCCTCTTCGTTTTCACTTAACAATACAGTATCATCTGCAAACAATAGTACAGAGAGTTTCCAAATGCTGCCCTCTCTTATTAGAACCGCTCCAACATCTTCATCTCTACCTTGTATCTCTTTTATTACTCCGTTCATATACAGACTGAACAATCTTGAAGACACGACAGATCCCTGTTTCAATCCAACATTCAGATAGAAAAATTCACCCAGTTCACTATCCACATGCACTGCAGCCTTAGCACCCTCATATATACTCCTCAGGGCATTCAGTAACTTTCATTTACTCCATATAGTCTTAAATTTTCCACATTTCTGGTCTTTCCACTTGGTCATATGCTTTTCCAAAATCCACGAAGGCCGCATACAACTTCTTTCCTTTCTCTACAAACTTTCCAATAAAGACCTAATGATGAATATGTAATCTACACAACCTCCTTCCTTCCTAAATCCTTCCTGTTCCCCAGCTAATTCATTTGTTATTTCCCTAACTCTGTCAATAAGTATCTTACCATACACTATGCAACTTACACTAAAAAGACAAATACCCCGATGATTACCACACTCTTCGTTTTCCCCTTTTCCCTCGTACAGGGGAATAATTATACCTGACTTCCAATCCTCCGGGACTCTACCTTCCTCCCAGGCCATTCTGCATATCTTGCACATCCGTTCTACAACTATTTCTTCCCCATGTTTCAGCATTTCACCACGCACTCCATCAGTTCCATGGGCTTTCCCCTTTGTGACATTCTTCATTGCGTCCACTACTTCCACCCTACTAATCTACTCCTCCCTTCTCACCACTCTCCTTCTCCCAACCATTTCTCAGCCACTTATACTCTCATTATTTTCATTCTCTGTGTTTAAGAGTTCCTTTGAGTGTTCTCTCCATTTGCTCACTTTTTCTCCCTTCTCCACTGTCAATCTACCATTTTTATCGTTCACTCCCCTGCTAACTTCTTTATCACTCTGTCTAACTCTCTTTACTTCCTTCAAGGACATTGTTTTACATTCCCTCCACTTTACACTCAAATTTCTTTCAAATTCCTCATCCACTGACTTCTTACTCTCATACTAATCTTTTCACCTCTCTCTTCCTCATTACAGATAACTCTTTCTCCCGTCCCTCAGCTTCCTCCATGCCTCTGCTTTCCTTCCATTCACTAGATGCTTTGTTTTTATGCGCCACAGCTTGCCTTACCTCTTCATGCCACTGTGCTGTTCCCTTCACCCATTTCTGTCTTCTCTTCACCCTACACATCACCTTACATGCTGCACAGATTTCTTCTGTGAAAATCTTGCACACATCTTAGACTCTCACCTCCACCATCAGCTACAAATCATATCTACCCCTTTGCTCCTCCACTCATGTTGATCCCTTTTCCATCCTCTTGTAACCTCTCTACCCTAAATGTATGGACTACTTCTTCCTGCCCTTCCCTCCTTCTATTCCTCCATTGCACTTGAACCTTGACTTTCACTACCACCAAGTGGTGGTCAGGAAGTACACTCCCCCAGCCTCAGTATGTTTTTGCATCTGCTACATACCTTCTCATTCTGTCATGCAAACACACATAATCAGTCATTACCTTCCATTCATTCAGTTCACTTCCCACCCTTTTCATCTCTCGCCACGTATACCTGTAGATCATTTTGTTCCTAAAGAGGGTATTGGTTATCGCCAACCCCCTCCCCGCACAAATGTCCACTTGAGCACTGACATTCTCATCCACTACTGCAGGAACACCCTACTCGCCATCCGCCTTCACATTTCCCAGTCTCCAATCAAAACCACTCTCTTATTCCTCTCAAACCTTTTCATGCATGCATCCACATTTACCCAGAACTATCCTTTCACTCTGCTTGCACGATCTTGTGTTGGTGCATATGTTACAGTCAATATCTAAATCCAGACAATTTGTAAAGTGACTGAACGTTTCAGGCAATATGTGAATTGCCTGGTTCACCCAGTCAATTTAGAAATCAGCTAAAAATTGCAGACAATTTACAAAGTGACTAAAATTCTGATAGATTTTCTTGGCATATTGACTAATATGGGGTAATATACTGACATAGACAAACAAACATTATTCTTGAGTAAAATTTTATTTTTCTAAAACCTACGTGACGATAGAATGTGATAATAAAACCTACGTGACAATATAATGTGATAATAAAACAATGAAATAATAAAATGTGACAATAAAGTAAGACATTAAATCAGTTTTTATTCTTACAGGTCAAACTAGAGTTTGAATCCTGGTATGGGTAATCGGTCAGTTTGCCTATTGGCAGTTTGTATTTGTGTGTTGGCCTTGTCCCTGGCATTTACTCTTGTGTCCTTCCGTGAGGTGTAGTTAGTTTATAGAACATATGGCGTGTTCTGAGGAAGCACTTTTTTACGGGAAAGTGATGCTGAAGAAAAAATCGGATTCAAAGTCATTACTACTGACTAAAATTGAGTACTACAATCTGATAGAGGAACTCAGAGTAGCAGCATCCGCAAAAGATAAATCAAATCGGCAGTATTACATCCTTGGACGTTACAAAGTTCTTCAGTGTGGTGAAGTTGAAAAGTTGACCTAAAAACGGAATGATAGAACTCAAGAACCTGTTTATTTTGTGCCCATTGAGGATATGTTTGACACAATAAAACATGCTCACATTACTACAGGACATGGCGGCAGAGACAAAATGGTCAAAGCTTTGTCAAGATATGCAAACGTTACTAGAGATACTGTAGAACTGTTCAAATCTTTGTGTGTTCAGTGTCAAAAGAAACGGAAAAGATGTACGACCAAGGGTGTTACTGTTAAACCGATTTTGTCAAAGGACTTTGGCTCACGAGCTCAGGTGGATCTTGTTGACATGCAGTCTTGTGCCAAAAGAAAGTATAAGTGGATAATGGTGTATCAAGATCACCTAACAAATTATTGCATATTGCGTCCCTTAACTTCAAAAAGGGCCGCTGAGGTTGCATTCCAACTACTGGACATATTTTTAATGTTTGGAGCACCTCAAATTCTTCAAAGCGATAATGGTAGTGAATTTACAGCATTAGTCATTTCGGAACTCAAACTTCTTTGGCCAGACTTGTTAATGGTTCATGGTAAACCAAGGCATCCGCAGAGTCAGGGATCAGTTGAACGCCTTAACTGTGATATAAAAGACATGCTAGTTTCATGGTTAGGTGATAATGATACAAGTGACTGGCCCATGGGACTCAAGTTTGTGCAGTTTCAGAAGAACACCAGTTACCATTCTGGGATCAAACAATCCCCATACAAAGCACTCTTCGGTGTTGAGGCCACAGTAGGTCTAAGCTCAACTGCACTTCCAGAGGAAGTTTTGAAGACAATGGTTACTAAAGATGATTTACTTGGAACTTACAGTACACTTTCCCCTCGAACTCTGCTCATCCAGATGATTCACCTGAGTGCTCTGCTCATCCAGTTGATCCACCTGAGTGCTCTGCTCATCCACATGATTCACTTCAGTGCTCTGCTCATCCAGATGATTCACTTCAGTGCTCTGTTCATTCAGATGATCCACCTGAGTGCTCTGTTCATCCAGATGATTCACCCGAGTGCTCTGCTCATCCAGATGATTCATCCGAGTGCTCTACTCATCCAGTTGATTCATCGAAGGGCTCTACTCATCCAGATGATTCACCTGAGGGTTCTACTCACCGTGAGGACTTCGCTTATCCAGATAGTGACACACAGAAAAAAAAATAAAAAAAGGTAACTGATAACTGATCTCATTAAGCTCATAACCACATGTCAAGTCTATCACCATTAATTAAACACTTATCTCTGTTATAAAGCTAAAAATCCATTGCTTTTATTCTTTTTTTGTTCATTCAGATGGTTTATCCGAGGGTTCTGCCTATCCAGGCAATTCACCCTGTGACCAGAATCCTACAGGAAGACTTCATGTGCTCCAAGAAAACATAGCACTTCAACGGTCAAGAGCAGCTGCTGGTCAGTTAGCCCAAGCTGAACGCACGGTGAAACGTAGTCGTTTAGATCATGCCCCTGGTAATCCCGGAGATAATGTGACAATTCCCATCCCGTTGGTTGATCGAGGTAAAGGTGATCCCCGAAATGTTATAGATGTTATCTTAGATCGTAATGAAAATGACATGTATCAAATAGCCGTGAGAGAAGGAATACTTAAGGGACGCTACAGTAGAAGTCAGTTTGATATTTGTACCCAGCAACTGTATAGCCTTGGTGACGTGAGTGCAGACAAGGAAATAGTACTTCGTCAGGCAGTACAGCAGTCATCTAGGTTTGGTGGTCAAGGTTATGCTAAGTGCAATTGTACTGTGAGTAAGAAACAATGTCAAACAAATCGATGTAAATGTTATAAAGAAGGTCACAAGTGCAATAGTCGGTGCCACTCTATTTGACCTGTAAGAATAAAAACTGATTTAATGTCTTACTTTATTGTCACATTTTATTATTTCATTGTTTTATTATCACATTATATTGTCACGTAGGTTTTATTATCACATTCTATCGTCACGTAGGTTTTAGAAAAATAAAATTTTACTCAAGAATACTGTTTGTTTGTCTATGTCAGTATATTACCCCATATTAGTCAATATGCCAAGAAAATCTATCAGAATTTTAGTCACTTTGTAAATTGTCTGCAATTTTTAGCTGATTTCTAAATTGACTGGGTGAACCAGGCAATTCACATATTGCCTGAAACGTTCAGTCACTTTACAAATTGTCCGGATTTAGATATTGACTGTAACACACACACACACACACACACACACACACACACACACACACAATCACTCACGTTTGTGTTCCCACTTTCAATCTTACCCACACAATCCTTGTACCAGCTGATCCATACTCTCTTATATTCTCCTTTCATCTTTTGCACACATCAATACATACACCCTATTTTTCCTACTCATTCTCACATATTCCAACGCATATACCCCATCCATACTCCCACTCTCTCACACTCGCACCTTCCCATTTACTTGTAGTTTCATCCACTTTTGCACCCTCAAGCACCTGGACAATCTCCACGTTGCAATCCGTACCAAGTCATTTGTCAGATTATTGGTCGTCACCTGTTGGTCTGTCCAGACCCAAGACTTCTTGTTTGTATTTTTGGTTAGTTGTTTTCCGTGGAGGGGCAGTAACCCTCCGCCAACCCACTTGTTGACACGTAGGGAATACGTGTTCGTTGTTGTAAGGTTACCACCCAGCTTATTAAATGATTTCCTGGTTTGCAGGAAGTCATTTGCCTTGTCACTCAGTGTAAACTTACCCGAGATAGAGTACCACTACACTGAGTGAGTGGATGATGGGCTTCCCCACCGACCACAAAGGCCACTCTTTCTTAATAAAATTGTCTTGAGATAACAAGGTGAAGGGTCATTTTTGGATAGGAAAACATCCAAATCTTAGAGTTTATCTTTGGTCGAATATTTGACCCAGGCCAGTGACCTGTAACTGACTGTTGTTATACTTGAGGTATTGTATCCTTGCATATGTCTGAAGGTGACATTGCTCTGTGACCTTGACCTTTGACCTATTGATCTCAAAGCACAATCACCTAATCTTGGCTAACGCTAAACCCTTCCATAAAGCTTGAGGCAAATATAATATAAACAAATTGAATAAAAGGATCGAAAATTTGATTTTGCCCTGTGACCTTCACCATTGACTGGTTTCTTTCAATATTGAATCACCCATCCACCATGTTTAGTCAAAATCGAATAATAAATATAAAAATTAACCAATTCCTGACATGTGACCTTTTTCGGCCAGTGTCTATCGCGTTCTATACCTAGTGGATAATGAAATGCCATTTTCGGGGGGATTGTGTTCGTTATGCCATTTTAGAACTAACCTATTCTGTTAAAAAAACAATATACTGTAGAGAAACTGGTATTTTTCTTAATTGCGCTTAAGCATTTTAGCGTTATGTTTTACCTGCCTTTGTCAGAGTTGTTTTGGGTACAGAAAAGCTTAAGGATTAAGGCTAGATGATTATAAGGATTTTAAAACTTAGTGTTTGACAGTTATGACACTTATTCATTGCTAAGGTTAATGGGAGCATTTGAACCATCCCCACACAGTGTCTACCAACTCTTATATTCTTGTACACCTTACCACTTCCCTTAAGTATGTCCAGCAAACTTTAAAGACAGCTAATGCATCCAGAATAGAGGGAGAGAGAGAGAGAGAGAGAGAGAGAGAGAGAGAGAGAGAGAGAGAGAGAGAGAGAGAGAGAGAGAGAGAGAGAGAGAGAGAGAGAGAGAGAGAGAGAATGTGTGTGTGTGTGTGTGTGTGTGTGTGAAATAAACTACTTTGTTTAGGTTTTGTCAATTACGAACAGGCTTTCGACTTCTTGGAGCACATAACAGTTATAAATTGATTGCGGGAATAGGAGCAAATCAGAACTTTGTTAAACTACTCGAAAATATATTCAAAATGAGAATTGCTACAGTAAAGTTACATTAAGACTAAAAAAAAATTAAGATTGAGAAGGGCGTGCGTCAGGAAGGTACAATTTCACAGCAGGTATTTACAGTTTACTCTGGAAGTGTTTGCGGAAACCTAGAACGGAAGAATAAAGAAGTAAACAAAGAAAGAGAATACTTTCCACTTAAGATTTGCAGATGACATTGTCATAATCTCAGAAACAACAGATACGTTGCAAAAAATGCCAAATTTCCTAAACAGAGAAAGTCAGCAAAAGCTGTATGTTACTAAAGTATTATTTAATCCAAATACACCAAAGAGCATCATCAATATAAGTAAATGCATTCTTGAAAAGTGTATATATATATATATATATATATATATATATATATATATATATATATATATATATATATATATATAATGAGTGACCCAGAAAAACCTCCTACATTTCAAAGGTAAATGAAAAAAAATGGTTAAGGATAATCAAAATAATATTTGCACACATGAAACTTCATTCAATACGTTGTCATTCATCATGTTTTAAAGATGACATCCTCCAAATGGTGGCCGTCATTGTCTATACACGCTTGGAGGAGATTTCTGAAGGCTGCCATGTCTCGATGGGTCATGTCGGGTGGAACAGCGGCTATCTCCGCTGGATGTATGGATGGAAGTGAAAGTCTTTGTGTAAGATTCTCCTTGCAGTTTCCCAGGATATCCCTACAGCTAAAGCATGCTTCCACAAAGAATGACTCAGAGACTGCACAACAGATCACCTCAGTGCTTGAATATTCTCAGGGGTACGAGTGCTCCTGGGTTGACCAGGTAATTTTCTTTTTAAAGCTGAGCCTATTGCCTAGAAATTCTCAACCCACTGCAAGATGGTTTTCCGATCTCGAACATTTTGGTTCCGTAGAATACTGAAACATCTTTGAGAGGCCCTCTGCATGGCAATCACAGAACGGTTGTTTGTGAGGAACGCTTCGACAGCGAATGCACAATGTACTCCCGACCACGCCATGTTGACGACTGAGGATGGTTGGGGTTGGGCTACCAACAGACCCTAAGCCCGCAACTCTCGCCTCACTACTGCCAGTGCTACAGCCTTTCAAAATGTGGGAGTTTTTTGGGGGTCACCCCCTACCCCTGGGGGTAGGTTTTTTTTTTCAAGAATACTCCCCCAGTATCTCTGTTGTCGTAAAAGGCGACTAAAAGTGTTGGCGGAGGGTTAGTGCCCCTCCCCGGAAAACAACTAACTAAAGAGACAAACAATAAGCCTTGGACAAGGACTGACCAAAAGATGACGACCAAGGACCGGAAAAAGGACATGGTAATTGGAACATGGAATGTAAAGGGAGTGAATAATGAGGTGAGAGAGAGAGAGCTTGTCCAGGTGCTTGAGGGTGCGAAAGTTGATGTATGCGAAGTAACTGAAACTAAATGGGAAGGTGAGAGTGTGAGAGAATGGGAGAATGGATGGGGTATATGTGCAGGAGTAGGTGAGAATGAGAGGGCAAAAGAAGGAGTATGTATAGTTGTGAGTAAAAGTTGGTAGAAGAGCATAAGAGAGTATGGATCAGTTGGGTCAAGGATTGTGTGGGTAAGATTGAAAGTTAGAATACAAATGTGAGCGATTGTGTGTGTGTATGCGCCAACGCAAGATAGTGCAAGCAGAGTGAGGGAAGAGTTCTGGACAAATGTGGAAGTGTGCATGGAAAAGTTAGGAAGGAATGAGAGAGTGTTTTTGATTGGTGATATGAATGATAATGTGAAGGTGGATGGAGTAGTTGCTGAGTGGGGTGTGCTTGCTGAGATAGATGAGAATGGCAGTGCCTTAGTGGACATTTGTGCTGGGAGGGGGTTGGTGATACCCAATACCCTCTTCAGGCACAAAATGATCCACAGGTATGCATGGTGAGTGATGAGAAGGGTGGGCGGTGAACTGAATGAAAGGAAGGCAATGATTGATTATGTATGTGTGGATGAAGGATGCGAAGATGTGTAATGGACGCAAGAGCTTACAGAGGTTGGGGGAGTGGACTTTCTGACCACTACTTGGTGGTGGCCAGAATCAAGATCCAAATAAGATGGAGAAAGAGAAGAAGGGAAGGACGGGAAGAAGGAGTATTTGTAAGGAGAGTGGAAAGGTTACAAGAGGATGAACAAAAGGCAGAGTATACGAGAGAAGTGGAGGAACGATTGGGCCAATATGAATTGGAGCAAATGGGGGACGTGGAATGTGTGTGCAGGATATTCACAGAAGAAATATGTGCAGCATGTGATGTGGTGTGTTGGATGAAGAGAAGACGGAGGGGGGTGCAAGGAACAGTGTGGTGGAATGAAGAGGTGAAACAGGCTGTGGCACAAAAGAAGAAAACATACAGTGAATGGATGAGAAATAGGGGCGTGGAAGAAGTTGAGAGGCGGAAGAGAGTTATATGTAGAAAGAAAGAGAGAGGTGAAAGGATTAGTAAGAAAGGATTAGTAAGAGAGAGTAAGAAGAGAGCGCATGAGGAATTTGGAAGGAATTTGAGTGTAAAGTGGAGGGACTGTAATAAAATGTTCTGGAATGAGGTGACAAGAGTAAGACAGGGTGGAAGTGAAGTTAGCAGGGAAGTGAAAGAAAAAAATGGTAGATTACTAGTGGAGAAGGGAGAAAAAGTGAGCAGATGGAGAGAACACTTTAAGTAATTGTTGAACATAGAGGATGGACGTAATGCAAGTATAAGTGGCTGGGGAATGGCTGGGAGAAGGAGGGAGGTGAGAAGACAGGTAGAAATCAGTAGGATATAAGTTGTGGAAGCAATGAAGAAAGTTAAATTGGGGAAAGCCCCTGCAATTGATGGAGTGTGTGGTGAAAGGCTGAAGCATGGGGGAGAGATAGTAGTAGAATGGATGTGGAAGATGTGCACATTGGCCTGGGAGGAAGGTAGAGTCCCAGAGGATTGGAAGTCAGGTATAATTACTCCATTGTACAAAGGAAAAGGGGAAAAAGGAGTGTGTGGTAATCATAGGGGCATTTGTCTTCTTACTATAATAGGAGAAGTGTATGGTAGGATACTTATAGACAGAGTTAGAGAAAGAACAGAGGAATTAGTTGGAGAAGAACAGGGAGGCTTTAGGTAGGGAAGAGGTTGTGTAGATCAGATATTCATGCTTAGAACCTTAGTGGAAAAGTTTCTAGAGAAGGGAAAGAAGTTGTATGCGGCCTTCATGGATTTGGAGAAAGCATATGACAGGGTGGATAGACAAGGATTGTGGAAAGTATTAAGAATATATGGAGTAGATGGGAAGTTGTTGAATGCTGTGAAGAGTATGTGTGATGGTGTTAAGGCTACAGTGCGTGTGGATGGTGAACTGAGTGAATTTTTCTCTTTGAAGGTTGGGTTGAAACAGGGATGTGTCATGTCTCCATGGTTGTTCAATCTGTACATGGATGGGGTAATAATAGAGGTACAAGGTAGGGTAGTAGATATTGGAGTGGCCCTGGTGAGAGAGGGTAGTGTTTGGAATCTCCCTGTACTGTTGTTCGCAGATGATACTCTGTTGTTGAGTGAAGACGAAGGAGAGCTGCAAGGGTTGGTGGATGAGTTTGGGAGAGTGTGTAAGAAACGGAATCTAAAGATGAATGTAGGGAAGAGTAAAGTGATGGTGTTTGAGAGAGGTGAAGTCAGTGAATGTACAGCGAGGTTGGATGGTGAGGAATTGGAAAATGTGAGTACGTTTAAGTACTTGGGTAGTGTGATGAGTAAGGATGGAGGTTTGGAAGGTGAAGTGCTTGAAAGGGTACAGCAGGGAAGAAAGGTTGCTGGTTCCTTGAAAGCAGTGATAAGAAGCAGGGAAGTGAGCATGGAAATGAAATAGGTACTACATGACAGTATTGTAATACCAACTCTAACGTATGGAAGTGAAGCTTGGACGTTGCTGGAAGGACACAAGTCAAGAGTGAGAGCAGTGGAAATGAGTTATTTAAGAGGAGCCTGTGGAGTCACATGGAGAGACAGGCTGACAAATGAGGATATAAAGAAGCATTATGGTGTGGATGTGGATGTGATAGGAAGCGTTCGGAGGAATACACTGAGGTGGTTTGGCCATGTGGAGAGGATGGTGGATGAAAGACTGACGAAGAGAGTGTATGTGAGTGAGGTGGAGGGCAGAAGAGGGAGGGGGAGGCCGAGGATGAGATGGAGGAATTGGGTGGAGAGGTATATGAGAGAGGTGGGTGTGAGTTGGGAGCAGGGCAGTGAAATGGCGGGGGACAGGGAGACGTGGAGGCGATTTGTTTGTGGCCACCCCGAACGGGATTGAGGCGTCTGGCAATATATATATATATATATATATATAATATTAATGTGTCCGACCCTGGGCAAAGGCTTCAGTGCCTATTTTCAAGTTCCAGTAGTCCTCCTTGGGGCCCAGTAGTCCTCCTACATCTCCACATGTCACCACTTCGGCGACAACACCCACTATCCATATTGAATATATTCTAGGGCTGTTTCATATAGGACTGGTGTACTGGTACTGTATTGGCGGGGGTACTTTTATGACATGTTGCCCGGTCATCTGGTAGATCAGAAAAGTTTTTTTTTATTTTTTTTTTATGAATTTCAAATCCTTAAACTCCTCCCTGCCCCAGCCGGGATTCGACCCTGGGTCCATTAGGACTGCAGGTCGCCTCTCTACCGATTCTCTCTAGATAGATAGATAGATAGATAGATTGGCCAGCTGATGCTGCCCTTATTGTCAGTTACATTTTCTTGCTTGGTTTAATTCTTTAGCCTTTCTTGTTTAATTGTGGCAGGCACTCCACCTTTCGTATTTAACCAATTCCGACCAAACATGGAAAGAATGACCTAGTTGTGTCACCAAGGTTTTGGTTGATAGGCAACTACTCATTGCCTAGCAGCAGGCGAAAAACATTTTTTATGTACTTTTCACGTTTTGAGCATTAGAAGCATTACTAATGACATAGAAAGCGCTGACTTTTTTAGGCATTATCTTGAGGTCATTCCCTATTGGTAGTGTGCAAATCATTTTCCTCTCTCTCTCCTCTAATTTTCGAGTGGCATCCTTGTGAAGATTGGCCTCAGAGTTCCTAGCAACCAGTACTGGTTTTCAAAAGTGCCCCATTTGTTTCCCAGCAGCTGAATGGAATTGAATGAAACTTTGCATGCTTATGGACACTAAATAATACTACAACTTTCTATTGTACACCGATGTACTACATTGACCAGGTAAGGGGTCAAAGATTATCAAATGTGAAAATGGTGAAAAGAGCTAAAATCATGACTTTGCTCATGCAAAATGCTCAGGCTCCGAAGATTATTAATCCAGGGTCATAACTCTTGGGTTGAATGTTGCACTGGAGTTCCTCCATAAAAAAATGACATTTAGTGTCAAAACTCACTTCCAGTCGCTGGCAGCACTGCCTAGAAATTGTAACTTTGGTGGCGCCATATCACGAATTTCAAGTTCTCCAGCCTCACAGTGAGTGGATGGAATCGAATGAAACTTTGCATGCTTATAGATGTTAATGAGTACTACAAGTATGCTATGTATATACATGACCTATATCCACCAGGTCAGGGGTCAAAGGCCATCAAGTGCAGAAAATCTGAAAAGTGCTAAATTGCGACCTTGCTTGCCCGAAATGCTAAGGCTCCAAAGATTATTAAGCTGGACCATGATTCTTGGGTGGGTTGCTGTCATTTGAAACTCCCATAAAAGAAAGATTTTTTCATACCGAAACTCACTTCAGGTCGTTGATAAAGCTTGGTTTACTTAGAAATGGCCATTATAGCCTACCTACTTGCGTGTGTACATATATATATATATATATATATATATATATATATATATATATATATATATATATATATATATATATATAGATAGATAGATAGATAGATAGATATTGATAGATAGGTAGATAGATAGATAGATAGATATAGATATAGATATACAGTATATATATATATATATATATATATATATATATATATATATATATATATATATATATATATATATATATATATACAAAGTTACATATATACGATTAGTAACATCACTTAAGTCCTAGCAGCTCTTGCAATGCATCTCTTTTCAGTGTGTCTTAAATTTAAAATCTCTCTCTCTCTCTCTCTCTCTCTCTCTCCCCGGATTTTTTTAGTGTACGAGGGGTCACTGCTTCGGGAAGTAACTTGTGTACTAGTCTCACGTGGGAAGAAACCTTGTCTCAGTGGAGTGAACGGAGCAGGGGCCTAATTGACCGCTGCCTACCTTAAAGGTGCCAGGCAAGGCTGCCACACCACCCCTGAAGATCCCCACTGTGCACTGTGCAATTTCCATGCTGAGTCTACAGACGCCCCATTAACTCAACGTACCCGTGCATAATGTCATGCCGTATTTATTTATTTAATTGATAATTAAATTACTCTATTACTTTCTCTTGCAGGTTATTCAAACATATATACAGTATCATAGCATGTAACTTTTCCTTTTCAGTTTTTCATACGAAACTTCCATATCAGTTTTTCCATGCTGCATGGTGGTCGTTCTCGCTTTTTCCTGGAGGATTTGGAGGCAGAGGGAACGTTCTTGCTTTACTTTCCTTATTCTTTAGGATATAGAATTAGATCTAGTCATAGTCTACTCTGTAACAAACAGCCTCGAAAGGACCATGAGGTCTGTTGCTGTCTGCCTTCCTTAGAATTTCTTTGTATTCTTCCTGTTTCTACTTCTCTTTCTCCATTGGCTTCTCTTGCTCTTCCTCTTTTTCTTCCTCTTATTCATGTTTTTCTTTCCTTCCATCATCCTCTTCCGACTCCTTATTTTTCTTCTTAAACCACTGCAGCAGGAGCAGCAGAGAGAGAGAGAGAGAGAGGAATATGTCGGACAGGGCAGTGAGTATTTATGGCGACAGGAAGAGCCAGACACAGAATTCCACTTTGGTAGAAAAAACGAACACATACCTGGAGGACTTTGGAGTTTTGTTTCTCGTTTGTCTTTAAAATTTTTTATTCGGCATCCCATCACCTCTGCTTTGTAATTGGGATGGAGTTCTCGTGGTATCAGTATAAATCCAATCATTACTATAACGCTTTAGTTATTACCAACGCTAACGGATTTGGAGGATGTTATGTATTCGTCCCTATTTTTTTTTTTTTTTTTTTTTTTTGTCCATAAGATGTGTAAAAAATTTATTGAAGAATTTCATTGAAGTTATGCTAATATGTGAGTCATGAGGCCAAGTAGGAATGGAGTAAATTTTGGTGGTGATGTGAGTTCGAGTACCACTTCAGGACTGGTTTCTGTTTGTTTTTCCACAAAATATCTTAAAAGTTACTTATAGATGTCAGTGAGTTTTGGAGGGTATATTGTTCATGGGGCAAGAAATAATTGATATAATATTGTTGATCTGATTTGTGCACACTCTGTTTCGTTCCTGTTACCACTAAACAAATTTAATCCTTTTCTGAAAGCAGTCCCCCCCATCTCTCTCTCTCTCTCTCTCTCTCTCTCTCTCTCTCTCGCCACTTCAATGTTATTAATAAAGAGAAGGAAGCATGAAGGGAATTAAGTTACGCTGAAATGATGATGGTGATAATGACGATGATAATGGTTGGCTTACTCAACATTTAAGTGAAAGTGATGTCGATAATTGTGAAAATGGGAAGCGATGGTGATCAAAGTAAAGATGCAAACTGAACTTTAGGAGAGGACGATGAGAAGATAATGGGAGAGTAATGGTGATAAGAGGGAGGAGGATAGCAGAGATAATGAGAGCGACTATGGCGGATAGGAAGAGCGGAGAGAAAAGTGAGCTGTCTCTTCTCCACTCTTCCCTCATCGTTTTCTTCCCTTTCCCTTTCTCCCCTGTTATCCAGCACGCTATGCCTCTTCTTCCATGCCTCCTTTTCCCTGCTCGCCTTTCCCCATCCCCTGTTATAGTTCGATATATCTATAGAGCCACTAAAAATGCAAACAAACGTATTGTAACACTGGACTCTCAGAAGTTAGTGTTTTTAGACGTGTTTAGGTGATGTTTAAATGCAGCTTGAGGCTGCCACCTTACTTGTTGGTCTTTAAGGTGGCTCATGCTGTTTTTAGGTTGTCATGGCGGTAACTTCGATACGTTAGGCTTCCCCGTAATTCTCGTAGTGATTACCAGCTTCACATTCTTATACCGAGTAATTCTTGGCAAGTTCTATCTATCTATTGCCAGACGCCTTAATCCCCTCAGGGGTGGCCACAAACAAATCGCCTCCACGTCACCTTGTTCCTCGCCATTTCACTGCCCTGCTCCCAACTCACACCCCCCTCTCTCATATACCTCTCCACTCCATCCCTTCATCTCATCCTCGGCCTCCCCCTCCATCTCCTCCCCTCCATCTCACTCACATACACTCTCCTCGTCAGTCTCTCACCCTCCATCCTCTCCACATGGCCAAACCACCTCAGTGTGTTCCTCCTAACGCTTCATTTCACATCCACTTCCACAACACAACGATCCTTCACGTTCTCATTTGTCTGTTTGTCTCTCCATGTGACTCCACATGCTCCTCTTAAATAACTCATTTCCACTGCTCTCTCTCTTGACTTGTGTCCCTCCAACAATGTCCAAGCTTCACTTCATACGTTAGAGTTGGTATCACAATACTGTCATGTAGTAACTTTTTCACTTCCATGCTCACTTCCCTGTTTTTTATCACTGCTTTCAAGGAACCAGCAACCTTTCTCCCTTGTTGTACCCTTTCAAGCACTTCACCCTCCAAACTTCCATCCTTACTCATCATACTCCCCAAGTACTTAAACATACTCACATTTTCCATTTCCTCACCATCCAACCTTACTGTACATTCACTGACTTCACCTCTCTCAAAGACCAACATTTTTCTCTTCCCTACATTCACCTTTAGATTTCGTTTCTTACACACTCTCCCAGTCTTATCCACCAAGCCTTGCAGCTCCCCTTCGTCTTCACTTAACAACACAGTATCATTTTGTAAACAACAGTACAGGGAGTTTTCAAACACGGCCCTCTGTCACTTGGGCCACTCCAGCATCCACTGCCCTACTTGTATCTCTATTATTACCCCATCCACGTGTAATACCAGGAATTTTATCCCACCGGTTGACTCCAGTGTAACGGTACGAATTTTTTACTATCCCCACCGTTATTGTTCATCCAGTGTAATGTTAGATATTTATATTCTTACCTGTTGTTGGCACTGATCAACTCATCCATGGATAATACAGGTGGTACTCGACTTACAGTAGTACAGTAGATGGTAAATATTTAAGAAAAAAAAAAAAAAAATTGTGGTAGCGTTTGTAATTTTTGGCCGAGCTTAGATTTAATCAGTACCACAGGTGGTCGTCGTTCCCTCAGCGAAGGAATCTTGAAATGGAAGGGGAGTGAATTAGGCTTGGGGACTTAATTCCCTTGATTAGGTACACTAAGAAAATAAGAAAAGATATATACTTTACTTTTAATAATTTTATGCTAATTTCCACAAAACATTTTTAATTACATGACCCTTTTTAGTATGAGAGAAGATTGTACATGTTACCAGGGTTTTGGATGATCATTCCTCCAACATTATTACCAGGCGAAAACAATTTGATACATACAAGCGATGTATGGAATTGTTGTACCATACTTTCTTTTTGTCAGTTATTCTTGGGCTCGACAATAGCCTCAAGTCAGGGACCTTTTTACGAGCATGGGTTATCTGTTCGGGCTGGCATAGCCTCGAACCAATAAGAATGATTACTCGTGTTCATTTTCATCCATATAATATACTCTCATCAGGTAATTCTCTAGAATCCAATATCAGTTCAGTACTATTTACAGTTCATAAGCATCATTGCTATATAATCACTAAAAATGCATAATCACTCGGGCTTGTTTAGCCTCGAGGAATAATTCAGAAAAAAAACATAATCACTAAGAATTCGTAATCACTCGGGCTTGTTTAGCCTCGAGGTACTATTCAAACATTGTATAATCACTCAGAATACATAATCACTCGGGCTTATTTAGCCTCGAGGTTCATTTCAAAATTACATCATTGCTCACAGTCACTAAGTTCCCTTCCACGCTCCTAACTTCCTAACCTTAGTTACAAGAAAGAAATCGGTTAATGGTTTTGAATTTCGCTCTTCCGTTACCAGATTACATCACTTTCAAATTTCTATTTCTTATTTACAAAATAAAATTCACTTGATAGATCAATAATACTATTACAATTACATTTGGTTTATATAATAATTCATGGATAGTGTAATGTGTGTATGCTCAGGTCTTTGGACAATACTATGGGAAAGCCTCATGTTCACACTGACGTCGCCGGTGTCTGGGGACTGAACAAACGTCCATTATATACGACGTCTGGGTCTCGAGTCACTACGTTAAACTTTCAACAATATCACTTCATATAGTCCATGACAAGTAAGGATTAAACAAAGAAAAAGAGGGGGAGGAAGGAGAAATGTGGACGGCTCACCTGAACGAACGTCCATTATATATGACGTCTGGACCTTGAGTGGGCTCCTTGGGTATGCCAGCGACGCCACTGCTAGGTCAAATGAGGTGGTGTTCCTGAAATATGGTGGGTTTTAATTCTCTCCACAATTTATCCAGCAGCGCACCCATGATGCCAGGACCCTTGACTGAATTGGGGAAAATTTGGGATCCATTCCTTACTCAATTTAGACACTGATTCTATCACCATCTCACCCTGAATTCTAGGGCAGCTCATGCCATCCAGTGACGGCCAAGACAAACGGGACCCCTAAATCCTCACAAATGACATCATGTAGGCCTTTTGGACTGTTAATCTTACAAATTTGAGTTCTAGCAGCTTCATTAGTAAACATTTCACAACTAGGATACGGAAAGAATTGTATATTCATCATTATTCTGTTTAAGATTTAAACTCGGCGCCCAACAACGACGCACAAAGGAAGAGGAAAAGCTGCGCGCATCTGTTATTCATTACTCAACCAGACGGGGAATTCCCATAGCTCAACATCCACAATTAGATCACCCAATGCATAGATACAGAGATACATACATATAAAAATAGTTAACCCTACATTAATCATTAACATATGAATTACTACTTAAGATAGGAACTTATAAACTAATATTCAGGTTACACCCTATCTAACTTAAAAATTACAGTATCTCTAAACATATACATGAATATCAAATGTGTGGCACTACACGGCTCCCACGTTCGGAAAACAAATTTTACCCAAGTCAATTTTCTATGACATGTGCATGGATGGAATGTTGTTACTCTTATAACTGCTATGAACACTTTGAATTGGAATGCCTTTCCCCACAATCGGTGGCACCTGTCGGTCCACATTAATCACTTGATGCGTACCTCGGAAGGTCGCTTACTCACTACATTAGGAGGTATGATCACTCCTTACTCGAGATGTTATGAGGGAATTTATGCCCCAGTCAGCCTCAGGTTTTGGAGGATAGCTTGTCACTCACCTGAGCTCGACAGGGTCTCTCGAGAGTGAGATCACCATGGGAAGCGCTTCCTTACACTCTTCCATTTGCAATCACATTCACTCTGTCCTTTCGTTTCCAGCTTTCCGTCCGCAAGAGGTGAGCGCTCATTCTGTCCTAAAGACTCCACTACCTCACAAACCGTGCTAACTGTAAGGTGAGGGGATTAATTACTCCCCTCGGAGTAAGGCACTTCCAGGTTCCAACAGGAACTCTTCTCTCTTTTCCTTTTTTACACCCTCTCCTCAGGGATGAGTCCACCCGGAACATAACTTTAAACAGTTATGTTTCACAACATTCGTCACATGCACTTGTCTACTTTTCTAACTAACACTCCTCTATGAGCCTCCGAGGGGCATTCCTCACTCGCGGTGGTAATCGCTCATCTTCAGGCTCCAGGGCGAGCTCCTGTTGCAACGGTTCTAAGAGCCATTCCTCGGTACCATAATATGGTTTTACCTTTTCAGCAGCTCTTTGTATTTTTTTTCCATTAAATACATTTTCAATGATATAAACACTTACATCTAGCAGCACTTCAAGCACCTTATACGGGCTGTCCCATTTGGCATTCAGTTTTCTACAGGTACCCGGCTGTATGGTCTCTTTTTTCGCCCACACCAAGCTATTGACTTCAACCTTCTGGGCTCTCCTCCGCCTGTTGGCCACCTCCCGGTATCGCCTAGTCATCCTTTGGTTTGTACCCTCTATGAGTGTGTGTGCTATCGCCAGGTCGTCCTCCTCTGCATCCACGGAAGGCAATAAGGTGCCAATGAGGCAAGGGGGATGGCGTGAGAAGAAGGCATAATAAGGCTGTTGTCCTGTGCTCGAGTGCACCACTTGATTTATGACGGTTTGACACGATTGGAGCAGCTGAGGCCAACGCAAGGGGTGTCCGTTGCAGAGAGATGCTAGGATGCTTTTCATAGTCCGATGCATCCTTTCAGTGGTGGAATTTCCCTGGGGATGATAAGGGGTGACGTAGAACAAGTCCACCTGGTTCCTTCGGCAGAACTTCTTGAACTCTCCACTCTTGAACTCTCCATCGTTGTCCAGCACGATACCTCGTGGCGTCCCAAAGTCGGTAAAGTATTGCCCAAGACAGTGTATGATGTGTTGTGTATGTTTATCCTTGAGGGGATAATATTTCACAAACCTACTATAATGATCTATCACAGTAAGGACATAGCGGTAACCCTGAGATCCAGCAACCATGTCAGTCAAGTCAATCCCGATACGTTCCAATGGTTTGCTTACAGGCAGGAAACCTTTCCAAGGTTGCTGCAACCCAGTTTCACCTTTGAATCTCTGACAAGTGGGACACTGTTTCACATACTCGCATACATCTACCTTTAGATTTGGCCAATAGAATAGTTCTTCGGCCTTCTTAATGGATTTTTTCTGACCTAGATGTCCTGAGATTTCATGAGTGTGTTTGATAGCTTCTTTAATGATTGACTTAGGAATCACCAAACAATATTGGATGCTACCATCATTTGTTTCACTGGCAAAATATAATAGTTCGTCAATCAAAGTGAACTGGCTCAACATAGCTTTCGGTAGTCTTTTAGCAGGGAGCTTCTCACTACGCAAGTACTTAACTAACTCATCCCACATGGGTTCTTCTCGTTGCTTATCTCTCATCTCGTCTCGACTAAATCCAAGCCAGTTGGTTTCTGACTGGTGGAATATCACTCTGACAGGTCTAGAAACTTGATCGGCGACTACAATATATTTACCGTTGACGTACTGCACGTTGTAGTCATACTCACGCATCTCGAGAATCCATCGGTTCATATGTGGGGATTTGGTCTTTCGCTTAAAAATGCTGGTAAGCGGTTGATGGTCTGTCAAGACAGTAGAGTGGGAACCCCACAAGTAATGGTGAAAGTTGCGGCATGTGAGAACGACTGCCAATGCTTCTTTGTCATTTGCGGAATATTTTCTCTCGCAAGGATTGAGCTTTTTGGAAAGGTAACCAATAGGCAAGTTGGAGTTGTCTGGTTGGATCTGACTCAATACGCCACCAATATGGGTGTTGCTCGTATCGGTGGTTACAATGAATGGTCAAGTCACGTTGGCTCTTACCAATACTGGCGCATTCACTAAGCTCGTCTTCAATTGATCAAACGCGGATTGACACTCATCTGACCATTCAAACGCTACTCTGGATCTGGTTAAGTTAGTAAGGGGAGCTGCTATTTTTGCGAACGAAGGTACATGTTTTCGGTAGAATCCGCACATTCCAAGGAATCTCTGGACTTCTTTTACTTTGGTGGGTCTTTTCATTTTGTTGATAGCCTCTATGTTTTTTGGGTCCAGCGTACTCCCGGCCGCTGAGATTTAATGGCCAAGAAAGGTTACTTCTTTTAACCCAAAGGTACATTTGCTTAAATTTAACTTGGCCCCATTCTGTGTGAGTAAAGTGAATAATTGCTGTAAGCGACTCAACAACATGGGGAAGTCATCAGCCCAAATTATCAAATCGTCCAAATAATTCTTTACCCAACCTTGCTTCAACAATGGAGTAAGAATGTCCTGCATTTGTCGGGAAAATATGGCTGGTGAACATTTTAGTCCGAATGGTAAGCGCCTAAATCTGTAAAGTGTGACTCCATCACTGAATGTGGTTAAATCACGACTTTCCTCGTCCAGCATGATTTGAAAATATGCCTCACGCATATCAAGAGTCACATAGTAATTATGACCTGCGGCCTGCTCGACTAATTCTTCCAGTCTGGGCAGTGGATAGATATCTGTGGCTAGATGTTGATTCACGTGGCAATAATCTAAACACATGCGTTTGCTGCCGTCCGGCTTGTTAACTAATACAATAGGAGATAACCAGGCAGCTGTTGATCTTTCAATAATTTCTCTCTCTTCCATGTCTTGTAACATGTCAGCAATCACCTGTTTAGCTTGTTCAGGGTATCGATAGATCGGTCCACGGCTGGGCTGTGGATCTGCTACTTTAATGTGAACGGGGGGACCGCTGATGGTTCCTAGTTCTCCTTTTTCCAAAATGAAGAGGGGATCATGTTGCAGAATTACGTTAGCTAATTCTTCTTTTTCTTTTTTTTTTTTTTTTATGTGTCCGACTCTGGGCATAGGCTTCACAGCCTGCTATCAAGGCCCAGCAGTCCTCCTACATACCATACACCTCTACATGTCACCACTTCGGCGCTAACACCCACCGTCCATATTGAATACATGCTAGGGCTGTCTCATACAGGACTGGTGTATTGGTATTAGCGGGGGTATTTTTATGACATGTCGGTGGGTCTTCTGGTAGATCAGTAAAGCCTGATTTAATGAAATTCAAATCCTTAAACTGTTCCCTGCCCCAGCCGGGATTCGAACCTGGGTCCATTAGGACTGCAGGCCACCTCTCTACCGATTGAGCCACCGCCTCCCAAAAATGTTGAGCTGAATCTAAGTGTGGCCATGTCTGTTCATCAATTAGCTTTCAGAGTCGTTGAACACGAGTTCTGCTTTCATCAGTTCGATCACTGTTAGGGATCAGGTCATTATGAATTTTGGTAACTGAGTTGACTGTACTTACAGGAGGGTCATCAATGATTTCATATGAGCCTAGAATGGTACCTATTCGAAACAGTTTATCATGTTTGGCTCTATTATTGAAGGGCAAATAGACTAGGCCCTCTGAATTCACCTGTAATATGTAAGGGTGACTATTATGACTGAAACGTGCTTGTGGGTAAAACAGTAAAGTGGTTTTAGGCTCCTCACTCACTGGCACGGCAATGAATTTGGTTTGATATGGGGTGAGTCTCTCTACTGTTACAAGATTAATTTGCTTCAACTGTTGAGGGTTCCTGATGGCTCTGATAGGGGTGGCCTGGACTCGCTCAACTTTTCCTTTCCGCCGCGGAACATAGTTCACGACGTACGGGGCTCCTCCCCACATTAGTGCTCGTTGCGCACCATTCCAGATCAACGGAGATCGTCCAAGGACATCACATCCCAACAACATTTCAGTAGTCAAGTAGGCGTTCGGACCGACTGGACACCACTGTTGATGAACTTTCTCATCTCCCACTCTGATATCTACTTTGACCATACCCAGGATACGGAGTGGCGCTCCTGTGACTCCCTGTAATCTCGGTGGATTTCTCCTCGTATTTATTTCTGTTCCTAACCGCTTCACAGTGGCCTCTTTAAGCAAGGTATATCCACTCCCTGTATCAACTACAGTTTCCACTATCTTATTATTCACGCTAACACTTATCGTGGGCGATGTTATACCTGCGGTTAGTCAAATAGCCTGATGGGGGAACTTTGTTTCAGTGGTGGTCTGCCTCGCATTTGGACTGGTGGGTGAAATCTGTTATTGCTCCGTGTCGCTGCGCTGCGGTTTATGCGCCCTGGGCAATCATTACTGCCTCTATGACATCCCAACCTACGGCATTCAAAACAGTGGCCTGGTGGTGGTTTGGCCCAACATTCTTGCAAAGTGTGTGAGCTCTTCAGACAATGACTACAGTATTTTCGCCTCGGTGTTACAGGAGTAGATTGTTTTTGATTGAGTTGTTCTAAATTTGTTTTCAAATCCCTTAATTGAGCTTTCAATTCAGTCACTTCCTTCTCTGCCTCGGATTGACAGTTATCATGGGATGGTCTTGGTGGATTATCAACTACACTGGTATCTGAGGGATCTTCACTTTTATTGTCTCTATCCGACATTGCATTAACTCTGGTGGTATACCTCTCTTCGTGAAGCTGCCTTTCATTTTCAATCCTGTCAATGAATTTACGGAGTGGATATCCGTCATCAAGGTAACCTTCCAATTTTTCCCTAGACTCGAGCGGAAGACCATACCACAGTTTCTTCTTGATCTGTTTATCTCGCGAGGGAAACTTTTCTTTTGGGAACTTTGTTTCGAGAGCCGCGTGCTTACACGTGAACCTATGTACAAAAGCCTGGGGTGATTCCTCCCAGTCATAGGTCATGTTCTCTAACTCTTGCCAAGCTCGATCTACACTCAGCTCGATGGCAAACTCCTCATTCAAGAATTTTTTAAGCTCGGGCAATGACAGTGCAAAATGCTTCTTTTGATAATTATGAATAAAAGTGGCCAATTCAGAACCCATTCGACTCTTGGCAACCTGGATTCTGGTTGCATTGCTGGTATTAGTTTGTTCCACCGCCTCACAAAACATTTCGAGGCGAGATGTAGCTTCTATCCCTTGCAGCTGATTTAATTCCAAAATTGGGATATCACGTGGTTTTTTGAGAAAGTGATGTGAACTCATAATGTGTGAACAAGGGGTCGAGTGTGAAAGCAGCGTTCTGTTAGTAGCACCGAACTGTTCCTCAGCCTCATCCAATTGAATGGTTACATGATCTCTCCCCACTTGTGACGGACGATCAGCTTCCGGCTGTGTCTGAGCAAACAACTGTCCGTACAGAGACATGGTGACCCTAATTTACTATTCTTACTCACAAAAAGAAAGGAAATTAAATTTTGAAATATTGTCTCTTTGCCTTTCACTTCCCTTCATTTTCTCACCAACGCCACTAATTTGGGAACGATGAATATCCCACCACTATTGCCACCAGTGTAATACCAGGAATTTTATCCCACCAGTTGACTCCAGTGTAATACCAGGAATTTTATCCCACCAGTTGACTCCAGTGTAACGGTACGAATTTTTTACTATCCCCACCGTTATTGTTCATCCAGTGTAATGCTAGATATTTATATTCTAACCTGTTGTTGGCACTGATCAACTCATCCATGGATAATACAGGTGGTACTCGACTTAGTAAAGTAGATGGTAAATATTTAAGAAAAAAAAAATAGAATTGTGGTAGCGTTTGTAATTTTTGGCCAAGCTTAGATTTAATCAGTACCACAGGTGGTTGTCGTTCCCTCAGCGAAGGAATCTTGAATTGGAAGGGGAGTGAATTAGGCTTGGGGACTTAATTCCCTTGATTAGGTACACTAAGAAAATAAGAAAAGATATATACTTTACTTTTAATAATTTTATGCTAATTTCCACAAAACATTTTTAATTACATGACCCTTTTTAGTATGAGAGAAGATTGTACATGTTACCAGGGTTTTGGATGATCATTCCTCCAACATTATTACCAGGCGAAAACAATTTGATACATACAAGCGATGTATGGAATTGTTGTACCATACTTTCTTTTTGTCAGTTATTCTTGGGCTCGACAATAGCCTCAAGTCAGGGACCTTTTTACGAGCATGGGTTATCTGTTCGGGCTGGCATAGCCTCGACCCAATAAGAATGATTACTCGTGTTCATTTTCATCCATATAATATACTCTCATCAGGTAATTCTCTAGAATCCAATATCAGTTCAGTACTATTTACAGTTCATAAGCATCATTGCTATATAATCACTAAAAATGCAAAATCACTCGGGCTTGTTTAGCCTCGAGGAATAATTCAGAAAAAAAACATAATCACTAAGAATTCGTAATCACTCGGGCTTGTTTAGCCTCGAGGTACTATTCAAACATTGTATAATCACTAAGAATACATAATCACTCGGGCTTGTTTACCCTCGAGGTTCATTTCAAAATTACATCATTGCTCACAGTCACTAAATTCCCTTCCACGCTCCTAACTTCCTAACCTTAGTTACAAGAGAGAAAACGGTTAATGATTTTGAATTTCGCTCTTCCGTTACCAGATTACATCACTTTCAAATTTCTATTTCTTATTTACAAAATAAAATTCACTTGATAGATCAATAATACTATTACAATTACATTTGGTTTATATAATAATTCATGGATAGTGTAATGTGTGTATGCTCAAGTCTTTGGACAATACTATGGGAAAGCCTCATGTTCACACTGACGTCGCCGGTGTCTGGGGACTGAACAAACGTCCATTATATACGACGTCTGGGCCTCGAGTCACTACGTTAAACTTTCAACAATATCACTTCATATAGTCCATGACAAGTAAGGATTAAACAAAGAAAAAGAGGGGGAGGAAGGAGAAATGTGGACGGCTCACCTGAACGAACGTCCATTATATATGACGTCTGGACCTCGAGTGGGCTCCTTGGGTATGCCAGCGACGCCACTGCTAAGTCAAATGAGGTGGTGTTCCTGAAATATGGTGGGTTTCAATTCTCTCCACAATCTATCCAGCAGCGCACCCATGACGCCAGGACCCTTGATTGAATTGGGGAATATTTGGGATCCATTCCTTACTCAATTTAGACACTGATTCTATCACCATCTCACCCTGAATTCTAGGGCAGCTCATGCCATCCAGTGACGGCCAAGACAAACGGGACCCCTAAATCCTCACAAATGACATCATTTAGGCCTTTTGGACTGTTAATCTTACATATTTGAGTTCTAGCAGCTTCATTAGTAAACATTTCACAACTAGGATACGGAAAGAATTGTATATTCATCATTATTCTGTTTAAGGTTTAAACTCGGCTCCCAATAACGACGCACAAAGGAAGAGGAAAAGCTGCGCACATCTGTTATTCATTACTCGACCAGACGGGGAATTCCCATAGCTCTACATCCACAATTACATCACCCAATGCATAGATACAGAGATACATACATATAAAAATAGTTAACCCTACATTAATCATTAACATATGAATTACTACTAAAGATAGGAACTTATAAACTAATATTCAGGTTACACCCTATCTAACTTAAAAATTACAGTACTTCTAAACACATACATGAATATCAAATGTGTGGCACTACACACGTACAAATTGAACAACCATGGATACTTGACACATCTCTGTTTCAACCCAACCTTCAATGAGAAAAATTCACTCAGTTCACCATCCACACGCACTGCAGCCTTATCATACATACTCTTCACAACATTCAACAACTTCCCATCTACTCCATATATTCTTAATACTTTCCACAATCCTTGTCTATCCACCCTGTCATATGCTTTCTCCAAATCCATGAAGGCTGCATACGACTTCTTTCCCTCCTCTAGAAACTTTTCCACTAAAGTTCTAAGCATGAATATCTGATCTGCACAATCTCTTCCCATCCTAAAGCCTCCCTGTTCTACTCCAACTAATTCCTCTGTTATTACCCTAACTCTGTCAATAAATATCGTACCATACACTATTCCTATTACACTAAGAAGACAAATGCCCCTATGATTACCACCCACTTCTTTTTCCCCTTTTCCTTTGTTCAAGGGAATAATTATACCTGACTTCTAATCCTCCGGGACTCTTTCTTCTTCCCAGGCCAATCTGCACATCTTCCACATCCATTCTACTACTATCTCTCCCCCATGCTTCAGCATTTCACCACACACTCCATCAATTCCTGGGGCTTTCCCCAATTTGACTTACTACATTGCTTTCACAGCTTCTATCCTACTGATTTCTTCCTGTCTTCTCACCTCCCTCCTTCTCCCAGTCATTCCCCAGTCACTTATGCTCGCATTACTTCCATTCTCTATATTCAGCAATTCCTTAAAAATGTTCTCTCCATCTGTTCACATTTTCTCCTTTCTCCACTAGTAATCTACCATTTTTATCTTTCACTCCCCTACTAACTTCACTGGCACCCTGTCTAACTCTCTTCACCTTTTTCCAGAACATTTTATTACAGTCCCTCCACATTACACTCAAACGCCTTCCAAATTCCATATCCACTCTCTTCTTACTCTCTTTAACTAATCTTTTCACCTCTCTCTTCCTTTCTACATATAACTCTCTCTTCCACCTCTGAACTTCTTCCACGGCCCTATTTCTCATCCATTCGTTGTGTGCTTTCTTCTTTTGTACCACAGCCTGTCTCACCTCTTCATTCCACTATGTTGTTCCTTGTACCCCCTTCCGTCCTCTCTTCACCCCACACACCACATCACATGCTGCATATATTTCTTCTGTGAGTATCTTGCACACATCTTCCAAGTCCCCCATCTCCTCCAATTCATATTTAGCCAATTGTTCCACTATTTCTCTCTCATATTCTGCCTTTTGCTCATCCTCTTGTAACTTTTCCTCTCTCCTTGCAACTACTCCTTCCTCCCGTCCTTCCCTTCTTCTATTTCTCCATCTTACTTGGATCTTGATTGTGGCCACCACCAAGTAGTGGTCAGAAAGTCCACTCCCCCAACCTCTATAAGCTCTTGCATCCTTTACACATCTTCACATCCTTTCATCACACACACACGTAATCAGTCATTGCCTTCCTTTCATTCAGTTCACCACCCACCCATCTCATCACGTGTCATGTATACCTGTGGATAGTTTTGTGCCTGAAGAGGATATTGGCTATCACCAACCCCCTCCCGGTACAAATGTCTACTAACGCAATGCCATTCTCATCTATCGCAGCAGGCACACCCCACTCACCAATTATTCCATCCACTTTCATATTCCCTACTTTACCATTTATATCATCAATCAAAATCTCTTATTCCTTCCATGCACACTTCCACATTTGTCCAGAACTCTTCTCTCACTCTGCTTGCACAATCTTGCATTAATGCATACACGTACACAATCGCCCACATTTGTATTCCAACTATCAATCTTACTCACACAATCCTTGAGCCAACTGATCCATACTCTCTTATGTTTTTCTTCCATCTCTTACTCACAACAATACACATTCCTTCTTTTGCCCTCTCATTCTCACTTACCCCTGCACGTACTGTATACCCCATCCATACTCTCATTCTCTCACACTCTCACCCCTCCATTTAGTTTCAGTTACTCCAAATACATCCACTTCTGCACCCTCAAGCACCGGACAATCTTTCTCTCTTTCACCTCATCATTCGCACCCCTTGCATTCCACGTCACGATCTGTACCATGTCCTTTGTCCGGTCCTTGGTCGTCATCTTTTGGTCAGTCCTGGTCCGAGGCTTCTTGTTCGTTTTTTTAGTTAGCTGTTTTCTGGGGAGGGGCACTAACCCTCCGCCAACCCTTTTAGTCGCCTCATACGACAAGCAGGGATACTGGGGGAGTATTCTTGAAAACCCCCATACCCCCGGGGAGGGGCAAGTTAATCAGCATATTTAAAGAAATGTCAGTAAAACCACTGAAAGTGGATGTCGTTATAAGTAGTGGTAGTTGTTGAGAGAGGAGGTAACTCAGTATGATGTGATGGTGAATGGAGGGAGATCTGATGTAGTGAGGGAGTTTAAGTACCCTGTTGCAGTGGAAAGGGAAGGAAATTAGTTATTGCTTCGAAGGCATTGACACTAAGCTGAGGTCTGTGTGTGGAGGCTGGTAGAGGATGGCATGACGTGCATTATTGGCCACTTTAACGATTGGGTGTGATAACGAAAAGTCAAGACCGAGAGCAGTGAAATCGGGATTATTGAGGGATATGTGCAAAAAGTGGATAGAATAAGAAATAATATGACTTGTAAAAGGTGTGGAGTTAGGAATGCTGGTTGACAATAGGGTTGAACATGGTGTGCTTAGATGGCGTGATCATAGGGAAAGAGTGGATGTAGCATGTGTGTGATTGAGTCTGGAAGTGGGAGGATGAGATGGAGGGAGGCCCAGTTGGCCAAGAAGTAGGTAGATGGGTATGGTTAATGATAGTAGTGTATAAGAAGGTAAGTGTATGGAAGTTGATGGGTCTAGGTAACTGACAGTGGATACACTTGACTTGGACAATCATGTACGAAGGAGCAAATGACGAGGCTTCGGCACCTTTTATAATTTCAACTTGCTGGTTGTTGGGCTGACTCTGACTATTAGGCAATTTATTTTTAGATAAAATTACCAGACAGTAAGTCTATCTATCTATCTATCTATCTATAGCCCGACGCCCTAATCCCGCAAAGGGTGGCAGCAGACAAAACGCCTCTAAGTCGCTCTGTCAACCTCCATTTGACTACCCTCCCCCCAACTCACCCCCCCTCCCTCATATACCTCTCAACTCCATCCCTCCACCTCATCCTCGGTCTACCCCTCCCTCTCCCTCCCTCCACCTCACCTACATACACCCTCTTAGTCAATGTTTCATTCTCATTTCAGACAGTAAGTGCGAATGGTTAAGCCTGTAAGATAGGATTCTTGGCTTGAGTAGTTAGTGAATGAGTGTCTGGTTTATTTCACTGGGAATTTTAATGATAGTTTCTCTCTCAGTAGCGTATTCTCTTTTCTTCCTTTGTGCAACATACGTCACCGCATCCTTAGGTGGGGAGAAAGAGTTCGGGATTACAATGGTGATGTTGATGATTACTAGTTAACTATACATGGTTTCCAGGAAATTTTAACACACAGATATTTAGTGAATTTAAATACTCTGAAGTAGGAAAGAGTCTAGGTTACAGGGTGTCATTGATTTTATTCCGAAACTAAAAGTATGTGAAACCCATCTTTCCAGAATATGTTGCCGTTTCAACCAGGAATGTCAGTTGGATCCAAACATGAAGTAGTATTCATCGTGTAAATACAGCCTCACCAAGCAGGGCCATTGTACTGTGTTTGCCATAATGTTAAAAAATTTCCCTATCCCCATGGAAGGAGAAATAACAGAGGTAAATTAACGTGTAGGAAAAATTCCCCTATCTTATGTAAGCCGAAAGGAAAATGTTAATTTTTTTCTGTTTCTTCTTAATCTTTCGTTCTTTATTTCCACTCTTATTGGCACAGCCTCACGATTTGATTGTGGTGCTTCATATCCAGAGATATCTTTCTGAGATATGCTATGTAGGACTTAAGTTTTCTATGCCAGAGGGTATAAAAAAGACGAACGCGGACCCAACAGATGCAAGAGCCACCATCACAAAACAGACACGTGCTGTGTTCTGCTGTGAACGCCGTTACTCCATGGAGCGAGTTTGATTCCATCAAAACCCTCTAGCCTGTTTGTTATCGCCCACCTTTACAAGGCGGAGCGATACTGTTTTTGCCCGCCTCTCTCTCCCTCTCTCTCTCTCTCTCTCTCTGTGATTGTGTGTGTGTGTGTGTGTGTGTGTGTGTGTGTGTGTGTTCCCATTATATCTCGTGAACGGCTTGTGTGCGTGTGTGTGTGTGTGTGTGTGTGTGTGTGTGTGTGTGTGTGTGTGTGTGTGTGTGTGTGTGTTCTCATTATATCTGGTGAACGGCTTGAGCTATCAACATGAAACCTTCAGAGTATCATGACAGCCAAAATCTTGGCCGAGTTAAAAATATGAGCGCTCAGGGTCAAGGTCAGGGTCACTAAAATGGCTGCCAAAAGCCAACTAATTTTCGTCAACTGCCTTTAGCACCATAATATCTCATGATTGGCTTGACCTGTCAACATGAAGCCTTCAGGGTATAAAGATATGTCCAAAATCTTGGACTTGACCAACAGCATATGATTCAGCTCCCAAATGCTTTTCTTTCAGTTTGTTATGCCTTACATATGAGTTACAAGCAAAAGCATCCGCCAGTAGATACATCTGTGAAGCATACTTTTGTAAATGTCATGTATTTAATTGCAAATGTTGCCTCCGTGGTTGCCAGTTCCACTACATTTACTGATATTAATAGAGAATGAGAGAGAGAGAGAGAGATGTTTAGAGGAAATGCATACTCTGATTCACCAAGCACCATCCATTGTTTGCATTGTTTTATGGAAGGTTAGGGGTAGAATGAGGAAGTAGTTTTCAGACAATTCTATACATTGAAATACGTTTGTGATACTGTTCTACAACAAATGACTGTACTGGTGTATTACCAAGCAGGGTGGCAGTGCGATAAAACAGTTAGTTTCCTTCAGTACAGTAACAGATTCAATTTCTTCAATTATCTAGATAGTCAACTCTCAGTGTTGATGGCATCGGTTAAAATAATTTCAACTCTGTACCGTCACTCAACTTTTAATCTATAAAGATGTTTCCTAATTTTTCTCTATCATTGTTTGTCTTGACCTGCGCCATGTGTTATACTACTTCTTGCTGCCTCACTGTAATGTTCTTGTCTTTAATATGCTTTATAAATACTTTTATTTCCGTCCATGTTATCGATTGGTTTTATTTATATATTTCCAGATAAATCTTAGCTCATATTTGGGTATAATCACAATGGCTGGACACATTAAAATAAACTGTAAACCAGTTTCTCTTATAGCTTTCATTGTACAGTATATGAGTATGTCATTACTCATATTATTCATGTGTTGTTTAAAAATGTTGTCTAATGCAATATAGTTACCTTTGCTTCAGGTAAAGGTTGTAGAGTACCTGGTCTGTTTATGTAAATACTGACGTAATCCAGTCCACAGCTTTTGCTGTATTCAAAGATTGTTAACCTGTCCCACGCCAGTGCCATTTTAAAACGGTCTGACCTAATTCCACGGACAGTGCTAGTGCCCTTTTAAAATGGTCTCTATTTCACAAATTCAGTGTGACCGCAATTTTCAAGCTAGGCACGCAAAAGTTGGTGTGCCTGTAAGGCAACCCTTCCTCTATCTGCAACCAGGTGGCCAGGCCCATACACCCACATGCTTCTGCCTCACGCTTGCTCTGCCTCACTCTGCTTGTGTCTGTCATACAGTGCAGTGATGTCTCGCCGCGGTCTCTCTGACGAGGAGATTCTGGACCTCCTGAGGGTCCCCCACACTAGGGAACATGATTTAGAGGATGATGACATGCAGGATAAGGACTGCATCCAGCCTGAGGAGGAAAGTGGTAGTGATGACGGAATTCCCTTACCTAGAAAATCCAGGTATGTGGGCTACACTAGGGCAACACTTGGTAGGAGGCCACCTGCACTTCGTCGTCTTGCACATCACGCTGATGTGAAGGAAAGGGAGGAGGAAGGTAGTCCTGCAGTTGAGTGGTGGTTGGGGAAGCCAAGGATTTCACCATGTGGGGAGGAAAGTGTGAGGGGGAAGCGTGGAAGATTTGGGAAAGTTCCATTGTTGGGGGAGAGTGACTCATCTCGCCCTCGCTCTCCCTTGCCGCCATGTGACCCAGCTCAGCCCAGCACCTCAGAACAAAATCTTCCCGTTTTCCCCACACCCAGCACCTCACATGAAACTCTTGCCCCATTCCCCACACTTCCCCATGCTTCCCCACAGCCCGAGGAAAACGGAGGCGATGATGATGAGGAGGAAACGATGTTGGAGTGGGAGGACAGTAGTGACTTTATACCCCACATTCACCCGTTCACCCACGAAAATGAGGCTAGGTGTAGTGTCCCTGAACTTCACCATACCTCCAGTAGGCTTGACTTTTTCAGGAACTACTTTCCTGTGGAGTTTGTTTTACAGATGGTGTCCCTTACCAATGCCTTTGCTGCATTTGAACGTGGGGGAACAACACAGACACCACACAGCTGATTATTTGAACCTGACGTGACCCTGGGTGAAATGTATGTGTTCCTAGCACTTGTGCTTTTGATGAGGATATTGAAAAAACATCAGCTTCCCTCGTACTGGACTGTGGATCCAGTAATGATGACACCATTTTTTGGCAAGGTGATGGGAGGGAATGAGTTTTCAGTACATCTGAGCTGCCTTCATTTTTTTGACACCCTTGACCCTGCTAACGCAAACAACACGGACAGGATGAGGAGGATATGTCGTTTTTGGTCACCAAGAGAAATTCCATACCTCCTTCTCTCAATACCAAGACCTCGTCATAGATGAGAGTCTCGTGCTATGGAGGGGTAATAACGCTTTTTGTCAGTATATTCCCAGCAAAAAACACAGGTTTGGCTTCAAAATCTTCGTGATGTGTGACTGTAAGATTGGGTATATGCAGGACATAGTCCTGTACACAGGTGTTCAGACAGACATCACAGAAAATAGACGCTTGGGACTCTCAGGGGCTGTGGTAAAAACAATGATCGAGGAATACCTTTATCGTGGGCATGTCCTATACCTCAATAATTGGTAAACAAGCTCCTTCTTGCCAGGTACCTTCATCTGCAGGAAACTGGTCTGTGTGGCACCGTAAAGAAGAATCTTCGGCACATGATGAAGGTAAGGAGGAAGCTTCAGAAAATCAAGGTTGTTTTTTACAAATCATACAATATCCTCGCAACAGCATGGCACCACAACCGCAAAGTATTCCTCCTCTCATCTGTTCACCAGCCCCTTTGTACAGTGCACAGACAGTGTAGATTACAGGGCTGAAGGGCGGTGCCACGTCTGGAAACCAGAACCTGTCTTGGCATACAATGTGAAGATGTGACAGGTGGATCAATCGGACGCCATGATTTCCAGCGTTGACTGTACCAGGCCCATGATGAAGTGGTATCAGAAATTATTTTTCCACCTCCTCAGCATCACCGTCCTCAATGCTCACTATCTCCACGCACATACCACTGGCATCCAGGAGACCTTTGAGGGCTATTTTTGCGAGCTGGTGCGGGAGATAGTGGAGGAATATGAGGAAGATAGGAGTGCTGCTCGCCACCACCAAACCACCGACAGACCTCTCCACCTCGCATTTAGACACTTCCCCAAAATCGTCCCTCCAAGTGCAACACATCAGAATCCCCAGCGGCGTCACTTGCGTGCAAACAGTACTGTAAGGCCACGTACTCAGCGGAAGGACTCAAGGTATATGTGTGCAGAGTGTGATGTAGGACTGTGCGTATACCCATGATTCGAGGAGTATCACACTCTCGCTAACTATTGAGAAACAATAGTGTGGTAATGACGAGTGATAAAAAGACGCTCAAAAAGTGTTGTAAACACGAAAAAGACGCTCCAAAAGTGTTATAAATACTGCATACAGTAATGACATGTTGTAAATATTCTCTCATAAGTGTAAAGACTGAAAGTTGTAGAGTAAAGTTTTACGTATGTTCTCGTAAGTGCTAGACAATGTATTCACAGTGAGATGCTCAAAAATACTCTTGTAATGTCAATGTATCCTGAAGGCATGTTGTAAAAAATTTACTTTAAGTGAAAGGGCTATACATTGTGAAGTCAAGTTATGCATATTTTCTCGTAACTGTAAGACAATGCATTCACAGTGATACATATAGTGTTGCATGAGTAAGTGACTTTTTTCCCCAAAAAAACACGATTTCTTTATGAAATAATTAGATTTTTTTTTTTTTTGGTGGGTGTGAGGTGGACAGAAAAGTGTTAAGACCACTCCTATACTTTCCCTGAGTCACGTTGGCAAGAATACCTGGGTTTACCTTGCATAGAAAACGGGTTTTCTCTCACCGCCGCTGGGGATTCCTCGCTTGCTCACACCTGCGGACAGCTGGAGGGACTACGAAAAATGCACTTCCAGCCTCCGGTGAGCTTTTTTTACGGTCATATTCGTTTTTTTTTTTTTCACATCAAAATCTGTCATTTTAGCCTAAAAAAAAATAATAAAAAATTGCTTGCACAGGGGTGACAGCTAGAAGTGGCTGGCATGAGGCGGGTTAAACTGTTTTATCTTGCTCACATTCATTGCCTTATTTGAAACTGTTAATCCTCTTACCTACAAAATTTGGTGTAATTTCTAAATAAGGGCAATCTCGGGGTAATCTTTATAATTTATCCATTCATAATAACTTGTCTCAGGTTTGATGAAGCGTTGCAGCAAGGAACGAACATTGCAGGGAGGTTAAGGACAGAGACAAAAAATATAAATGGAAAAGCTGGATTAACGAAAAATAATGTATGGTTGTATATTTCTTACAACACTAACAAACAGAAGTGAGGTGTAGACTTTGTATGGGTGACATAAATCACGAACGAGAACTGTTGCAACAAGTTAGCCAATAAATGTTTGTGGAATGACGTGAAGGTATAGATGGACAAATTAAAGGATTCATTGGAAATTTGGTGTGGAAGTTGATGTTGCCGTAAAAATATAATCAAACACAGGGTACAATCAGTCATGTGTTGTGAGAAATTGACTGGAGGAATAAATGAGACTGATATCGTTTGAAGCTGAGAAAGGAACACAACATGGAGTAAAAACAAGTTGCAAGTTAGAGTGATGTCTCACGGGAGTAGGGATACAAGCACCTCAGTTCCTATCAATCCCCCACTCTCTTCCACTCTTCTGTCCGCTACCCCTATGTCACGAATTTGGGCGAGTGTATTTATACAAATTCTTGACATAATACTTTGGTGAGAAAACCACAAACTCTAGTGGAATTCCCAATGGGTATCACTCAGTCCAACCCTCCTCTCATTCACTTCGTTAGGGATGGTTTGCAGAACAATTGTCACTGTATCATAAGTGACCACTCTTATGCATGACATTAGTGCTTTCACTGAGTGATTTATTGTGAGTGTATATCATTCGCCCTCCCTCCATTGACCATTGAAGTTAGGCCACGCCTACTTCCGGCAAGCACGGCCAGCTCTTGGCTCCCTTCCCCATTTGAACTTAGTCAGCTTTGAGTAGCCCCGAGGATAGGACCGTTTGTGCCCAGCATAGAGCAGTGCCTCCGTTGTACAGCTAATTCCTGAATCTCCACCTAGACGGTGAACTGGGGAAGCGGGCTTGCAGCAAATAGCAGCATTTGGTGTTCATCACGCAGACACCCAGTCTTTCGTTCGGCTCCATCCCTCCGCTGACCAGAATTTCTGTTCGTTTTTCTAGGCTTAAGTTTGATTAGCTTTTGAATGAGCGAGTGAGTGTATTTCCTGTTATTTGAATTTATGAGTCCCTTGTTGGCCGTGAATTCCCTTTTTGAATTCATTTTTGAGATTCATATAACGTAAATTTATTTACTGTAATCAATAAATTTACAGTTCTTTTCTTTGAGCATAATATAGTTAGAATCATGTTTTATTTCTCCACATTAAGCTTACTTTAGTTACCGCTCCTAGTTTGCACAAACTCTTTACATTATCCATAACTGGTACTTAGGCCAGTTCTTTTGTATTAAACCTAAATCCGTTGTGCCAGCCAGGAGTTAAGCACTGGCAAGAACCTGTCTATTATTATTAGCATTAATTATTGATTGTCAGGGGTGGAGTCACTTTCTCAAGAGGCTAACAGTACTAACAAACAGCATCCATGAGTAATTAGTCCCTGCTGTGTACTGTTGAGAAAGTTTTTAAGTTCTCGTCCTTAGAGAATCGGCGAAGTAAGCTGACATAAAGCAAAACTTACTACTTGATTTTCACAAGTCAGTTCCTTGTCTCTATATTCAAGTAACATTTAGCATTTATTTATAAATTCACATCCCCCTGTGACATCTGGCAACCTTATTCCAGGATATTAACTCCTAGCTCTAAAGTTATTAATGAAATAATACTCACTCACTCACACCTAGGTATTTGTTATCATTAAAGATTATAGGCACCATCTTACTGGTAGTTATTGATTCATCTCTATTAAATTTATGCAATAGTTTTCCAAGTCAGTTGCATTTTTTTCTTCTTATTTTCTTTATCAGTTTAACTAGATAAAACTGGTCACCACCAGCCGGTGCCTATATTCTTTTCTTTTGATTATTAGTATTTCTCTGTGGAACAGCAGTCAGTACTCAGCCTTTAGTCTACTCAGCCTGAACTAAATTAGCATCATGGCTACTAATATATATGTACAGGAAACCAAAGATATGGGGCTTACCGATCCCAAACAATTTAAAGTTAGTTACAAGCAGCAGTGTGAGAATGATGCCCATGGAAAGCATAGAATTCAGTGCGAGGAACGTGAGAGAGAATGTGAACACGAGCGAGAACAACGTGAACACGAGCGAGAACAATGCGAGAGAGAATGTGAATACGAGTGAGAACAACGAGAGAGAGAATGAGAACACGAACGTGCCGAGCACAAGGCACGTGAGAAACATGAACTTGAGATAATGAAGCTCAAGCAAGACTCCTTGGCTTCAGGCACATCTGGTGAAGCCAACCCGAGCTCCACAAGTGCTCTTCCTGCACATGTTCTGGAAACCCCACGCCTCAAGCTTCCTTCGCACAAGGAAGGCAGGCAATTTGAGCCTTTCATAGCTTGTTTTGAAGACATGGTGCAGCTGTACCAGCTGGATGAGGCAGCTAAGTGGCTCCAGTTTCTTAGCTTGTTTGAGGGCCCTGCCCTCGATGTTCTCCACAGAATTTGTGGAGACAATCTCACATATGAGATGATGAAGGCCTCACTCATCAAAGCGTACAGTCTCACACTTGACGATGCCAGGAGTCAGTTTATGTGGGCGCATCTACAAGAAAAGGAGACTGCTGTTCAGTTCCTCGATCGGCTTACTGCTTACTTAGATGAGTGGATGGAGAAAGATGAAACCCCTCCCATGCAAGATGGGATAATTGACCTTACGCTGCGCACGCAGCTAGAAAAGTCATGGTCTACTGAGCTAATGGCTCAGCTTAAAATCTGCCAGGTATGGGATGCCAGCCAAATGGTGGAGAAGGCTGATGCATTCTTCACTGTGTACGGGTATCAAACTCGGAAGCAACACACCTGGAACAGGAAAGCTGACAAATCTGGGAAACAATCTCAGACTGCACCCCAACGTCAAGGCCGTTCTCAGAATAAAGGCCAAGGTCCAAACAAACCGCAGAAGAAGGACCAGGGGCAAAATACCCAGAAACCTGCTTGGAAGCAGTACAACAAGTACTCTAACCAGCAGCAGTGTCAGCCACTTGATCGACAGTTGGGACAATACTTTTCAGCACCAGCCCCAGTGTATCGGAGGCAGGAGGAAAACGCAGCCTTAATTGCTCAACAGCAGTACGGTGGTGTCGTCCCTAGCAGCACAGGTACTTCCCCACAGTTCATTAGTCCCCTAGCAACAGTGAACCCTCCTCCACAGGTGGTCAACGCTCCATCTCCCCAAACAGTGAGTATGACCCCTCACGTATCTAATTCTCAGGGCACCATGCTTGCCACATTGTTCATTCAGCAGCCTTATCAATGGCTGGATGCTTCTTCCACAGGCCCTCCCACAGGTAACAATGCCATCCTTGTTCAGCCAGGGTTTGTGGGAGGCATTCCTGTAAAGGTCCTGAGAGACACTGGTTCCTCAGGTTGCTCTGTCAGGCAGAGTCTAGTTCGGCCTGAGGAGTACACAGGTCAACAGATCCAAGCTCTGCTTATTGATGGATCAGTGAGATTGTTCCCTGAAGCATGTATCCAGGTGGCATCTCCATTTTACACTAGTACAACACTTGCAGTTGACATGCCAGAACCACTGTTTGACCTTATCATAGGCAACATATCGGGTGCCAAGTATAGTTGCACTATACATGACGCTACTCAGACTTCGGCTGCAGTAACACGAGCCATGGCCAAGGCTCCAAACTGTGTCACCCCGGTGACCATTGCAATGCCGCAAGATCTGATTTGTAGCCAAGATGTTGTCCAAGAATAACACTCTGACCTGACACTTGCTGCCGTGCCGAAGAAACAAAAGGGTAGAGTGATTAAGTAATTATGGGGTGGACAAGCCATGTTCCTTCGTAAGCGAGGACGGCTGTACCATGAGTCACAAACACCCCAGGGTGAGGTTCAACTGAGTTCATTGTTCCCGCGAAGTATCGCCAAGCAGTGTTAGAATGGGGTCATTGTTCAGCCTCAGGAGATCACATGGGCAGAAGGAAAACCCAGGGCCGTATCCGTGCTGACTTATTCTGGCCAGGAATGGGACAAGAAATAGATAGCTTTGTGAGTTCCTGCAATGTGTGTCAACGTACCACCAATCAGGGACATATCCTTCCTGTGCCATTTGAATCCACACCCATAATCTCTGAGTCAGTTGAAAGAGAGGGCAGTGGTGATGTGGGTGCAGACCTGACATCTCGCCCGTTGGCCCCACAGGACACATTATGTCCAGGGCTTGTACATACACATGTACTGTAGGTTAAGAGGAAAGCTCGAGACCCCTGTAGGGACAATCCGAGGCAGTGTCTGAATTACTTTGTGGAGAGTCGCGAGCTGTGGGCCTCTCTGAGGATTCCCGGAGAATGCACATTGTTCACATGAGCATTCACACTTTGTCGAATGTTAAAATGTGATCTGCCCGAGATTGCGTAGGGATTCTCAGCTTGCCAATATTAATAGTAAGTGTAGAGTTAGGTTTAACCAGTAAACTACAAGGGTCTATTGAGATTCTGTCCTGGGACCACATTTCCTGGTTAATAATAATGTAGGTTTAACCAGTAAACTATAAGGATCCTTTGAGATTCTGTCCTGGGACCACATTTCTTGGTTAATAATAATGTAGGTTTAACCAGTAAACTACAAGGATCCTTTGAGATTCTGTCCTGGGACTACATTCCCTGGTTAACCCCTACACCGCAGGGATGTTTTCGCCAACCGTTGCGCATCCCGCTGGGATATTCACGCTCCAACTGACTTTTTAAAAATATTTACCAAAAATCAGTTATTAGCCCTAGAATATTATAATTATAAATGAATATGGCACCTACCTTCAGCTTTCTCCCGGGATGTTTGTTGAGCCTTGGCCGACAACCGTAGGACTTGTGGATACTTCTGAAGTTGGGTAACTAAGTCTCCACTTTACACCTCCCGACATCCCTTTATATGATTACCACAGCCTGATATTATCACTGGAACCACTAATCTATGATTTCCAATTAATTGGGAATCCATATTCCAAAAAAAAAACTGTGAAAGCAATGTAAATTAAGAGCACGTACGAGCTTCCAACCTGTCCTCTTCCCTGCTGGTATTCTGTTATTTACTATTCATAAAAACACTCACACTTTATATTCCTATTGCTTTATAACACTTATATATATATGCAGTATTTATCCATAGGTTTCCTTCAGTAATAGTAGTTTATTGTCACTGTAGGCATTCACTTTCTCTTTCAGTAAAATACGTAGGGAGCCAAGGTTTCACTTTCACTGTCATAACTTCAAGTATTTGTATTCATATTCTTATATTACTAATTATTTACATTTCTATTTACATTTTCTATTGTATTTTCAATATTTACACATCTATTTTACTTACACTATGTTATGCACTGTCACTTGCAGTAACTTATAAAACTATATTACACTGTTCAATCATATTTACATCCATTGCTTTTGCTTGCTATTTACAATTATTTACACATTATTTACATTTTCCACTTGCACTTTTAGAACTGCTTCAGGCTGTGGTAATCGAAGAAGCAGGTTATGCAGAGGGGAACCTGGCACTCAGCGCACTGCCAAGAGGTGTGTTTGTGCTCAGGTGCTTGTCTGGTGGTATGTGCACACACCTGGCACCTGTAGATCGCAGCCTTCCTCTTCGTTGTGGCAGGCATTTGCACCAGACTGTGCCGATCCATGTACTCCCTCTGCTCAAGTCTGTCAGGAAGTCTAACAAAATGGCGCCTTGGAGCTCCTGCTGTCACCCTACCATACCTCTCAAGCAGCTGCTGAACACAAGTCCTGGCGATCAACCTCAGGGAGAAGGACTTGGGTGGCTTTACCTTCATCTTATACAGGATGAAGGCGTTCAGCATCGTCATATCAATGAGATGCAGAAAAACTTTCCTGTACCACCTAGTATTCTTCCTGAGGCAGTCGATCTCTCCAATCATCATGTCGGACTTGTCCACCAGCTGCATGTTGATATTATAGTCGATAACAGCATCAGGTTTCCTCACAGATTCACCTGTCCTACAGTCGACCTTCCCACTGTCTTTCAGTTCCCCCTTGTGTACGGTGGTGAGCTTGTGCATGACCCTCTTGTCATGCCACCGTACTGCCAGCATCTTCTCAGACTTGTGTAGGTGCACGTCTCCTCGCTGCAAGTTTCTTGCCTCTGGGAATTTGGGGAAGTTGGCATGATTGCTCTTCACAGTGCCGCAGGAGCCGATGCTGTGCTCTGAAACGTATTTAGCAAGTTTCGGTGCTGTATAGTAGTTGTCAGTATACAGTACATGATTCCCACCAAAACACCTTTCAAGCAGCACTTACACAACACAGCCTGAGATGACAAGGGGGTGTGTTTTGTCCAGATCGACAGTGCTGGCTGAATAGATGACGAAGTCAAGGATGTACCCCGTCTTACAGTCGCACAGTAGAAAGAACTTGATTCCAAAGCAATGACGTTTGCTTGGAATGTACTGTACAAACCTCAGACGTCCTCTGAACAATACCAAGGATTCGTCTATGACAACCTTTTGAAATGGGTGGATGAATGACATAAATTTATCCTTCATTCTGCTCAGAATCTCCCGGATCTTCCAGAGTGGGTCAATCTGGGAAGGTACATCGTTGTTGGCGAAGTGCAGGTTTCCCATGATGTTCCGGAAGCGATCTCTGTCCATGTACTTATTGAAGGTGGGTGAGGGTAGTAAGGGGTCCATGGAGCAGTAATCTTCCAACTCATGCTTCTTTGAATGTAGCATGAGAAGCATGAGGGCGAAGAACACATACAGCTCCTGCACTCCCAGCACTGTCCACTGTTGCATCATTGTTGCACCTGCACCACTTACAGGACGTTGTGACTCGTACTGGTTGATCTCATCACATATGTGCTGCATGACTTCATCATCGAGGAAGGCCAAAAGGAAGTCCACACACTCAGCATCCTCGCCAAGAGTGAAGGCAGGCTGTATCCCTGAGGAACTCTCGTCAAAATGGAGTTGTTCAGGGATGAAATCGGAACCTTCCGTCCACACGAAGGCGTCCAGGGTTCCCTCTCGTGGTGGTATAGGGTGGGTGAGGGTGGAGGGTGGCTGTGAGGCAGACTGGGCTGTTTCAAGGTCACTCTGACTGACCCTAGGTTGCCATGTAGCATTAGCAGCCCTTACTCTAGTTGCTACTCTACTCTTACGAGCCAGGAATTTACCTCTCCTCCTACAGCCTGCCTTCACTGTAGGTGCTGGTGGAGACTCCGACGACGAAGACTCAGGAGAAAATTCCGCTGAAGAGGAGGAAGAAATTAGTGAAGTGGGGCTGGGAAAGCGGGGAGGTGATTCACCTCGGGACTCATGGTGGGCTGGGTCACACGGGGCCATTGTTCTGGGGCTAACCCGCCTCCTCTTCACTCCCTTCCCAAATTCCTTCCCTTGCTGCACTGAGGGCTCCTTTCCCTTGGAGCTAGGATGAACTTGGGACACTAAAGCACTCGTACTTGGAGTTTCTGTCACGATTTCCTCCCCAGGCTCATCACACAATTCACCCAAAGGATCAAAGTTACTATCCATCATTATCTTAGATAATTCTGCCAGTTCACGTTCCACTGCTGAGTCACTTAGTCCTTTACTGCTTCCCACACGAGTTTTTCTAGGGGTAGAGGTCACAGAGCCCTTTGCAATGGGTGCGGAAGTGGCAAAAATGGCGGGGCGCGAGTGGGACATGATTTCACCTCGGAGGACGACAAGGAACTGAATGACGCGGCGTGTATGGGCAGCCAAGGGTTGACAATGTCAGTAGGGTGACAGCTGCTAATTTATATGCTATGAAATGATTGGTAGGACATCTCAACAATACATAATAAATTACGTAGTTCCAGGTGAATGTAAAAATCACTTAGGCTTCTCCCTTCCTTTCTTATATATATTTTTATTACGAGAATAGATTATACTGCATAATTCAAGGGAAAATTACCAGGGAAAATTAGCGAACGAGTGCACGTGAGGTGTTATCAGGTGATACTTAGCCAATTCCAAGTGTATGGCATTATCACTTACCTTATTTCTTTTTGGTATGTATTATTTGGTATAAGAATAGGGCATAGGGCTTATTTCAATGTATGAAATCAGTGGAAAATTCTGGAGAAGATTTGCTTAGTGTAGCGTGGCCGGGGAGGCGAGAGGAGAGGGTAATGGAGGGGAGGTAGGGAGGAGAGTCAAGAACTAGGAAAAATGGCTAAATTGTCAACAATGGATGCGAGTACAGATGACATTAGGAGTGCTGACTATTGTTGGACACTGGCAGTACTGATAGATGATACAAGCCACCACTTGAAAGCCTGGGAGAATTCAAAATAACACAGAATCACAAAAGTGACACCCCACTGTATAATCCATTGCACCCAAGCGTCACAAAATTGACGCCCCACGGTTAAGGGGTTAATAATGTATCCAGTAAGAAA